>NC_139701.1:21277366-21674253 GCF_964188405.1 Protomyctophum parallelum | reverse complement strand
GGGTCACATTTGTACACTATCAGAGTTACAAATTAATAACACCAAGGATTTTACTGTGTAATGTGTATACATTTCTCTCTACAGTCTCCGGAATTCATCCCTTTATGCAAATTCAATTTGTGCCCGAAGATTTGGGTGGCTGTGGAAAATGTCAATTATGGAATTGCTTAATTTTTAATTATCCTCCTGTGCTCTCTGTACAGTTGCTGTACAGTGGAGTGTTATTTTCTCTCTGTGTTTAATTGGAGCTGAAACGGCATGACCTATTTTGTTTGGGGTAAATGTATACTTCTAAATGTCTCAGAAGGTGGTTTTTGAGCTTATTTTTAGAAGGTTTGGGATCCTTGGATTCAAAACCTGTACATATGACTGGTTACTTGTTTGAAAGTCTAATCAGTAAATTAATCTGATGGATTATGCAAATCAGTCAAATGTATTTAGTCATTAAAGTTGCAGAAATTTACATGTTGTTGTTACAATTACTGTTACGTAAATACTAAATATTCTGATAACAATCATTGCTGTAGAGAGTCTTTGTACAGTAACAGGGTTCTCCCTTTCTCTCAAAGGGAGAACCCTGAGGTCTAGTTTACAGTATCAAATCTAGAGAGAGAACTCAGGATAAGCAAGTGAAATTGAAAGTGATGACACAACAAAATGAGTAGACAAAATTGGAACTGGTTTGGGACACTATAACATTTATGCTGATCTCTCCTGACATCTCTCCTGATTTGCTGGAGAGATTGAGGAGACTCCTGTTATTGAACATCAGAATACAGAGCTTTAACTTTTTAACATTTTTGGTTTAGCAAAAAAAGAAAAGAAAAAAGACTTGAATAGTAGGAATTTAGTGTTGTTGAACTACAAGTTCAATAGTCTCGCGTAGCCAGACAACTATTCCACAATCTCCGAATGCTGCTATTTCCGTTCACGAAAATATATTTAAAAATATCTTATTTTTTTTATCAAGGATTTCACAGTAGTTTAATGCTTAGTATGAGGTAAAAAAGTACAGCAGCCTTGTGTTCCTAAAACAGAAAGATTGGGTATTGGGTAAGACTGACGTTATGTATCTTTCAGGACCTTTCACTGCTTTGTCTCAACCATTACTATATGGCTCTGGTCTCAGCCACCGCGGTAGATATTTTGACATTCCGTTTTTTTTTTTTTTTTATGTTGCCAGTTGCCACTACTGTTGGAGCAGTCATAAACTACACAGGTTCATAATTTACTTCTACCCTTTGTCCGCGCCCCGTCAGATATGATTTGAACCATTTACATGTTGCCCTGTCTGCCCCCAGGGCCTCAAGCTTGCTCAGTAACCTTACCTACCGTGGTTCACTGTGTCGAACGTTCGCCGTAAGTCCAGCAGCAGCATTCCACAAAGTTTTCCACTGTCAAACTTCTTTCCTTATTTGTTGATGCGTGCACCACAAGGGGTGCACGCACCACAGTTTGGTAACCACTGTGCTAGATGATTTCTATTTATATTAGGATAAATTTGCGCGACTGTAAAGACTGAAACGGAAGTGGCGAAGAGGCTCCACTTCCTCTTTATATTTTACTCATGATTGAGCATCCGTTGCTCCAGACTGTAGAAATTGCGAGAGGCAACAGTCTGGCAGCGCAAGACTACAAGTTCAATAACATGTCACATCACAACATGAGCTTGTAGATCAGTGTAAAACAATCAACACTTTCCCCAAACCTCCCATTGCTGATGTTTGTACTCTTTTTGCCCACTGTAAAAACCTGTCCTTAGTCTACACTGCTCCTTTACAAATAATTTGTGTGCATAGTGATGAATTTATTTGAAACTCATTACTACATACAATACAGTACAGTAGCTACAGTACTGTATGTACTGTAAAGGTCCTTCCTGTTTGCCAGACTTATTATATAGCCTACTAGTAACGTACAGTAGTAGCATCATGGAGTGGAATAAATCCAAAGTGATGTCTCAAAAGGATATTTAACATTAGCCCATATGTTAGACTGTAGAAACACTCCACCCTGCCATGCAAACAGTACACCCACCCACACACACACACACACACGCACGTGCAGTACACACTCACTCAAAAGGATTGTGTGACTGATCCTCAATCCACTCATTGTTTTGGTAAAACGGAGTCGCCTAAGCTGCCATAATCGGCAGTTTAGCGGCGCGACAACAAATGCTTTTTTTAGCTGGCCCAATCCAATCAAACTGCAATCCCACGCCAACCCACACAAATGGATATAGTCCATTTGCTGCCATTGTCATTATTATTGTTATTAATATTCTAATAAGCCATTTCCGCCACAGCAAATGCTCCACCATAGCGTCCCTTTCACATAATACCATTGTGATTTGTGTAGACAAAAAAAATCTGGGATGTCAGACTGTGTGTAGAGCAAAGCTCCTCTCTAAAAGCCTGCCGCTCCACTGACGCTGAAGAGCATTTGTATTATGAAGTCCATCATCACTTAATCTGTGGATAAATATGCCTGTAGAGTGATTATGTCTTTGTTTCGCCTCTGCTGATCATGCAAGAAATGTTAAGCCTCACTGTAGAGAAACATAAAAAAATACAATTGCTTATGGTTTAAGGTGTGATGTGGTGTGGTGTACACATTACAGAAAGTGAAACGGATATAATGCACGACTGATAAGTGACAGGATCTGTAAGCCTGATTTATACATAGTTGTACACAAAGACAACAGATCTACAAGCTCCAACACATTGCAGCACGACACATTGTGAGCTTGTAGATCGGCTGTTGTCAGTGCATGACATAATGCGCAACAAAGTGTAAATAAGGCATTCGAGACATGGATGGATTTGTTCTGTAAAGCGTGTGCATCTTGTTTGCTGATTTTAGATCAGTTTTGTTTTGGAGTTGTGCAGTAGCTTTCTTAGTTGGTAAGCACAGTTACAGTATGTGTTGATTTTGAAGTGTGTGGAGAAACTCAAGAATAGGCTGTTTTCATATACAGCTCAGCATTCCTGAAAAGTACTGTACTGTACATGTAGCAAGTCGTTTTGACATTTCTTGGGCAGGTTTTCTGGACGTCAGCCAGTATTTTTGGATCTAAGTCAAAACAAGAATTTTAAATCCTCAGAGTCCTTTTCAGTTATAGTGCAGTGCTATCATTATCCAAACCTCAGTCTGAGAAAGTCTTGCAATAAATATTAAATTGTGAATATACAATGATTAAATGGATTTAATGAATTGGAAGTAAAAATGTGTTGAATCAATCGAGTGCGATGAAAAGCCTTTCATTAATAAAACAAATGCACACATGCTGTATGTGCTGCAATGGCACCGTGGTCCAGCTTTTATGTTATTCCACCCTGCTCCGTAGTACGGTACTGTATGTCAGTCAGCGTTGACTTTATTGTCACTGTTGTTGCACTACCATTTATAAGCCTGGCAAGGCTGGCATCACGTGGGTTCACTCACAAGTTCAACACAATGTGTTGCGTAGCGGACAGATGGCGTAGCGGTCCGGCCACCTAGGCTGCATGTCGCAGGTTTGAATCCTGATATTTGCTGCGTGTCCACTCCCCATCTCTCTCTGTCAACTACTTTCTGGTGTATATTACTGTCTAACCAGTAAGACGCCCTGAGAAGGGCTGCTGGGCTAGTGCTGGGCTAGTGCTGGCACTTTGGCATGGGGGGTCAGATCAACATAATTATGGAATGAATTCTGTACTGGCCATATATGGAACGTGTCTTGAGTGTACAGGGCTTGATGAGGTCAGTTCAACATATGGAATGTCAGAACAGGTCAGCTCCATATATGGAGATCTAAGGATGGCAGCGGGGCCAGTGTCTTGAGTGTACAGAGTTTGATGAGGGCCCAGGTAGGGCCGGGCCTTAATTTTAGTGCCTGATGAGAACCATGTTTGAATGGACAGGTATCAGTCAAAAGCTGAGGAAGGATCAACATATGGAATGTTAGTCCATATGTTGTCAGCTCCATATATGGATATGTAAGGGTTTGAGGTTTGAGGTCAGATGTAGAGTTGCTGGCCGGCTCCGATATATGCAGATTGATAGAGTGTCTCTAGTAATGTTCAGGTTGTGACTGACAATGGTGAGCAGGTATGGCCACTGGCCAGGCTGACCACATAAAGGAATGAGGAGGCAGAGGGATTCTCTTTAGCCACAGTGTGGCAGTTTACTTGGCATTTGGTATTCTTGGCGGGAACCCCTTTTGATGCTTTAAGCATTATGTTATACTTAGCTATTGAAAAATAGCAGATCCGCAAGCTCATAGTGCGGCACAGAGTTCCGTGCTACAAGCTTGTAGATCTGCTATTTTTTTTTAATCGTGAAAATGTGGTGCAAATCATTGAATATAATATTCTTTCAGAGTGAACGTCTTTAACTCAAATCTTTGCTTCTGAGGGGGTCCCTGGAACTACATATTTTCAGATGGTGGCTAATTACATATAGTTTCTGGGGTCCTTGACATTAAATACTTTTCATACATTTCGAAGTCTGGTCAAAATGGGTTAATGGCAGGCGCACACAAATGGTTTGTATGTCGGGAGGTGGAAAGTGATGAGGCAACAAGTAGAAAGCTGAGGAGGTATCTGAACCAGAACCGTTGGCTGGTTAAATCATCTCTCACAGACAGCTGCAGATCTAGGTGATGATCCAGTCTTCTCCATGTATGGCTATCCAGGGTTTGATGAGGTCAGTGTTGTGAATTTTATATATGGAGACGGCCATACTGTATATGGAGCGTGTCACAAGGCCATTTATGGTGCCGTGACTGACTGACGGACTGGCAGGTTTTGGCGGTTTTCAGAGTAATCTGCGACCGATGGTGATTACTACAAAAAACAATGGATTGTGCACTTTCAGTTCTTTGCTGGTGCTGCGGACATAAAAACACACTTTAAGAGAATAAAAGTCTACACAACAGCATTGCTCCTCAGTGTTTTGTTTTAGGCCTCTCACGGCTAACCGTACTAGACGGTACCAACCGTCTGGTCTGGTAACTGGTTGCGACCACTCTGGGAACGCATCGGCTAATATTTTATTATTTGAATTTGCCTCTGGAGGAACCGTCTCGTCTAGAGACTGGATGTCGGCTAGTTCGTTCACTCTCCTTCAGCCCATCCTGCCACATTCCTACTAACAACAAACTCCACACGTTGTAACGGGAGTTGCTGACTGATTCAGCTGCGCCGCTCTGAATCTGTCTTGAGAGAATAGGTAAATAAAGCTTTATTTGTATAGCACCTTTTAAGAACAAGTCACAAAGTGCTTTTACAGAGAGACATATATAAAAACATAGCAAGGAGAACACACAATAGAATAAAATACATGACAATAACAACAAGAAATCAATAAAATCACAAAGGGTAGGGGGTTGAATGCAGCTTTGTAGAAATGAATTTTAAGGAGTGATTTAAAACGGGGCACAGACTCGGCAAGCCTGATCTCTAGGGGCAAGGCATTCCAGAGAGTCGGTGCACGGATAGCGAATGCCCGGTCGCCTACAGTTTTTTTGCAGCCTGATTTTTTTTTAAAGAAGGGCCGTGCCGGATGAACGTAGGTCACGGGCTGGCTCGTAGGGGACGAGTAGGTCAGATATGTAGGAGGGGGCGAGTCCGGATCTAGCTTTAAAGGTGAATAACAGTATTAGGGGTGATGTGATGGTATTTTTTGGAGCCTGTTAGGAGGCGAGCTGCAGCATTTTGAATGAGTTGTAACCGGTTGATGGATTTTTTTGAGAGGCAGGAGTATAGGGAATTATAGTAGTCTACACGGGAGTAAATGAAAGCGTGGATAACTTTAGTGAGGTCGGGGCGGGAGAGAAAGGGTTTGATTTTTGCAATGTTTCTAAGGTGAAAAAATGAAGACTGGACAACTTTAGTTACGTGGCCGTCCAGGGAGAGGTCGGAATCTAGAAAGACACCCAGGTTTCTGGCTGTCTGGGACGTAGGGAGCCGAGGCTAATTTCGAGATGTGCTCTGTCAGATGGTGGGCCAAATATTAATACTTGAGTTTTCGATTAATTTAGTTGGAGGAAGTTTATTGTCATTCATCCAAGCCTTTATGTCGGCTAGGCATGAATGCAGTATGGCTATGCTGGAGGTGTCAACTCATGAGGATTGATGGGAAGGTAAAGCTGGGTATCGTCGGCATAGCAGTGAAAATTGAGGTTGTGTTTCCGCATGATGTTGCCAAGTGGGAGCATGTACAGGGAGAAGAGGATAGGGCCAAGAATAGAGCCCTGAGGGACACCACAGTGTAATGGGGCTTTGGATGAGATGGACTCACCAATGGAGACAGAGAAATGTCTGTCGGTTAAATAGGATGAAAACCAGTTTAAGGCTGTGCCTGAGATACCCACATATTTCTCAAGGCGGTTGAGAAGTGTAACGTGATCGATGGTGTCAAATGCTGCTGTTAGATCAAGGAGAACTAGGACGGAGCAGTTCCCAGAGTCTGTGGCTAGGAGGAGATCATTGGTTCAGGTTCCCTGAACCTGAACCGGTAATTTAGATATTGGTCTGAAATTGCTAAGTACAGAGGGGTCCAGGTTTTTTTTTTAAGGAGGGGCAAGACTAGTGCAGTTTTGAAAGAGGGGGGAACAGAACCAGAGGACAATGAGCTGTTAATGATGTATAGGATATGGGGACCAACGGTGGGAAAGATTTCCTTAAGAAGAGAGGTAGGGACAGGAGGAGGGGCAGGAGGAGGATTTCATATGGGTGATGATTTTGTGGAGGTTTTCAAGGGATATCTTGCCGAGAGAGCAGAGGGGGGCAACGGGAGTGACAGGAGCAATATCCACTTCGCTGCACAAAAGGGCAGTTAAAGAGGGTTGTGCAGTGGCCAGCAGGGACCTAATTGAGTCGATCTTACTGATAAAGAAGGATAAGAATTTTTCACAGCGGTCAGGGGATGCCTCCATGCGGGTCTGGGGACCCCCGGTGACCAGCTCAATGGTCTTAAATAGGGTTCTAGAGTTGTTGTAGTTGTAGTTGTTGAGATGAGTTTTGAAAAGTACTTTGTTCTAGCTTCCTTCACTGCGTTATTATAACCCTTCATGAGGTCTTTTAGCAGCTCGAGATAGACGGTTAACTTCAGCCAGGGTGAGGATTTATGGGTGGAGTTTAGCCGGGTTTTGAAGGGGGCTACAATATCCAGTGTGGTTTGGCAGATGGTGTTAAAAGAGTTGAGTTGGTCGTTGGGGGAATAATGGAGAGCAGGAGTGGTTGCGGTGGTGACAAAAATGTTACAGAATTTGGTGGCGGTTAAAGGGTTAATGAGGCGGGAGCGGGTGGGGGCCAATGCTTTGGAGGGTAGGGAAGTAGACAACATATTAAAAATGATGGAGGAATGGTCAGAAACACCACCCATAGCATTAGTTTCAATGTTTGAAATGTTCACCCCTGAGGATAGGACAAGATCGAGGGTGTAACCCTACAAACCCTCCCGCGCACTCAGATCAGCCAACGCAGGGAAACTGGAAGTACCCTCACTAAAAACGCCGGGACAACGCTCCACACGTCCCAAACTCTTCTCCCTTCTGGCTCCAAAACTGTGGAATGCACTTCCCATTGCAGTCAGAACTGCAGCATCACTCCCAATCTTCCGCCGTAGCCTGAAAACCCACCTTTTCAGACTCCATCATGGCCCATAGCACTTACCCTAACCCCTTAGATAGAATTTCTGTTGGCTTAGATAGCATTTGACTTAGACTTATAGCATGTTATGTAGACAGCACTATAATTGTATTGTATATAGTCATAGCACGCCATAGTACATATGTATAGCATAGTAGTGAATATGTATAGTTTATTATGTATAGTGTATGTATAGTTTCATCATATAGATATTCCACTGTTACCTTCTTAGCTTACGCATGTTTCATGATAAATGCTTTTATGTGATGTATTCCCATGCTTTTGTTCTTGCCTAAATGTAAGTCGCTCTGGATTAAGAGCGTCTGCTAAATGCCTAAATTGTAAATTGTGAGGGTGTGGCCTAGTTTGTGTGTTGGACCAGTTGAGTGGATCATGAGATTGAATGATTCTGTTAGGGTGAGGAAATCCTTAGCTGCTGCGTTAGTGGGGCAGCAGACGTGAATATTGTAGTCGCCCAGGAGGACGACGCTGTCAAATTTTGGCATAAGTAGTGTTAACAGGTCTGAGAATTCAGTGAGGAAAGAGCAGTTTGGCTTGGGGGGACGGTAGACTAAGACAAAGAGTGTACGCTGTTGCTTGATAATGAATGCCAGATATTCAAATGAATTAAAATCACCAAAAGAGAGAGGGGTACAAATAAAATTAGAATTAAAAAATAACAGCAAAATTAGAATAAAAAAATAACAGCAACTCCACCGCCACGACTAGAGAGCCTAGAATTTTGTAGATAAGAATAGGTAGGGGGGGAGGCCTCATTGAGGAGTTTGAAATATTTTTTTAGCCATGTCTCTGTGAGCATTAAAATATCAATGTTACTGGAAGTGATGATAGATGATGAAGTGATAATCGTTACAGATTAATTGTTTGTCGTTGAGTGACCTGAGGTTCCAAAGAGCTAATTTAGCTTGGCTGGGAGATGAATGTACTACTTTTTAAAGATAAAGATATGGTGGCACTCTTAGATGTCACTCATTTTTTGTATTGATAGTGGGTAGGCTCAGCTGGTCGCTGTCGATCTGTTCTGCCGTGCATCATTTCAAGTTGTTGTGGTATAGCTGTTAAGGGTCCACCACGTCCTTTGAGAGCATTATACAGCTGAGATGCAGTTTGCCATTGAAATTAAACTACTGTATAAGCCTCCGTGTACCAGGCAGGCACTGAGAACACAGCTGTTAACCCGTTCACCCGACTGTAGCACTAACTTCAATAAAAAAAAGAACCACTCAGTGTCCCCGAGGTGCGGGGAGAACAATTTACTGAATCGAGCTCAATGTAACAGAAAAATCACAGGGCTCTGGAAAGTATAGCTGGATAGCTCCCATTGTTGCCTGTGAAAACCAGAACAAAAAAACTGTGGAGCAATTACAAAGCATACAGGGAAGCAATTTCTCCCTCTTATTCATGTGAGAAATTATTCTGTGCTGTCACAAAAGACTCTCTAACAAGGTGCTTTAAAGTCTCTGGCAGCGCGTTGCTGCGGGGTGTCAGAGAGAGTGGATAAGGTATAAATGAAGCTTAAAGTCAAAAGCCTGTTTCTGGTAATAGCAGCGGTTTCATTCACTCTCCAGTGTGCTGTTGATGTGGAGCTGAGATTAACAGTGCTAAGTGGCCTTCACTGTCTCAACCCAGTAGACGGTTTTGCTTCTTTAAACCCCTGACAACAAAGTGACAGTTTAAGAGTGTCTCTTTAAACTCACTCCTCTTACTTGACGATTGTGTATTAATAAAAAATGGGATGGGAACAGCGTGGCTTCATGTGGATCTGGGAATTCATGTGGCCAGCCTGTGACGTTTCTTTGACATTCACATTTGGGCAAGATTTCAGCCCAAGCGGGGCCCCATTCATTTCCATGATCAACTTAAACATATTTCAAAATCACACCCGTGTGAAGTGAGTGGTGCAACTCCGTGTGGGAGTTCCCGGGGGCGGGGGGAGTTCCAGACCCACAAGAACGCACCCAGGGTGCCGGCCCGGTTTCCGGCGAGCCGCCCCGTGTCCGAAACGGTAGAGAAATGACAGAGTTACCATGTGGGGTCCCCGGGGGGGGGGGGGGGGGGAGCTCCAGACCCCCAGGAACGCACCCAGGGGCCCGGGCCGGTTCCGGTGTGCGCCCCGCGTCCGTGCTCATACCCAGCCAGGCAGGCACCCACCCACATACAACTCTGTAAGGGAGTGGTTGCACCACTCAAAAATAATGCGGAAATAAATGCAGAGAGTTGCTTCACTGGTCTTCTGGGAGTGAACAACAATTTAGAGAGCTAATCGGTCAAGTAGTTCACAAGATTATCCCTGTAAACACAGACAGACAGAGAGATAACTATTTCTAGAAGGTGCGCCTCCTACCCTCATGCTGTAGGCCTACTAATTGACCTGTGCAGATCCATACACTCTCTGATTTGAATGAATACCCAGGACTTTGCGGCGTGATCGTGAGGCCACGGCAGTAGCAGGGATTCCAGGGACCAGCTGCTCTCTAGAGAAGCATCCAACATGCCAGAGAGATTTGCACATAGCCCGTGTCAATCCCTCAGACTTAATGAGGCCTACTGTTTGGCCTTCCATTATCAGCAGGCTGCACTCTGAGCCAGACCAAGTACACCACAGCTATGCATCATAAAGTTCTGAGGAGCTGCTTGATATACTGTGGATAGTAAACACAACTCAGCAATCGGCAGAGTAAACCTTTAGCTCTGTCTTCTGGGCGGAGCTTGGGCTAAATTAAAGCATACATTATTGGCCTTTTTGATGAGATACATGTCACATTGTGTGTACATATCAAGTGTTGCATACGGGGGGATGATTTGCTGGAGCAGTGCTACTTGTGATCGAAGAAACACCCCTCCCATGTTCTCCTTCTCCAACACATGACACACACACACACACACACACACACACACACACACACACACACACAATCATAACAGCTGAACAAATGTGATGATAGATCAATCAATCAATAATAAGTGACTGCATGTTGTTTGGCAACATTTGTAATTACGCCCTTTTCACTTCAAATAATAACAATATTTTTGCTACAGCAGTAATCGCACGAAGCAACGCAGTCAATCTGCTATTGACAAAGTGGATTCCTTTGTGTGACACGGAAAGCCGAGGATAGATTAACACAAAACCAGACCAGATGCTAATATTCGGCAAGGTTCCCAGACGTCACAATTAGTAGCCTCTCAAAGGTTAGATCAGTTCTGCAGTCTGTGTTACAATATTGAAAATCAAAATGCTGCTGTAGAGGCTCAGCCGCCACCAGATCTGGGTAAGGTCATGTGAGTGTCAGCGGTTCCAGAAAAAGCTCATCCGTGCTGCGCGGTAAGAGCCGAGTTCAGGCCTCCGGGGCGTCTGCAAAGGACACACACCTGCGAAGGGGATTTGAGCCGTGAGCGAAGGCTAGGGAGGAGGGGAGCTCTGTGCATCGTGCCTCCGCGGATGATTGGCAGAGAATGTCAGATAGAAGACATCAGACTCAAACTGACACCCAGCATGCAAATGACAGAGGCTGCGTCATTAACGGAGGGCAATCTCACAGGGAAATGACATCTTCAGAGAGTTATGTCATCCTCCCAACGTGTCAAAGTTCCTGTTTAAATGTGAGAATGTTCTTCATCCTAAATGACAAAAATCAGTAGGTTGAATTTAGACTTTGTTTTTTTAACCAATTGAAACCTATAGTATCCCTTTTCTGAGCCTGTCATAATAGGCAAACATTCTGTGGCAATAGCACATATTCAAGCTGACAACACACTGCGTTCTGGGCTGGCATAGTGAGTTTATTAGATCTTTTTTTATTTGACATTATGTTTAAAAGAAAAACACATGGTACAGTACTCAACAGAAACTTAAAGGATAAACACAAAGGCAACCACTTATTTACCATTTGTGCTCCTTGGTTTTGGTCAAACAAATCATTACAACACTAAAAGCTGTTTTGCAGCATAAATAAAACATAAATTAAACAAGTCTTGTTATTTGGTGTACAGGGGAAAAGGAGGGAGCCCTGGGGAACTCCGGTCAATCCTCTCCCTGCACAGCTGGCTTTATAAAAACAACAATAAGTTGTTTGAATGTGAATGGTTTAATATCTTGGGTGCACACAGTGTCTAAAGACTGTCTGATATCACCAGCGGAAGAGTGAATGAATACAGTCAACTTATTCATTCTTTATGCACTCTTTGTGGTTCCCAGGGAGGAGCTCCCAGTGGTGCACGTCCAGAAGAAGAACTGGAACGCTTGACCAAGAAGATGCTGTTTGACATGGACAACCCTCCAGCCGAAGAATACTTTGGTAGGAAAAGTACACCGTTTATCACACACACACACACACACACACACACGCACACACACACACACACACACACACACACACACACACACACACACACACACACACGTCTAGTACAGTATTCAAAACTGGTTATACTGTATTTGCAATGCTGGGGGACTTTGTCAAGTTGGCTTTCTTCCACTCCTGATATGATTATGTCATCACAGCCTTGGGGAAACATGGGGATAGGGTGGATTTAGCTGTCCAAACAATCATTTACAAAATGTATTACCCTAACCCTAACCCTAACTTATTTATTGTTTAGGAGATTGCCAAATTATATCATAGGTACTGTATACATTATTTTAATTCACAGCATTTAAAAGGATCTGTTGCCCTGGCATTAGCTATGAGAGTGAACAAATGTACCTCTTCAGGTCAATTTGTATGCTCTCAGTTAAATTAATTTCAAAGTGTATCTTCACCTGTTCCAATTATACTGTATGTCCGGAGGAAGTTAAAAACCTAAACTTTATTGTTTTTGAGCAAGGACAAATAAGGGTTTGTATTCAAAAATAAGTCTTTTAAGCCACATTTGGTGCACTGTACTGGAATAAGACTCCTTTTGATGTGAGATCCAGGGCCTGGTGTAGGCAGACAATGTAAGCTATTCTTGAAGTCAGTTCCTCAAAGCTTCTACTTCATTAACATGCAAATCACCCAGACTGTTTTGTAGACTTTTAGATCAACTTACCGGGTGTGACATTGACTTCACTTCTCTCTACGCACTTGAGTTTTATAGGCTCTTGAAGGACAGGAGACACTGAGCAAGAATGACAGTATGTTTCAAATCCCTCTGTAAAGCCAATGGCGGTTCCAGTGATTGCAAAGAACCCAAACTTAGACAAACACATTGTGTATTTTTTTAAATAATCTTTCATGAATCTCAAACAACAGTTAAAACTTTGTCGACCGTTGTCCCCCTGGGGGATATATACTTGTTCCTATCCTTGTTTTCCATCTACACCAAATCTATTATTACTGTACATGCCCAGAATAGAGATGCTATTGTTCATGTGGTTCATTATTTCATGAATTCCTGCTATATAGGGTGTTTAAATATGGACTATCATTTTATTTCCCAGAAAGTCAAGTCATCACAGTGTAACAGCAGCACATCCATCTAACAATAATTAACTGCCAAACTCCTTTTTCATACCTCCGTTTTTTGGTCAGGGAGAAATATGCAGAGGAGTGTGGGTGTGGTTTACATTCTGTAGCGATGGAGTCTGGTCCATCAGATGACATAAGTCTAGGAACTATCTTCATGCATCAAATTGTCACCTCGCCGCTGCATTTCACCATTGTAGCGCTCCTTCAGCTGCCTTTGCTTCTAAATGTCTGCGTTTGCTTACGTTGATTAATTCAGTCTTATTTCACTTTCTCCCCGCCGTTTTGGTGCCCCCGGGTACTGCAGCACCTAAAGTAATCACCTAGTAATCCTAACTTTTTCCAAGATGATTTTCATGTTTGGTCATTGTCGACCAGATGGGGCAAAACTTTAAGCAGCAGAACCTTTCATCTCAATTATGCTGATATCGTTTTGGGTGCCGTTCCAAGACTATCAGCATAATCCAGGGGCAAGGCACGGTTTGACCATTAATTTGGAATAAAAATGATGGATGAAGCCCTCTGACAGACAAGTATCACAATTTGAACCTGCTAAAGTACTAATAAAATATTTCATAATTTATATATTGATATTAAAGGCTTTAATTCACCGCTATAACGACAGGAGGGGGGTGACCATATTTTTTGAAGCAGGTGCCCTGACATATCATAGGACAAGTTTGGATGTCCTGTTTTAGATTATTTCAATCATCTGGCATCTCATTATTAGAAAATGGTAACGGAAAGGATAAGACCAGTGCTAAATGTATTGCGCATACTTCCAGTAGTCCTAGGAAGTTATTGCCCAAATATTTTGGGGATATTTTAGTTTTGTGTCAGTATTTGTGACTTCATAATGTAATACTGACAGGCAAGGCGGGACATTATGAAACTCTGTCTTGTTCATACCCTATAGCTTAAACACTGTAGCCAGGTTGTATTCCCAAGAATGGCATCCCTCAACACAGCAACATCTGGAGTGTTTGTTTTAAATGAATACCCCAGATTTTACTGTCCAATGCTCTCGTTCTTCTATCCACCCTGACTGCAATAGACCCTGTGGCAGTGCCCACCGTACACCGTCCCCACTCTGTAAGTGCAGTGGGACATCTTAGACAGGCTTTGCATTAGGACATATAACCCCACCAGACCACGATAGCATGTGTAGGTGTATTATAGCTGTGCAGACATGTATTTAACCGGTATTAAGGGATTTTCGGCTCGACATTGGCGTGCACTGATGCAAAGAACTTAATTGGTTGGTATTAGGCGCAGGTCAAACGGATCCGCTGGCTTAGACATAATGCAGTCATAATGTTTCAGAGGGAGAGCCCTCAAAGCCTCACTGGCCCTGTTTTGATTTGATTAGATTTTTTTTATATGTAGTCTACTACAAAAGACTTGGCACGCCCTGTGTGTCCTGCTATAGGATAACTGCACTTGTTCATCCCTATACAGTATGTACACTACACACCACCTATAAGGGTCACTTGCCCAGGGCCGGTATAACAGGGTAGTATTGAGTGAAGCCCTATTATACTTAGTTGCACGCCAGGCTACAAAAATAGGCAATCTAAAAGATCACAATGTATCGCGATGTGACACGCTACAAGCTTGTAGATCAGCTGTTTTCGGCATGCAACATGATGGCATCAGGGACAAACGTTTGTGTTTGTGTGTGTGTGTGTGTGTGTGTGTGTGTGTGTGTGTGTGTGTGTGTGTGTGTGTGTGTGTGTGTGTGTGTGTGTGTGTGTGTGTGTGTGTGTGTGTGTGTGTGTGTGTGTGTGTGTGTGTGTGTGTGTGTGTGTGTGTGTGTGTGTGTGTGGGGCGGGTGCTTGGTTAAACAAGGCAACAGCTGAAGTGAGACATAGTAAGTAAGACATAGTAAGACAAATCTTTTATTTAGGAATGTGGAAGTATTCATTTACTCACACTTTGTTCACTGAATGTACACACTATTGTTACAGATTGCATGAGCCATTAAAGTCAAACATCTACAACCAGGGCTATTATAGGAACATCCAGACCAGTGAGAGTTCTGTTATATTATGAATCTGTACATTTGAGGCCATTTCAAGCCTTTTTACTGGGATCTTTTTCTTTCTTTTTTTCGGAGTGGTGGTATACGAGTGGCACGAGGAGGTCAAAAGCCTAAGGCTAGTAATTAACTAGATTAATCAAAGTGAATCTATACAGGATTGGATCTTTGTCTTCCTATAAAAAACAATGTTTTATTGGTGTCGCTACATGTCTTTGATGAGCCACTCATCTGAAACGCCTACTCTTAAGTTCTTATTGGTCCAGAGGGGGTTAATTGAATTAAATTAACATTACACTCTGGCTCTGTGATGTCAAGAGAAGACTTGCATCAGACTCAAACGCAGCACTATCGGTTAGAAATTATTCCACGACTTTACTCTTTTAAAGGCAGTTCCATTTTTATGAGGCACCAGAAACTACATTCAGTACTAGACCATGTCTTTGATGAAACTTTCGATGGTGAAACAGGCACACGAAATCAAAGAGCCCCTTTTCGAAAATGGAAAAGCTTCTCAAAGTGTGAAAAGCAAAAAAAACCTGAAAATGCTACACTACAAGAGGGAGGCTTCGCTTGAGAGAAACAAGGTTTTGTAACAGCCAGAAATCCTCTGTCTGATTGAAGCGGCTTTGAAAAGCAGCTGATTAGTCCTGATTTAGAGTTCCAGATTAGATTTGAGGAATCTGAAAGAGCCTTTTCTCCAAATGTCATCATCCGTCATATTTAATCCACTTAGGTTGTGCGTAGGTGTACTGTGTTTGTGGAAATCTAATAAGACACAGCTACTCAGCTTCCAGTGCAGATGCCACGGCGCTTATGCTTCAGAGGAACTCAGGATATTTTGTCGTCACCTCATCTGTCGACCAAAAATTGAGGGCATAAAACTGAATAATTGAAAGGGCAAGATGCTTTGCATTATTTACGTTTGGTGATGATGATATTTATGCATGTATGAGAACCAGTGTGCCTCTCATTCTTCAATACCAAAATGGCCAGTTGAGAATAGTTCCTTGAAATTTAGGCGCATAACCTGCAGAGCTACGGCGTTCTACAGTATATAATCAATATAAGACCTAAAAATGTAATATCCAATCAATATTCATAGGCCTACCGAACAGAGACTTCTGTACATTGTTGTGAGAGTCGCAGAGTTATCACCCGATTATGGAGCAATTGTCGTAGGGAATTAGTCAAGCTGATCTACAAGCTGTCAGGGGAGGCTCTCCTACTGCTGCGTCTTTTGTTTTCATGATAAGAGCGGGTGAATGAAAGGGAGTCTTTTTTTTAAATTCTTTTTTTGCCTCATAATTTCAGCTGGAAAGTGCATTAAATGTTCATGAAGGATCTTTGAAGAGTTGAGCCTGAGTTACAGTTATGTATTGCGTTTGTTGCGCGCAGGTGTCGCACACCGAAAATAGCTGATCTACAAGCCCACAGAGCTTGTAAATTGGCTACTTTCCACAGTGTTGCATTCGCCATTCCATGCAGTCCACCCAAAGATTTTTGAGGAGCAGGCGCCAGGCATGCACCCACATGCATCGTTTAGAAACAACCTTAAGTTCACACCTCAACAAAGTTTACGAAGGCTGCTGAGTGTCACACCAGTGTGAATGATGTGGTAGAGGCTGAACAAACAGCCAAAAAGAACACGCACATCTACTGTGCCTAGCTGGGGAT
Organism: Protomyctophum parallelum; assembly: GCF_964188405.1. NCBI lineage: Eukaryota > Metazoa > Chordata > Actinopteri > Myctophiformes > Myctophidae > Protomyctophum > Protomyctophum parallelum. The sequence continues at coordinate 21,657,433 of NC_139701.1, read as the reverse complement.
GGATCAAATAAAGTCACAAATCAAGAAATGAAAAAAATCTGCACACCATTTTCTGCTCCCAAATATTTATTTTACTGAAGTGTGAATTGTGAATGAACCTAGGAATAACTCGGGGCACAGGTCTCCACCAAGGGTGCTAGAGTGCCAGCAGATATGGCAGATTTTACTCTGAAAAGCCTTCCATTCCCCACCAAAACCGGGAGGCATAATCTTCCGTTCTTTCCTCACGCCGGTCACGCTAAAGTCTCTCTAGAAGTGTTTATATTCCAAACGAGATGGTTCTTGAAGTCAGAAATGAAGACAGAACATTGTCCTTTTGGTCAAAACCATGGAGAGCTCCCTAGATTAAACATATTTATTTTTGTTTTGTTCTTATATATCAATAAAAATGCCCTAAAGACATGTATACACGTCAAAGGCGCTACATACTAATTCCTACACGGGTTGTGTTTATAACCACGCCCCCGGGCAAGTTAAGTTTACTGAGGTTAAGGTTAGGGTTAGGTTTAGGTATAGTTGTCTTGAGGTTAAGGTTAGGTTTAGGTATAGTTTTACTGAGGTTAAGGTTAGGGTTAGGTTTAGGATGTCAATCACAGCAACTGGCCAATCACAGCGAGTCGACTGCACAACCTGTGTAGGCTTTGGTATGTTGCGTCAAAGGCCCCCTGTGGTTTTATTAGAAAGGACATCCATACACTTCCTTAGCAAAAATAAATGTTAAAATGGCGTCCCACCTAAAGATAAAATCATCAATACAACACTGATTTTCGGTGCGTGACACCCAAGCAACCAAGTATGAATCCAGCTTTTTTTTTTTTTATCCCACGATAGTGTAACCCATTTTTCACCCCTGTGTCGATTATCTAATGTGATCCTGGGCTAAACACACCCTCCACCAACCTGGGGAGAGCAACGGACTTGAACTCATGCTTCCTTCATGCATGAGTGTCTGCCATAGGTGCCTGCCATGTGCGGAGATGACACCTTTTTTCCTTAAAAATATATTATAACAAAGGTTTCAAGCATCATGAGTGAGTTAATGTTTTAATAGGGGTTCAGTTTGAAGACAGCTGCAGTGTGCATTCAGAATTGTCTTAGATACTCTGGTTGACTGCATTTGCATATTACTCACTCGCCCTCAGCAACCTCTCAGGAGTTTGCTTTCAGATGTGCCACTGCATGTCATAACAAGTGGGACGAGTGCGTCTGCGGGAAGACGGACAAAAACGGACCCGTCAGGATTTGGCTGTGTCTGTTATGATCTCACATGCCATTCACGCCACAACTGTAAGGCCATAGTTCAATGCTGTGATTATTTTCTCACAGGCAGAGAGTGGGATGGCACCGTAGCTCTCCCTTAGGCCCTCTAAGCTTCATGAAGTACTTGAGGATTTCCCCCAGATCCCAGTAGCTAAACGTAGCTGGATGGTGGTGTCTTGTGCTCAGTGTGTATATGTACTTTTCTCAGGCAGCCTTTATGACTATGAGAGCATAATGCTACTGGAAGGAGGTCAGCAACCAGCCAGGGGCTCAGGGGCCTTCATCTGAAGTAGTCTAGTGACATGACATCTAAAAATCCTCAGGATTATAAAGACTTTGCCTTCACAGAGGAGGCTATACGTCCTAGACTCCTAGCTGCTTATCATCCAAGCCATTCATGAACCACCACTTCTGGGTGATAAGTACATAATAATAATAATAATAATAATAAAACTTTATTTGTATAGCACCTTTCATGACATGAAATGCAGCTCAAAGTGCTTTACAGAACAATGGAGAATAAAAGAAAAGCAAGGCAACGACATTAAAAAACAAGCAATACAGTGAGGACATGAATAACAAAAATAAATAAAAAATAAATAAATGATCAATTAAAAGCAATGTTGTATAAGTGCAATACTGTTGTAGAAGTGCAATACTGTAGGAATTTGTGTTGAACATGTCGGGTTGAAAATGTTTCCAACCTGATTGAGTGAGCTATAATTGTCTCCACCAGGCCGAAGGCATGTGGGGAGAGTATGTTTTGCACTCCGTCCGTCCGTGTGTCCGTGTGTCCGTCCGTGTGTCCGTGTGTCCGTGTGTCCGTGAACAGCTAATCTCGGCCACCGTTAACCCGGTCGATGCCATATTTTGCACACACACTCCCTGGATGCCAACCATGAACCTCTGCCCCAAACTTTCCAGAACGGCCTGTTATAGCGCCACCAGGAGGCCGCTTTGTGCAAAACAAGTTTTTGCACAGTACACCTACAGATTTTGTCCAAACATCACGCAAATTGGTACACAGTCTCTCTAGAGCCATTCAACGAAACGGGTCTTTCAGATTTATCAGACTCCATCCTGATTGGTTAAGATTGGCTTCCAAAGTTCACAGGAGTGCTCAGTTTCAAACAAAATGCTGCAAATCATGAACACATCGCGTGATTTCCGTGAAATTGTGCACCCACATTCCCACTAGGCCGAGGACGAAATGCCACATGAACAATTTCAACTCAGCCTCAAGGTGGCGCTATAACTGGCCGAAAAGTGTTTTTACCTCTAACTGCACGGATCTGTGGATAACCTGGTGGAGACCTGTGCCCGGAAGGGCACTTTTTCTAGTTTCCCATGATGTTGTCCCCCAGCCTCAAAAAGCTCCTTTGATGCAAATGTGACACAAAAAATGACACCTCCAAAATTCCTCCCAGCAGGTTTTCTCAATTTAATTGCAATAACTTCATAGGGCGGCGTTTCTAATGTTGTGGCGTCACAAATGAGACCATAGCTGTTTCTGTTCCGCAGTGTCATCAACTTGCTTGTAATTGGTCACATGGGTCAGGGATAATAGCGTTGCGAGAACTGAATTATTATTGGTTACTATTTGGCAGTGATGCTCCATTCCCACACCGTGAAGCATTTCTCAACATTGTACACAGCAACAATCCAGAGTGTAAAAATGGACCCTCATGGGTAATATCTTGCACACAGTATATTGTATATTGCTCTGTGTGGCCTCTTTCCTAGTCTCCTCCTCTAATGATGTTGGCCCAGAACTGCTACTGTCCGTGCTCTGCTGCTTTCTAGCTTCTCTGTTGATCGCTAGCGTGCCAGCACAGGGCTCCTCTCCCCGGCGACAGCATGCCCGCTTATATGGCGCTGGTTCACGTGAGGTGACCCCTCCCCCCGCCGGGCTCGGCACTTGCAATCCTCCCTCGTTGAGACAGCTCCACTGAGCCTTGCAAGATCAGCTGCCATGCGAGCCCAGCTGAGGCTCGGGGGCACGCACGTTGCTAGATTTCATTTGCGACTGAGTGCTTGGCTTGACCTCAGGAATGAATAGAGATCTGCACGCACGCACGCAAAAAGGAACAGACAGGACGTGTTCGCATAACCGAGTGCCGTGCCCACGCAGAAACAGGACGCGTCCGTTCACAATGCGCATGTATTATGCGTGATCGCATATTATCGCCTGATTTAGTTGCATGCCGGTGTCACACATCGAAAAATAGCCAATCGACAAGCTTATCGATTGGCTAATTTTGGTGTGCAGTTGCACATTGTGCAGTATGAATCAGGCATTATTCTGCACAACCTCTCCCCTCTCTTTATGTACTCTACTCAGCTCTACCTTGGCACCCCTCCATGTCGCCTCTGTCAACCTGTTTCTAAAACATGTAACCTACACTCGGCCCCTTCGCACCACCGCCCCAGGCCCTGACAGGTTGAGCAGTAATGCTCAGTGGCGGAGGCTTGCCTCTCCTCCATCCTACCATCGTTGCTGGAGCAGTTCTGCAGAAGCACCATTTGCTGACACTGGGAATGAGATTAAGGGAAGGGAAGGACCGGGTGAGGCGGACAGGCATTCAGGGATTGAAACGGAGTGATGACAGCTATTCCCCTCGTCATCCCAAGGCGGCTGAAGGCCAGAGCATTGCCAGACTGCATGGAAGGCAATCTCGGGCAACAATGAAGATTAACCTAGAGGGCTGAAGTGCTGAAAGAGTGCATGAATTGTGGCTTCTAGCAATTCAGTAACTGGCAGTTGTGCTCAGTAATGAATTCACATAGACTTATTTATTTCTACTAGGGGAAAATGTATGACCTATTGTTTAGGTCTATTACTATAGGTCCAAACAATGTTGGTCCCACATTGTTGTCTCCACCAGCCGAAGGCATGGGGAGAGTATGTTTTGCACTCCGTCCGTGTGTCCGTGTGTCCGTCCGTCCGTCCGTCCGTCCGTGACCAGCTAATCTCAGCCACCGTTAACCCGGTCGATGCCAAATTTTGCACACACACTCCCTGGATGCCAACCATGAACCTCTGCCCCAAACTTTCCAGAACGGCCTGTTATAGCGCCACCAGGAGGCCGCTTTGTGCAAAACAAGTTTTTGCACAGTACACCTACAGATTTTGTCCAAACATCACGCAAATTGGTACACAGACTCTCTAGAGCCATTCAACCAAACCGCTCTTTCAGATTTCTCAGACTCCATCCTGATTGGTTAAGATTGGCTTCCAAAATTCACAGGAGTGCTCAGTTTCAAACAAAATGCTGCAAATCATGAACACATCGCGTGATTTCCGTGAAATTGTGCACCCACATTCCCACTAGGCCGAGGACGAAATGCCACATGAACAATTTCAACTCAGCCTCAAGGTGGCGCTATAACTGGCCCAAAAGTGTTTTTACCTCTAACTGCACGGATCTGTGGATAACTTTCTATGCCAACTCCCTAGAGGCCAAGGAAAAACCTTTGCCTGGAATTCTTCACATCTGCTCATCCTGGTGGAGACCTGTGCCCAGTAGGGCACTTTTTCTAGTTACCTTTTTATTTGGTCCCTTTTCGAAACTTGTCACAACATACATTTTTGTTTTAATTTAAGTGTGAAAGAAATAACTCAAAGAGTTTAGTAAGATGCTTGAGTAAGATGCAGAGTAAGACCCATTTGGCAGAGTCAAATCTGCATTACAGTGATGTTAAGTTATTTGCCCTGGTTGTGCAGTTGTTACTACATCCGATATTTTCATTCAACCAGAAAACTTTTGTAGGAGTCCCAAAATTGATTTTGTGGCTCTTAATTTAGTTTTGGATACCAGCTACAATTGTTCCATGTTGCCTTTGGGGTTTGAAAGGGTTGCGCCAGAAAGATTTGTATTCTTCAGTAACGGTGCAAAAAGTTTGGTCTCCCACATGAAAAGAAAAGAAAGTTCCTTTCCATCCTTTTGTTCCATGCACGATCTTTGATTTCCGACCATGTAAGATCAAATTGAGCTGCAAGTGAGCCCCTACTCTGCCTTATCATGCTGCTGCAATATCACGGCATAGAAAAACAAAGAAGGCGACATGAGGTGAGAGAAATGTGAAGCGTTCTGCCACTCAACATCCCCCATTCCCAAACAGCGGTCTCACTGCCACTACAAATACATTAGAAATCAATTATTTATGGAACAGAGTCAGGGCCCTTTTATCCAATTAAATTGTCTAACAATTCAAAGCCTCCCCAAGCTCACAGGGAATGTGCTTCTTTTTTGATGAAGAAGAAGAAGAAAGAAAAAAATATATATATTCTTTTTGGTCTTTTTGACTTTCTATGAGAAGAAACACTTCCGAGAGCCGAAGAATAAAAGGGGAAGAGATTGTGTAAAGTGTAAATGAACCGTTCCCCACACCCATCACCATTGCATTGGTTATACAGGAACCAATTGAAGTTTTGATATTAAGACTTGCATACTTTCGCATCGTTTGGTTCCCAATGTAGAGGGACACTTGGGAACGGTGGGGCCCTCCTCATGATTCCTTTATACACTGCTGAAATAGTTAGAAAGTATTTGGGGTCCACTCCACAGGGTAAATAGGATATAAGTAAAGTAAAGTATTTGGGGTAAAGTAAAGTATTTGGGGTCCACTCCACAGGGTAAATAGGATGCTGCATAGATTGTTTTCCTGCATTATGCAAGAAGCTATTTGAAGTGGTATCAAACATTTTGAGAATGCTCACTTCCGATGGAGTTGTATGAAATTATTTATGTGACGCATTGTCAAACACACGCCACTTCTTTCTATTTTCATGTATTAATGCCGTTGAAAAGTACAAAAACTAAGTTTCATGCTCCTGAACATCCATTAATCTTGCAGAGGAGTTTTAATGTCTTTTCCCAAAGCTGTCCCACTTCATACACTGTAGCTACACTGCACTTAGGAGTCAGGACGTAAATATGTATTATGTGTTATGTACAGTGGCACTTTTGTGTTGGCTGAAACCATAAATCTTATTTACTTCTCGTCTCCACTACTCTCACACACGAAATCAATGCTTGACTGTTGTAATCTGTCATGTTTTGTGTACCTACACTAAATGCCTACATTCATTCCTGAATATTTATAGAATCACACAATCATTATATTTCTACTGTAGCCCTTCCAACTATGTGGATACATTGTGTACTTTCTCTGCACAAACTCTCTTCACCGAAAATACTAATACCATAATAGGAACGCTAGGTTAAAAGTTCGTAATGGCATTAGTTCATAAGCCATAAGGCTTGTTGCCTGATCATGTGAGTCCATGATTGTGTATTTACTGTACATTAGCATGGCATGAGGCCGTGTGTGGTTGTGCATACAGTATGTGATATGTATATGTCTGTGTTTGTACATGCTTGTCGACATGTGCGGTATGTCTGGCGTGAATAAAGACTGCCATTGCACGTGCGCATGAAGATGCACGTGCGCATGCAGATGTGCGTGCGTGCGCGCACATGTGTGCGTGCGTGCGTGCGTGTGTTCGGGTATAGTTGCGTCTACACACAAATAGCTCCTGAGGGCCCTCGCGATCACAGACCGCCGAAAGGAAAAGGGTTTCCGAGAGGTTTTCCTCTGCGCTATTTAAAGTGGAAGCCCTCTGGGACATGTTTGGCATTCTCAACCACTCACTAAAGATGGCCTGTGATCTGAAGCCACTAATAGGCTCGGTACGCTCTCTCTCTCTCTCTCTCTCTCTCTCTCTCTCTCTCTCTCTCTCTCTCTCTCTCTCTCTCTCTCTCTCCTCTCTCTCTCTCTCTCTCTCTCTCCCTCTGAAGTGATTACCCTGCTTGTGATTCCGCTGACACCCACATGTCCCCTCGAGACGTGCTTTCACTAGTTTGTTTAATCTGCCTCCCTGTACTGTAGGTAACACAGCCATAATTGAGGTGTCGATAGAGCTTGTGGAAACAGATGAAGCCAGATAGCTGTATTTATGAACATTCAACCATCACCTCGGATGACAGCGCTTGCTAAATAAAAGTACCTTGCTGTATATTGCTGTAATTGGAAGCTATCACCTGTTCTTAGGGAACATTGGGCCCTGTTATTTAAATTTGTCAAAAGATTTTTGACAATGTTTTGATAAAGGATAACTACTGCAATTAGAGACGACATGGCATGCAATTCACAAAATGCCAGTGTCCAATTTTCGGTGCGTGACAGGATGCGAAGATAAGTATGAACCTGTTATTGATCATGATGTGATTCATGTCACATGGCAACTTTCTCTCTATTTACAATGACACGATACACGATAAGATTATAATAAGATTATGGACCATGTAAGAGATGAGAGTAGCACGCCTCACACTCAAGCGGTCTTCCCAAAGTTCTGTTGATACCTGAGACGGATAGCATTTCACACCCTGTTTGATTGTGATATAAAAACAGCAAGTGGAGCCGTGCAAATGCAGGCGTCTGATACTGTCTCTCCTGCAGTTAGTGTCTCGCCTGTCTGTAATAGGCTTGAACTGCTCTGTTCAGAACACATGGAGTGTCAATCATGAACCAAATCAGCCCTTTAGATGAAGCCAAAAATAAATGTAAAAAAGAACACAGAACTAAACTTGAATTAATTCAATGTATCATACTTCTCTGCAAGATTGCATCTGTCTTCAGATGTGTAAAAGAGAAAAATATTCTCAGATATCTTTTTAAACCCCATTATTCTAAGATAACCGCTAATTAAATCGACAGTGTCATTAATTGGGTCGAAGATAACTTGCATTGAGTTGAGAACATCTTAAACCCAATTAAAGATATCTCCAACTCAATTAAAGATATCCGAATGCCTTGTCTCTACAATATGCTATCTGGCTCTTTTCTGGCACAATAATATCAGCTCGCTCGTGGCCCTAACACAAAGACTTGAGTTGTGCCTCCAAAGTTTTTCTTTTTTTTTGTTATCATGAAAAGGGCTGACGTTTTGAAATAGATGTCGTTCATGTCACACTTTTGTGCTGTGTATAGTTTCTTTAAAGAGGCATAATTATATTATTTAATCCCCCTCCTTATCCAGACTTTGAAATAGAAATGGGGGATTATGGAAGCTCTGACATTTTGGAAGTGGGACATTTTACTTCACCTGTCAAACTGCTATCACAAGGTGAAGAAGGCACGTTTCAGGCAAGCAAGCAGCCAAGTGGTTCTTTGTGAATGTGTTGCTTCCCCGTGAACGTGTTAAAGCTCATACAGATTTTCAATCCATTTTAGTTTCACGTCTGATCACCAGCGTTTTGTGAGAGAGATAAGCAACCAGGTCTATGAAAACAAGCCCAAAAGACGCTAAAGGCCACATGAGCACCTTTATATATCGGCTATTTGAACTACCAGCTCAAAACGCATCACAATGCAGAAAACACAAATCTTGTATGGCAGTCCCTGGCATCAAATATTCTCAGAACCACTGGCATTACACAGCAAGACCAAAATAATCAAGTACACTTTAGAAATAAGGTAATTTATTTTTTATATATACCAATATTTACAAGCGACTTTAATGAAAAACACGCCCAAAGTCGCTTCTGCTACACTTTGGAAGAAAGTGGAGTCTCAGAGATTCATTCAAAGTCCGAAGTTCTAAAGTGTCCTTTAGGCCCATTTTATACTGGTGTGTGCAAAAAGAAAGAAGGTTTTATTTCATCATTGCTGATTAAAGATGCAATCTATCTGCTCGTGATTAAAGGTTTCATATACAGTTCTGCCTACTTACAGATGTGCATCTTTCACATTTGATGAAGTCTGTTGCTTTTGAACAACCCCAAATCGGAGCCACAGATGGCTGTGCTGTTTGGTGCTTTGATGAGGCCCAAATGATTTGGTGTCGTCCGAGAGCATCTGGCACAGCATGGAGAGTACAATCAAAATGACAATGGTGAACTCTATAGGAGAGTTACCTAACAATAACATTCTTTATCCAAACTGCTATCCCTAATCCGTTTGACACCATGTGTGCACAGACACGCCGTCTGATCGTTTATACTGTTAGATATGTGGACATGAGCTCAACCCTCTCCTCTCCCTCCCCCAGGACGCTGCTCGAGCTGTGGGGAGAACGTAGTGGGCGAAGGTACCGGCTGCACCGCCATGGACCAGGTCTTCCACGTTGACTGCTTCGTCTGCATGACGTGCAGCAGCAAACTGCGTGGCAAGCCCTTCTACGCCGTGGAGAAGAAGGCTTACTGTGAGCCCTGCTACATCGTAAGTCACACCACCATATATGACTTGCTGCCGCCCACCTCAGTCGTTGCCCTGTGCTCAGCATATTCTAAACTTTAGAATCTAAAGCATGATTATACTTTGTTGTAAGGCACAGTAAGACAAGGCAAATGTATTTTGTATTGCAAATTTCAATAACAAGGCAATTCAATGTGCTTAATTCAAAAGTGAAAGTGAAGTGAAAGAAACACATTAAAAAATAAGAAAAATAAGTTAAACACCTATTGCCTTAATAGGACGCATTAAATGGACATGTGACACTTGCGAAAAAGAACAGATCTGGTTATTACAAGTCATACAAGGTTGAGTTGAAGTTATTTATTCTATTATTTTGAAATAACTAAGTAAGATATGAGGGGGAGACGTCCATTGCCTTTTTATAATAGAAGATGTAGAGATATGTTTTGTGGGAATTGTTGTGTGGAACATTCAGTGTCCCAGACTTATTTCTTGAGGTGCTCATCTGGTAAGCACGCAGAGTAGTAATGTCAAAATGACATTAAAATGTGTAATGGTATTACTTGGTATTGCTGATGCAGTAGGATAACATGTTTCCTGAACTATCCCATTTGACAATATTTCACTATTTTAATGAAGAACCCAACCAAATGGAGGAAGTGAGAGACAGTGGGATATCCAGTGAGGTCTTTTTCAGGAACTTCTTTTTAAGTTCTTTCAAAACCCTGTGGCCTGGTTTCCTGTTGCAAATGTACAGGACGAAATGCCCGGTCGCTTCAACACGTAATCTCAGGAACGAGAGAACGAGCGAGACATGTGACCTCAGGAATTCAACTAGTGAACATGGCAGCGTTAAAGACATTGTGTGTGTGTTGGAGAAGGAGAAAAGGGGAGGGGTGTTTCTTCGATCACAAGTAGTTAATTTGTATTACATTTCTTTCAGTTCTGTTTCACCTAAATGATGATGCGTTTTACTGTAAGCAGATGAAACGTGACAAGCTAACCTCCCTGTCGATATCTTGACTCCGCACCTACATGATATGTAAATTGCCAGGGTTTTTCTGCAGGCCAGTGGAGGGAGATAGGAGCAGGACTAAAACAAATGATGTCAGGGTTTTTCTGCAGGCCAGTGGAGGGAGATAGGAGCAGGACTAAAACAAATGATGTCAGGTTGTTATTTGCCTACTTAACGCACACGCTCCACTTTTCAGATTGTTGATAAGAGGCTTTTGAAGATGGAATGATAATGTTCTTGCTGCTGATACAGCTTGTTAGTTTATGAGGAGTTTATAGCTCTTTGTGTGTGCGCACGTGCATGTTTGTGTGTGCACCCTAGCGTCCCTATTCTGGGGCGAAACATTTGGCGGACCTAATCGTGAGCTTGTAGATCGGCTGGATTTGTTGAAGAGATGAGGGGGAAAGAATGTATTGGACCAAGTATAGATCCCTGGAGGACTTGTCAACTAAGTATAAGGGGTGTGTGTGTGTGTGTGTGTGTGTGTGTGTGTGTGTGTGTGTGCGCGCGCGTGTGTGCATGTGTGCACGTGTGCGTGCGTGCTACATGGTGAGGCAACCAAGAAAAATATTATTTTTTCTTTTTACAAATTCGCTGAGATACACAACTACTGCTGTCTTAGCAACATCACCTTTACAATGAAACTCAGATGGCTGACAGTACTGCCAGTGACTGCAGGTAGAATAACATTCCGTTCTGTGACACCCTTTGTTTGGTACAGTAGTAGACGTCAAAGCAAATACATGGTTTTTCTTCCACATAACTTGTCAAAAATGGCCCAGTATTCACCCTACTTGTAAAATCAAACCGGAGCCGCATGACATTCAGTTGGTGGCGGGCCATCTCCTAAATCATCTCTTTTCAGAAGCACTCTCTGTGATTGTAGTTGTCTTGTCTGGAAGTTCTCCAACTCCGATACGCGGCACTAAAGAGGGAGCCTGGATAATTTAAGAACTTTATTTATGCATTTCATCAGCATAAATGTTCTTCTGGCCCAAGATCAAAAGGATGAGGAAAATCTGAATTTCTTAATGAAAGTAATTTCTTCTTCTTTTATTCCCATCCTCGGGGTCATGTGCTTCTGTGCGATTAGAGAATGAACGTGAAACTCGGGTCTCTCTGGAGAGGCGCGCCGTCGCGAGGTGGAATCAATTGGTTGGTTAAGTTTCAGCTCAGTCAGTCTAGGAATCTCTTAAGATTACAAGAAGAAAGGGTGCTTGGATGGCGCAGTGGTGGCAAAGAATCCACCACGGCGCATCCGGTTTTGACGAGTGTCCATACGAAACTCGATTGGCCCGCGTTCGGGCTGTAGCAGCAGAAAGAGTTGGGCGTGAGGGAGGCCTGGGTGGAGGCTCTGCGTGCCAGTAGGATACAACAGCAGTGACAAATAAATCACAAAAACACAAATAATGAATTGGCATAAAGACTAAATTGGGGAGAAAAAAAGCATAAAAAGTACAATTCAAGTAACAATGGATTGTACTTTTGTATACTCCTTCAAAACACTGCAGCTTTCGTTACAGTAATGATGAGCTGTTCCACTGCAGTGAGTAGTACATGTAGCGTTTAGTAAGTAAAACATTCACACCTTGGTAAAAGCCAATCTACTGTTCCAAGAACGTCCTTTGATTCTGACAGCATGACTGAACCATTATTTGAACCAGAACTGAGTGCTTAACCCATTTTGACTCTTTTGATTCTAAAAATGTCTTTTACATCCTGACAGTTTTCTGAAAAAGCTATGTTTCTATGTTCAATCTTTCAAAAATAGCAGATCTACAAGCTCGTATGAGCTTGTAGATCTGCTATTTTTCAATAGCAATAGCATAACATAATGCTAACACCAAAAGGGGTTCCCGCCCAAAATGGGATGATACTGTGACACACAGTCGCACGTCCCTGTACGTTTTGTACCGCTCATGAAAGAGGTAATGCCTGCTTGGTCAAAGTGTGTCAAAGTGCTTGAATTCTAACTTTTATCCACATACATACAGTGTATGTATGCTATAGTTAGTTTGAGCAAGTAATCCATTTCCTTTAGTGTACATCACGTGTGCTTAGGTCAGCTTATTTCTGACTGACGTATTTTGTCTGATAACAGATCTGGTATAAAAATGTTATGAATAAATTGACCTCACTTTCTGCTTTGATTATTTTTTTGTATTCAGTCCAAACACCACAAACTGTAGACATGCATCAAGTCTTTTCCTTGAGCAGGATGTGGGTTACAGCAACTCCCAGAGAAAACTTTGTCTACTGAATCTATCTAATGATGATATGCAAAATATGTCAAACACACAGCCAGCCAAGAATTGCCTGAATGCAATTTGTATACCGCAGTGATTGCCATCTAGTAATGTTTCCGGCAAGGTATTGGTGTTGGCATTCACTAGGCATTTACCTAGGCCTGGACTTTGCATATTGCCGTATGTGGAACAATGCTGGCGTTTATATTGGCGAGCGTTCACCTCTTCCTCTGGATGACTAAAACCGTTAATTCCTTTCAGTAATGGACAGGAACACAGACACGTCTGTTATCTGTGCCAATCTAGTTCCCTGTTCTACGCATCGATATCTCTGTCCTCCAAACCCAATGACCTCGCAGGCCATCAAAGGGCAGGGCAGAAATCAGCCTTTGTCCTCTCCACTTCCCTGGCTCCCGTCCAAAGAAGACTTATCGCTGCTTGTTTAAATACCGAGTGATGGAGATAAACTCTACAGTGGCTCAATTAAAGCCCCTTTTTGCATGAAGTGGTTCCTAATCGTGTTCAACAATGTGAGAACGGCATCAGGCGACCGTTATTGTTTTTACTGTCTGATGTAAAGTAATGGCCGGGGGTGTCCCACCACGGGCTGTGTCAGACCCCCGTTTCTGTGTTTACGCCTGTCTAGTGTCTACGTACTGTATGTGTGCAAAATGCCAGAAGGTGGTCATCTCATCATAGCGATGCTCGTATTGAGGCTTTGTTTCAATCTCACCATGTTTATCAGGTGTTTCCAAGAAACCCATCCATCACAGGAGAAGTTTTTACAAGTTTTGAGATAAACAAAACAAAATGCTCACAAAATAAATCCAATTACACTGCCAGGCTCGGGCTACCGGCCAAGGTGCCTGGACCGCTGAGCCACGGCCCAGTCCGCAATCTGACAGTTTTAAGTAGTCTTTGACTAGTCTGAACAAGACTGTTTGGTGTGGAAGGACCTTTAGTTGGAACGCCCGGCCAAACTGGAGGCACCATGGAGAAGTCAAACCCCAGTGTCCATGGTAGTATTGTACAAGCTCACTGAGCTGTTTGCCTTGAATTATGACAGCGGATTGGGACACTGTAGTTCATGTGGTTAATACAACTAAGCACCATAACAAACAAACGATAGTGTAGCTTGCCAGAAACTCTCAGTAACACAGTGCTTCCCACTGGATCGATTGACAGTGGTCACATATATCCGCAGGCAAGGCGATCAAGTCCCTACTTGAGTCTGTGGTGGTGAATACTTGTCATCTCTCTCCCTCTCACCCCAGTTCAGTAATGAAAGCTGCCTGTGCTTCCACATAGGTACCTTATATCCGGGAAGGGTCATTCAACACTCCTCTCCTTAATTCTCCATTTCCATTTATAGTGACCTGGGGAGCGTGTGTCAGACCCATATTATTGGAAAGGGATGGAGTCCATACATTTTCGTTGAAAACCTTTGAAGCTCACCTCATTAGAGTGTTACGACTACCAGAAGAGAATGACCAGGAAAAGTCTGGGTCAAGTGATTGTTTCCATCAAGCAGCCACTCAACTAGCACCTTGCATTGATGTCAGTAGTCTAAGTAAGGATGTGAGAAAGAAATCATCTGTACATTTTAACTGCTTGAAAAGCATCAAATGCATTCAGTGGTTGAAAGTTTGCTTAGGATTTATATACTTACACAGTAGTTTTTCCACGTTTTATTTCATTTTAGCTTAACACAGAGGGGGGACAAAACACACACACACACACACACACACACACACACACACACACACACACACACACACACACACACACACACACACACACACACACACACACAGTGTTTTTCATTAGACTATCTTCTCTTTTGGAGAACAGTGAAACATAAACCTGTACTACTACATTGATGTTCTTTTTTTAGAAAGCTATATATTGCTGCAGCTCCCCCAACCCATATATTTCTGTCATCGCACGATAGCATTTGAAGTGTTTATACTCTTCAACAAATCAACAGAAATATTTCCCAACTAGCCCTGGAGTGAAGTACTGTTGCAGCCACTGGTCAAATTTCCCCTGGCAACCTCTCATGTCACAAGACATCATTTATATTTAGCATTTCACAATAACTTCCATCCCTGCCTTTGGCTCCTTTCTCCACGACAGTGATGTGTGTATACTCTCTTTGGTTTAACGTGACACAGAAAGACATTGCCATGACTTTTTTTTGTAGTCTATATCAGCAATTATACAGCAGATGTGTCTCAATTTCGAACCACTTGCAACCTTATATCCCCGTTTTGGCACTGTAGGCAAACATTTTCAAATGTATTCGAAAATGTACACAAATAGCAGATTTGCAAAGCTGCTATTTTTGCAGCATACAAGCCACAAGCTCAGCATGCATGCTCACAACACACTTTGTTGCAATCCGTCGTGAGCTGGTAGATATTTTGGTCATTTCTTAATAGGTTTTCAGTGGTTAAATAGATAAATAATATATATTAACAAAATATATCTCCAAAATTGAGATTGGCATCAGACCCAAAAATCTGGCATCGGTTGGGCTTTAATGAAGACATTATTGTCCATTCACTTTCTATTTCACTTTCTATTGTCCATTCACTTTCTATTGGGCAGTGTGGCTGTGTGTCACAGGGGTTAATTGCGTACAGAGGGTGTAAATTGTGGTTTTATGTTATAATCTGCGTGGTCCATATCTGTCCGGCTTTACTCATGTCCTACCAGGCTGCTGCAAGGCCACTTACAATAAATACTAGAAATCCTAACATTATGGAACCTTCCCTCCTGAGAATGTACTCATGAATAGACCTTTAAACCTGTTAGACTGAGATCAAAATGCACTGTATCAGGCACTCATCAAGCTCATTTTATTACGACAATATTGCTTGCTGAAAATAATGGATTTTCAACCCAAGGATGTTATCCGTTCTTTTTTGGGCCAATCAAAAATACATTGTACATTGAAGTATTCAGAACATAAGCTAAGAAACGTGCAGTATGACTGTTGCAAGTAGCACAATGTCATGACAGAGAATTGGAAGACCCACGGTAATAGAGAGGGTTTTCTTTTCCCAGACAATACCCGCAATCTAGTTCTGGCTCTTCAGGCGGAACTGCAGAGAGATAGCCAAGGTCATGGAAGCCACGTAGCTTAAATGTAATTATGTTCATTATCTAGTGTTGTACTTCTGTTATTTAAAAGTAAATGGCTTCTTTTATTTGTCTCATTGGCTAAGCTTTCCAAATGATTTTCCCATTCTGCTAATGTAAAGGAATAAGTGCACATAGCAGCGCCTGGGCTGTCAGTTATCAGCAGAAAATGATGATTGACAGTAAGGCTGATGAGCTGTCTGTCTGTCTGTCTGTCTGTCGCCTCTGTCGCCTCTGTCTGTCCTCATCCTCATCCTCATTCTTAATCTTTACAAGGAAACGCTGCAAAGTCAAGATTTGACTTAAACTGTTGCAGGCTCATTAAAATAGACCTAATGTCTCCATTCCCGCATTTCCACCCATCATCTGTCTGGGCCACCCATCACACCACATACAAATACTGTAGCCAAGATGTAACCTGATCATAAAGCTTAAAGTTGATTTAGAGAAACTATTCAAGAGAAGAAAAACTAATTCAACAGTACTCAAGTCCAGGTTTTTTCTTAGCTTGCCACCAGGCCTGGAATTTCGGCATTTTAGGGTCAACAAGGCCAAAGGCCTTTGGTGTTTGTTGTCCATTTTTCAAATGCCAGGGAAGGAAGGCCATCAAATAAAACGAGATGTCCATTGCATACTTAATTGAATTTAAGGGTTAAGGATTCTTTTAAATGTAATATGTAGACTATCTGCAGCGAAATAAATAAATTATGGTATTTATCTGATCCATGCTCATCCCTGCACCAATCAAAGTTACTGGGTTGGTTTAAAGAAGGAGTTAAGAATTCAGAATCTCTTTTTTTTTTAACTAAATTTTTATCCCACGATTTTGTAACCCAGTTTTCTTTTCACCCAGTGCCAATTATCTAATCCTGGGCGCTACACTTCCTCTGCCAACCTGGGGGGGGGGGCAGCGGACTGACCTCATGCCTCCTTCTATGCATGAGGAGTCCAAGCTGCTTCTTTTCACCTGACAGAGGGGACTTTCCCCGGCCGGACGTAGCGCGTGGAAGGGACACGTTATTCCGACCAGTTCCTTTCCCCTCCATCAGGCGCCCCGGCTGGCCAGGGGGAGGTAGTTTTAGAGACCAGGATTACGGCATGTTTTTGTGAGGGTATCTACCCTAGGGGACACGGGGAGAACATGCAAACTCCACACAGAAATGCCCTATCGCCAACCCCCGCCTCGGGTATGGGCACTGATGACGCGGAGGAGGGAACACGCCGCCAGTGCCCACAGCGTCCCCAGCGGGAATCGAACCCAGGACCTTCTAGCTGTGAGGCGACAGCACTACCAACTGTGCCACCGTGCCACTAAGAATTCAGAATCTCAACAAAAGACACCAGTGTCTACATGACAAGAAAGAGACACTGGGTGGCTGGGGTGGGCAGTAGTCATGGTACCAGCTGTGGGGGGCTTGTGGTGATGGATGGCTTCTCTGCAGCACAACTTTCCCAGCTACAGTGTAGTGTAGTGCACTCTCCCACTTTGGAAAGAGGAGACCATCAAGACTTCTCAAGACTTCCCCATAGCTTTTCTTGTCATTGAGAACGGAGGGAGGGGGACTATATGATACACTGCACACGCACAGCCCTCTGCTTTCGCAGAGCTGGCTGCACACAGCCAGACATAGAATGCAGGAAGGTGAGGATTACGGGGGCTGCACTTCCCTGACAACGGCACCGGTTATATTTAGAGTCGACTACACTACACACCGCCCACACACCTGTCACGTCGGCGTGATGGATATCCAGGTAGTCAGATCCAGACTTCAGAGGCTCGCACTCGCAGCCGGGAGTGTGGCGGGATCGCGGCCTCCATATGCTCGGCAGCATTGCGTCCACGCATGGATTTCAGCTGCCATGCCTGCACCGCGTGGAGAGCAATGATAACCGCCGGTGGCATGTACCCCCTCCCTGGTTATTTGTTTGTTTTGTTTTTAAGATAATATGTTTGATAGTGGCTGGGAGTAGAGAGACAGGAAACGCAAATGAGAGGAGGGGTGACTAACAATAATGTACAATTTAGAAACTTAAATGCACCCTAGCTATATCTATATTCTGGAACGAACGTTCTGTAAAAAAGTTCAAAACGTGTCATGTTGCAACACGTTGTGAGCTTGTAGATCGGCTATGTGAGCTTGTAGATCGGCTATGTTCGGCAATGACATTTGGTGTAGAGGTAAAAAAGGAGTGGACCCCGTATAGAGCCCTGGGGGACCCCAGTCAACCAAGAATAGGATTGAAGTAGTTGGCATTTATCAGATGCTCTTATACAGAGTCACTTATAAAACACAAGATAGACTTGCAGCAAAGGGCCTCTGGACGGATTCGAACCCAGGCCAACTGTGGCACGGCGTTAGCCTTGACATGGTACGTGTTCTACCAGGTGTCCTACCCGGGTTGTTTGTTTACTGGCCGTCTGAAACGTCTCCTCAGCTTTTGCGCTGACTCTAACATCAAATATTCATGGCTGTCTGCATTAGCTCGCAGAGTTCTAATTGAGTTCTGTATATTCAGACATGATTAACTTGATCTAATTCCTCAAAGGAGTGAGCCAATTAGATAGCACTTGCCTGAATAGGATCTGGCTTCTCAGTACTTCTCCAGACTCGCCGAGACAATTATGCGCACATACACGTGTGCTGCATGGTGGGTGTGAACCACACTCAAGCAGGTCATTACTTCTTATTACTGTATCGCACTGTACGGAGCTGTCGTATCCCGTAGTGAATGAATAGTACAGGCCCTGTTATTAGAATATACTGTTTGGACAAGGGGAGAAAAAAGGGATTCAGAATACCGGGCCCTGTAAACCCTCCTCATGTCTCTTGTCGAAGCACATTTCCTGCCCCCAGGAGTAAGCCAGAGAAAAGAATATCTGTGGCCCAACGCTGACCCACCACAATGTCACTCTAACTCATGGCATGAGAGAAGTATTGCCTGGGTCTTTGTCAGGTTCTCTCTGTAACCGGAGCAGGAGACATTACCCAATGTCCAGAGGGGTCACATTCTGCTGCCCAGCTGAATTTAAGGCAGACAGGCAGCCCAGATACGGTACTTTGCCTCAGCTGGAGAAGGGATCAGGACCCCACTGCCACCTTTTTTTAATTAATAATGAAATAATAAAAATTCCACAACTTGACACAGATCTGCATGTCAGCTAATGCTGGGTGATATGGATAGAATAAAATATCGAATACCTCGATAACGATATCGTGACAATAATGTCATAATGTGATGATAATATATATATTTTCTTTAAAATATATCAGTTCTCAACGCACATTGTGAGCTTGTATATCTGGTATTTTTTTTACCAGTCACAATATTTGAACCAGGAAAAGACAACACTTGTCATATAGTCAATATTTAGTCCTATATAACCATATCCATATAATGATTATATATTGCCCAGCCCTATTGTCAGCCGCCCTATTGTCAGCCTCAGGCTTCAGTTTGACGGTATCGTGTGAATAAAATATAAATATAATATGATACTTCTCCGGGATTAAGATGTGGCTGCTGCACTTGTCACAGCACCGAGTGTGGCTAGATTTATAAATGTTTCAATCACGTTTGGCACTCGTGCCATTCTGTTTAAGTTTGTCTGTATTCATGGAGTGTTTGTGGAATAGAAGAGAGACCTCCGGTGGGGGCAGAGCTCAGTGGCAGTCAGCACTGGTAAGAGATTGCAGAACTAAGGCTGAGTCAGGGGCTGCCTTTGGTAATAAACTGTCCTGGCCGAGATATAAACTAAACGCGGAAGACAAATCAAGATAGGAGGGTTCTGGCGGGATGCCATCCTATTCCAGCACACGCTGGTCATCCATAAGCCAGCGTCAATTTATTACACGCACAGACACATTCTTCAGCCCAGCTGAACAGAGCAAACGGCACCTTGTGCTTGAGCGGAAACAGGGCCCCTTCAGGTCACAGGCACTGAGCCCTGGAACACTCACCCTGTCTGACTGAAACGTACACACACACACACACACACACACACACACACACACACACACACATTAATGACTGTCACAAATGTTCTCTCTCTGAATTATACAGCTGATACTTTCAAGGTCAGTGCTCCCCGAAGTGAGCTGAGCCGGGAGTTAGTAAAAGCCTTAGAAGAGTCACACAGCAGTTTCACAGCCATCACACATAACAGTTTGCTAGTGCGTGTGCACACACACACACACACACACACACTCACACACACACACACACACACACACACACACACACACACACACACACACACACACACACACACACACACACACACACACACACAGGCAGCGGTTTTTGACAGTTAGACAACACGGTTATAAAGGTCTAATGCGTTTCATCAAAGAAGCGAGACGTGTCATGTAAAAACGTACCCTGTCTTAATATGCGCATAATGCTTTGCATGTGAACAGTTACACAGACAGATGGAACGAGTCCTGCACCGCCAGGGAACGCTGTCCATGGAACGTCGACAGAAAGTAATTACCCATGTGAAATTAAATGAAATGTAAATGTAAGACCAATGTCAAGGACGTGAATCCTCCTAGACTGTCCGAGGAGGGGAGTTGGGGTGTTGGACCGCTCCATCAGGGAGACAAATGTCAGGAGGTTTTGCACTGGATAACCTTCAAAAGTAGGAGAGTCATTATGCAGTCAAATCTGTAGTGTTCTTTTAACTCCGAAGTGTCACTTTTTACACTGTTAAAGGTGCAATCCTGTGTTGGATTTCACTACATCGAGCCCCACTTAGATGACAAAGTAATAGGTACTCTACACACACGCACACACCCAAGTGCACACGTGCACTCATACACACACAAGTACACGCACACATCAGACCAATATATTACGGAAGGGTGGAGTTCCCACAGTCCTTCCGAATGTGTGAAGATTTAAATTGGCTCCCAATGTCCCTCGCAGGAATCTGGCAGGTTCTCTTGGCTACAAACCTCCACTATTTGGCTGGAGACTGTGGAAAACAAATTGAAACTGGATTTTTGCGTCTTATCTCCAATGCCTTTTGATCAATTTACATTTTGCACCGACAACAACAGGCCTATCTGTTGCCTTTTCCCAGACTTTGAATAGGAAAGGACCTGATTGCTCCCGGCGCCTCTAAAGTCAATGTTACACAGATCTTTCATTTAACCTCTTGAAGCTACAGTAGATATCCCCGTAGATACAGCAGTGCATTATTAGTGTTATTAATTAATTAATTAATTAATATTATTATTCTAGGCAAAACAAGTTATTTATTAAATTATAAGTCACTCACATTATACAATACGCTAATATTAAAATATCTATCTTATTGTGTGGAGGTCTGGGGAAATAATTACAAATTACAAATTACAAAGTATGTGTATCTCTGTCCGAGGGGTTAAGATCTGGAATGCCCTACCAGAGGAAGTCAAACACAGTAGTAACTTTTCAAAATTAAAAAAATTGCTCAAGCGAATCCTTTTGGCCAAATACAGCATACTATTGGTGTAGGGTGGAATTCTCGTATCTGACTTTTGTTTTGTGAATCTGTTAATGTAATGAGTATTACGATTCATGTTCTGTTGTAAGTAGGATAGGCATTTATAAGCTTTTAGCTTCTGCCTACTCCTTTTGATCATCTTCATGTTTTGGTTTTGTTTTGTTTTCATAACAGCTTACATTCATTGTCTTTAAATATTGTATTTGAAACTGAAGGATGATCAAATAAACTAAACTCTAAAAATCTAAAGTGTAGATGTCAGACGTGCATCTACAGTAAAATACCCCTAAATACTGACATGTTTGCCAATTCTGAAATGCAATATGCATGAAGTATTAGATGTTATTGCAGGTAATTCTCTCCTCAAGTATTGTCTTTGATGAAATACTCATGTAGACATTCATGTATAAATGGAGGAGTCTTCAGGGTGTTGTAGATGCTCTCCTGAGCCACTTTGGAGTCAAATGAGATTAACTCAATAATGTACTTACTATACCAGCATACCCATGTAGAGAAATCCATGTACAGTACATCGGCAATGAATAAAACACTCAAGATAATTTTCTGAATTTATTCTAAGGTTGGATAAGTGAGGCTAAACACAGCTTAAAAAGCTTGTGTAGCCGTAAATTGCCTGAAAAATGTGGTAGGAAGTTTCGCAGTAAAACATTACAATTTATAGTCAAAGTTGTTTGTGACTTTTGAACTTCCATCGTAGTACATGCACTATGTGCTGCGTCAGTGGTTTCTGACTAATGTATTTTCAGGGAAAGATACCTGGATCACCTGGTAAGAGCACATACCATATAAATATCAAATGGAATCTGACATCTTTGCTGTAGGTCATCCCTTCTCCTCTCCCTCTCTCTCACTGTCACAAAACACATGAACAGAGTAATGGAACATCACTGCATGTTTACACATAATAATCGAAAGCCTTGATCCCAGGAGTTTTATCAGCGGGTGCTGCTAGTGTTAGATTTAATCATTTCAAACGCTAAGTGAAAGAGAAACTGTTTTCGGAGCTTCAAAAACTGCCTCAAGAAGTAGACAGGTCAACTCTGACTCATGGTTCAAGGCCATGGTTTAAACCAATGTCCTTTACTCAATGGACACACAGTAAATTAATAAGTCAACAAACGTGGTGGTGCGCAGATCTTTCTAATAATAATAAACCAATGTCCTTTACTCAATGGACACACAGTAAATGAATAAGTCAACAAACGTGGTGGTGCGCAGATCTTTCTAATAATAATAATAATAATAATACAACTTTATTTGTATAGCACCTTTCATGACATGAAATGCAGCTCAAAGTGCTTTACAGAACAATGGAGAATAAAAGAAAAGCAAGGCAACGACATTAAAAAACAAGCAGTTACAGTGAGGACATGAAAAATAAAAAATAAAAGATCAATTAAAGGCAATGTTGTAGAAGTGGGTCTTGAGCTGAGCTTTAAAAATGTCTACAGAGGCTGCCTGACGAAGGTACAGTGGGAGCTTGTTCCAAGCCGACGGCCCGTAGAAGCAAAAAGCTGCTTCCCCGTATTTTTTAGTTGCCTTTTTTTTGGGCAAAGCGAGCAAGCCGGCGGTGGAAGACCTTAGGGGGCGGTTTGGGACATATTTAGGCAGGCAGTCATGTAGGTAGGAGGGTGCTAGTAAGTGTTTGTTCAATATCACTGGAGTTGAGGTTGCGAACGTGATATAATTCACTGGGCCACGACCAGCACATTCTGTGAGAGTTTGGACGTAGACCATATCAAATCAACTCCAAACTTGGCCCACTCTGTGCTCGGCATGCCAGGGCATACTGTAAATCGTTGTGCATTCTCGCTGTGGACTCGATGCCTCCCCTCCTGTCAGCCTTACTCTGCCATGTAAAATGAGAACGGTGAGGTGTAAAAGTGTGTGACCATAAAGAAAATAATAAATGAAAGACAGTGGGACAGATAGTGAGCAGTTTAAAATGTGTGATATGCAAGTGCAGATTTCACACTGTTGTTGACAAGTTCATCTGCATTCTGCAGACATCTGTCTTCAGGCATTGTTTTACTATCACCAGTGGTCATAGAGACGCTATTTCTCTCTCTCTGGACTAATTTCTCTCTTTTGCCTAATTTATGCTATTGTCAGATGAAAATAGCAGATCTACAAGTTCACCAAAAATAGCACAGCGTTCAACAACTGCAACGCGCTGTGAGCTTGTATATGCAATACTTTCAGTGTGCGACACCACCGTGCAGCAAAGCACAAATCAGACAAGGCACTATATCAAGCCTGTGTCTCGGGTGTGAGGATCTGTGCACGGGGGACCTCTTAACTTGCTCTGCTTTGTTTGCCATCGCAGCCTTTATGTCGACAGACAGCCGTGTCAAACGCTGTTTGGCTGTTCTGCAGCTAAATCACGAAGCGAGGGCATCAGTGTTGCATGGCGGTGTTGGCGTGCACAGAGCCTACTACAAGCTCCTTTTGTAGGAAATTGAAAAAAGCTGTCCACAATTGACTTTTAACTTATGCCATTCAACCCCTGGGTTCAGCGAGAGTCAAGCTGACCTAAATTCACTTTCACCTCATCTGCCTAGACATTTGTTTAGCCTTCTGGGCAAACACTTAGAGAAATGTATGAGGCCGAAGAAAAAAAAGGAATACATGTGCTCGAATACATCACATTTAGAGGAAGGGGGGGTCGTACATCCCCGGACATCTACAGACAGATACAGCCCTCTAGTGGTAGGTTGCAACTGGAGCTCTCACATACCGAGGGCAGCAGGTTACTGGATGCCCTGTGTTCTAAACCAACCTCAGGACAGGACCCTCGGTTTGATACTGCTTTAGGCCATTTGGTATTTTGGTACGACCTCTGTGACCCCAGTGCCCAGTGTACACTGTACACCGCCCCCCCCTTTTCCCCTCACTATAAGTTTCTTTTCCCTTTTTACCTCCTTTATGATGAAATCCTGTTCTGTTCTTTGACTATATAGAAGTGTCTATTTGTACGTCTCTAAATGTTTTGATGAATTGAACATTTGGACCCTCTTGTAAACAAGTGTAATGCTTAATTGGGTCGTCCACTCACAGTTAACAGTCTTTGTATTGAGTTTGTGCTTGAAATGTACTGTAATTCTGCAAACTGTTAATAAATATCTCAATCAATCAATACAACTTTGCATAAGTTTCAAACAAACCACATTCACAATACAAAAAGGCAGTATTTGACTGTCCAGTGTTTCCGGACACAAAGAAGACAAAGTTATGAGTGCTGACTTCAATTAATTCGCAGACCTTGAAAGGAGGTCAGACTTCAGCAAATAATTGCGCCCACAGTATTTTAGCGCCTGAAATTACAATTAGTTTTTATTACAATTAGTAAGTGGCCAGGAGTAAATGTGTACTGTGAAATCACATGCGCTAGTTAAACCAAACAAGGTATAGTATCAACACATGAATAGCAGTTGAGAATAAGCAAGTGGAAATGCAGAGCGATGAGTAAGAGTTGAGTCAAGGGCAGCTGTTAGTTTTTGGCACTAGCCTCTCGTTAGTATACTCAGGTTGCAAACACATTCCTTCACTTCCCCCCCTCCCACCCCCCCCTGTCTCTCTCTCTCTCTCTGTGTCTCTCTCTCAGAAGGGGTAGAGAAGTGAGGCGAACCTCGAGGGTTCAATGCAGCAAGCTCATTAAAAGCTTTATTCCTTTTCCAGGATGGAGGAGGGTTGCGATACGGACATTGTTTATACACAAACGTTGCCCTGGGATTAATGTTTATTTCTATTACTGTCGGAAGGGGGTGGGGTGAATACAAAAATGGAGCTAGTCTCATGCTTTTCATGAAATAATGCCACTGCTGGAGTGCTTTGAAGAAACAGCCCCATTCTTTTATTTAAAGCCCTGCTTTTTTATTTATTTTTACTGTGGCTTTTTTTTTTTCACCCCTCAAGTCATCAGCTGCTCCCATCGCATGCCTTCTCTCGGCAGCCAATCATGGCAGCACGGGCTGTGCACTGTGCACGCCATCCCAGGAGTTACAACATCTTGGAGGTGTACACTGTCGCGCAGCCTAGATTGCGTCATATCGCCCTACTCTCCACAGTCCACATGAAACGTGCATTGCCCAATTCGGGGCCCAAGGAACATGCTGTCATGATGAGCTAGTAGTGGACTACAAGAGCAGAGCAGAAGGCAACTACAGAAGAAGTGGGAAAGTTCGTTGCTATGGTGATGAGGAGGTCCACTCCATTTATATTTACTCTAACCGCAATAACAATAAAACAACATGACTTTAGCAGACACCGTGTGCACTGCCCACCTCCAAGACCGCACAGACCGCAGGAAGCATGCTCAACTCTCTGAGCAGCACGTGGAGGGGGGGGGGGGGGGGGGGGGTGCACAGCGCCGTGTTGCTACACACCCCAAGCTCTGTTTAGAAACATAGAGGCAGCTCAGCTACAACGAGAGCAGCTGAACCGTGCTGTTCTCATCCTGGCCAGGCCTACAGAGAGAGAGAGAGGGAGAGAGAGATCAGAGGGATGCAGACATCCAGGAAATGCCTGGGCAGAACAGCCTGTGCTCCAGAGAGGCCCCTCAGCCCTGCCCTGCCTCCCACGCCCCACACACACACACACACACACACACACACACGTCCGCGTGCCACAGCCCCTCATTGATCAGCCCTCACATGATATATCCATCCCCCTGTAATTGCATTGCTGTTTAGAGAGGCAATCGTTATTTATGAAATATTGGAATAACAAATGGTGTCTCCCAGTAGATATTAAGAAGAGGGATGCCACAGATAAGTCAGAGGCAGACGGCAGCCACGACCCCCACCCCTGCCCCCACAACACGCACACACGCGCGCACACACACGCACAGATGCACAACCACCACCCCCAGTGGGCTGGCTGCCCGGTCGCCTGGCTGCAGAAAACCTGCAGTCATCACAAAGTGGAAGTATTTACTGCCCGCACTTGCACGTATTGGGAAGGCTGGGGGAGGAGGGGCAGTTGAAAAACGACCGGGTTTGTGTTTGAGGGAGCTGCTAATCAGATTCCTGGGGCTTCGGGGCCATCCGAGGACAGCCCTGCCAGAGCTGTTTAGTGTCGATTTATCTGCTGCATGGGCCCCACACGTGCCTCTTCAGGAAAACGGGTGGTTTCGGTCCTTGGATGCCGATTGGCTCAGGCTGCGAGCTGTTCAGTGGCGATATTCACCTTTCACCATATACTCGCCTACCTCGTTTTAAACACTTAAGCCCTGTATACTCCGTTGACCGAGGTCCCCCAGAGGGCCATACGGATCAAATGATAGACGGGTCATAGTGTTCTGAGGATGATTATTGTTAGGCATTTTGCCATGAACCCAAGTGCATTCTGCAAAAATAACCAGTCTACAAGCTCACTACACGTGGCAGCGCGACATGTTGTTAGCTTGAAGATCAACTATTTGGAGATTTGGTGCAGAGGGAAAGAGGAGGGGACCAAGTATAGACCCATGGGGGAACCTACAGTACAGTAGTTGACAAAGTATACAGTATGGGGTTTAAGTGGTTAAAGGCCCTATTGGGAACGCCTCATTAGAAAAACCTTTAATCATCTGTTCCTATGTCATATTGTTGTGCACGTTTGACGGTGGAAGACGAGGGCTTAGGTTTAGGGCCATGTTTAGAAAAGGAACTGTATAAGAACTGTAGAATAGTGAGGGTGAAGGATGTAGTGGAGAAGATTAGGGTTAAGTGTTCGAGGAATGAATGTCAATTGAAATCAATTGACAGTCCTCACTGACATACTGTAATTAGTACAATGATACACAATTAACAAAGTGTGTGTGTGTGTGTGTGTGTGTGTGTGTGTGTGTGTGTGTGTGTGTGTGTGTGTGTGTGTGTGTGTGTGTGTGTGTGTGTGTGTGTGTGTGTGTGTGTGTGTGTGTGTGTGTGTGTGTGTGTGTGTGTGTGTGTGTGTGTGTGCGCGCGTCTACAGAACACTTTGGAGTCCTGTACCATCTGCAGTAAGCCTATCATGGAGCGCATACTGCGGGCCACAGGAAAAGCCTACCACCCTCACTGCTTCACGTGCGTGGTGTGCCAGCGCAGCCTGGATGGCATCCCCTTCACTGTGGATGCTGCCAACCACATCCACTGCATCGAGGACTTCCACAAGTAAGGACCATTCTACACTTGATGATTGGTGCGACAAAGACTATACAACACTGAATTTAAAGGGATATTGACCTTTTATAGAACCTTGCATAGCTGCATACCTTCCATTCCATAAAAAGAAGTCCTTGAACATAAACTTATTAGGAAAGTTAATTTAGTGTATTCATCTTACCTTGTTATGGTGCAACTGCATGCCCAGAAAAGCAGGATTCACAAAAAAAAGAAAACTAGGATTCATATGGTTAACATCCTCTGTCACACACAGTGTTGTGTCTGATGTGTTTTCTCGTCAGCTCGCATTGGGTTGTCTTGCAAAACCGTAACTAAAAAACAATGTGTTTATTATTATGCCTAGCATAACAAAAATCCATACTGTACAGTGTACACTGTAGTTCACAACAGTTAAAAGTTCTGACTTTGAGACCTGTTTCATCAAGAAATAAGAATGAATTATCTCTCCAGCACAGAAGGAGCAGATAAAAATGATCGACAATATTTCTATTTATGTTATGGCCACATTGGCCAGGTAACCTAAGTAAGCCTTGCCAAGCCATGAGGCCCATATGGCAGGAAATCTATCTCCTGTTTCTGTAGCATGAGGCAGCTTGATGTACAAGTACACCCCCTGGATATGATGTACAAGTACACCCCCTGGATATGATGTACAAGTACACCCCCTGGACATGATGTACAAGTACACCCCCGGGACATGACGCTTACAACAGTATGTCGCAGGGATTACCCCAACCCAGCCCTTGATGCTGAGTAGGGAATGCCAAGCAGGGAAGCACTGGGTCCCTTTTTTTTCAGAGTCATTCATTGGTATGACCCTTTGGTATTGAGTTCTATCAGTATCATTTGAACTAGTTAGATAACTAGATAATAGAGGGTATGCGCATGCATAAAGTGAGTGGAAAATCAAGTAGCAAATCTAGTGGCAAAGTGAGTTTAATGTCATTTAATGCAATCAGATAGGACTTTTCTGTTTGGATGTATGGGCTGTCAAGGTGAGAAAGTAGTTTTTTTCCCACTCAGTAGGCGTTCTGCATTACTTACTGTTATGATGATGATGTCACGTGCATACCCTCTATTAGAGAAACATGGCTTTTATGTAGTACTGAACATGGTCACAGTTATTCTCCAGGAAGTATTGGATCCACGTCCTCTCAAGGCCCAGTGGTCTTGTGAAATCCGGCTCTGCTGTGAAGTGACAGCATGTGCTGCATGCGTCTGACAGTAATTACTGAGTTACAGTGTATGGATTGGGCAAACAAGTGCCTTACCAGAAGTGTTACCTTACCCAAAAGGGAAATGGAAGTAAACAGCTTGCTGTTAGTAAGCCCACAGCATTGCGGAGCAGTGCTGCCGCGGGCCACTGTTTAATTTCCACATGACAAGTATGACCTCAACAATGCGGCCCTTTGTGTCGAGGAACAGCTGTGTTTGGCCATGTCGTTCTCACTGCTCTGACTGTGGCATCCCGACGCCACAGGCCCCCCCCCTCGCTTCCTGAATCTCAGCCACTTGCCAAGCCTGTTAGAAGTGTTGACATCGTCGTCTCCAGTCACCTGACCTGACCTGAAACCTCAGCGCCGTTCTCATATCCCCTTTGACCCCATTGTTAGAGGAACCTGTTCCTGCTCAGGTGTTTCCCAAATGACTCGACCTAAAGGCATGAGAGCAAACGGCAAAATGCCACTGATGATATATTGCGGCGAGGCCGCCGTGCATTCCACTCGCATGACCGTTAAGCTGCTTCCTCAAATATTCCGCGTCAGGTGAAGCTTTTAGAACCAGGGCAAAGTTGAATAATCTACTGTAAGAATCACATTATAATAATTGTTATTGTACACTACCATTCTGGGCGGGAACCCCTTTTGGTGTTTTACCCCCTCAGGCCGGGAACCCATTTTTGGGTTCTGTACAGTATGTACAGTATTCAAAGATGTAAAATGTTTGATGCTGCTATATAAATATTTGAAGTTTTTCAGAAACCTTAGGTCAGGATTTAGAGGCGTTTTTAGAATCGGCCTCAGGCCTAAATGGGTTAAAGATACTGAACAAGAGAGAACAAGCTCTCAAAATCAAGGATTTTGGCAGGGGATCAAATAAAATAATATCTAATGGGAGCAGTAACATTTTATAATTGCAAATCACAATGACAACTAGATAAAGTGCCAATCGGCACAGGTCTCCACCAGGATTCTTCCTCAGCCTGTGGGAATATGCGTGCACAGTTTCATCGCAATCGATGTGAAATTTGGATAAAATCTGAAGGAGTAAGAATAGAAAATGTGTTTTACATATGTGGGCCTCCTGGTGGCGCTATAAAGAGCAGATGTGAAAAATTCCAGACAGGTTTTTCCTTGGCCTCTAGGGAGTTGGCATACAAAGTTATCCACAGATCCGTGCACTTAGAGGTAAAAACACTTTTGGGCCAGTTATAGCGCCACCTTGAGGCTGAGTTGAAATTGTTCATGTGGCATTTCGTCCTCGGCCTAGTGGGAATGTGGGTGCACAATTTCACGGAAATCACGCGATGTGTTCATGATTTGCAGCATTTTGTTTGAAACTGAGCACTCCTGTGAACTTTGGAAGGCAATCTTAACCAATCAGGATGGAGTGTGAGAAATCTGAAAGACCGGTTTCGTTGAATGGCTGTAGAGAGACTGTGTACCAATTTGCGTGATGTTTGGACAAAATCTGTAGGTGTACTGTGCAAAAACTTGTTTTGCACAAAGCGGCCTCCTGGTGGCGCTATAACAGGCCGTTCTGGAAAGTTTGGGGCAGAGGTTCATCGTTGGCATCCAGGGAGTGTGTGTGCAAAATGTGGCATGGACCGGGTTAACGGTGGCCGAGATTAGCTGCTCACGGACGGACGGACACACGGACACACGGACACACGGACGGACGGACACACGGACGGACGGAGTGCAAAACATACTCTCTCCCTAGGCCTTCGGCCTGGTGGAGACAATAAAGTGCATTAAGAGTCATGGGGCCCTGGAAGAGATACCATGGTTGTCTGTAGTGTAGGGTGACATAAAGGACCTTCCCTCAGATTGTCGAAGTGCATTCAGCCTTGCGAAGGTTTAATTAAAAGTTTGCTAATGCAGCTTGGGGCCAATCCAAGAGGAGCTTTGAATGTAATCGGTAAAATCTTAAAACTCTATCTGCAATTGCCCTGAAGACATTGGAAAGAGGCTAAAACAGGGCTAATAACTGTGTTGGCTATAACGTAAGTACTAGGGTTGTCCAGATCGGATCGGGTGATCGGAAATCGGGGCCGATCACGTCATTTTCAAATGATCGGAATCAGATCGGGAGTCAAAGAATTTGATCGGGACATACCTAGTATCGATATTATATCCATATTATGATATTTGACTGGAAACTGTAATTTGGGATATTGTACTATTGTGATATGGCATAAACGTGTTCTATAAATATTTAATATTGGATATTTGCTCAAAATCAAATGATCGGAATCGAATCGGGAGCGAAAAAACGTGATCGGGACATCCCTAGTAAGTACTGTATTGTACAAAGAGTTGCAATAGTAAAAATGTAAAAAGATGAACACATGAATAACAGGTTGCCAGACACTTAAAAGATAAAAATGTCTTCAAGATATTAAAGTGTGTTTCTAAACATTTAGAAAGCAAGCCACTTGTTCACATTCAACTGGTGTTCCAGAAGGCATTTTAGAACTCATTTGGACTGAAAGAGACTACTTGTTTGTGTGCCACAGTTGCCGCAGTTTTTTTCTGAAGCTGAATTGATTTATTCTTTGTGGGGGCGGTTGCAGGAAGTTTGCCCCGCGTTGTTGCGTGTGTTCCGAGCCCATCATGCCGGCACCGGGCCAAGAGGAGACGGTTCGCATCGTGGCACTCGACCGTGACTTCCACGTGCAGTGTTACCGCTGTGAGGTATGTAATGTGTGCGTTTGTGTGTGAAGTGTGGGATGTGTTGGTGTGATGTACATGCTGCACGCACGTTGTGGAATGCAATGTCCTTCGCACATCTCTGCTATGTTCTACTAGACTAGAGCATATGGCAGGGTGTGAAAGGGATACATGAACTCAAGGTGTGTTTATTAATTCATCCCTCTTTACCTGCTCAAAATAGCTTCCATCTCCCCTCCGTCAAGTCCACAGGCTTGCATATGTAGCAACCAGCTACGGTCTGTCGCAGCAGTATGATAAAAAAATATTTTAGTTGAAATGTATTTATTATTTTCTTTTTTTTACCTTTATATGGACTGTCACTATAAGTCAAGGATTCACAGAGTTTTGTTCTCATTCCAAGTACAGAATTGTAATGTGTTATTCAGGTCCTGATCATGGCAGAATACATTACAAATAATACAACTTACATAAAACCCTACAATAATAACATAACACAAAATAGCAAAATAAAAGCAATTGCACTTGCCCACTAACAACACATTAACAATTCAAGACAAGCAAATGAATACCAATCCAGTCTATACCGTTCCAGTGCTGTTCCTCATTTACACCTGCTGGCTGGTGCTATCTTTTTGCACCTTATGTCCAACCGCGTGTACAAAACTGCTACTGTTTTTTTTCTTCCTGGTTTTATTTCTTTCCTTCTCTTTGCTCTCCCTCTGTCAGACGCGCTCCCCCTCCTTTACACATGTGAACCTATGATGTGACAATACAATGTATTCTGATTCTGAAGATGTTAGGTGTGAGGTTAAAAGTTACACAACTAACCAATCATGTTGACATTGTGCTCATACTGTAGTGTACATGTTTCAGCAGCTTTAAAGGTCAGCTAAGAGCAGACGATACACCTGAAGTGTTCGATGAGAGAAGAAAACACATTAACATCAACAGATGGACTGTTTATTTATTTATTATTCTATTTTATTATTCTTATTCACATATTTTTATGAACCCATATCTGGGACAGGTTATATCCAGGGCTTGCATAGACATACATTGTGCAGAGATAATTGTTTGTCCATCATGACTTGTTTGTTACTGTAGTAGAAATGTACTAAAATATACTGTACTGTACCATCATTTTCAGGGGTCCTGTCCACAGTCTTACTAATTCAACATCATACTGAATGTATAATAAATGATGTGAATGAATTTCCAGTTTCTACACATAAGCTCCTTTAATTTGCAACATTTTGACCCAAAATGTCCTTCCCATCCCAGGCAAATACTACTACAATAATTTAAGTTACCCATTATTATAATTAGTATACATGAATCAACATTAATTATCTGACGTGCTAGTATCAATCTGATTTAAAAAGATAGAGAAAAAATTAAGAAAGAATGTGTGGAACTGTTGATGTGTTTGCATGTGCATGTGTGTGTGAAAATACATACTGTATAAACAAACACACACACGTCAATAGGCACAAGCCCAGTGACATATACTTTATATACTGTACAGTCATGTGTGTGTGTATATTGTGTCTTGGGAGTGAACTAATTTGACTGTGGTGTACAAGTGTACAGTAACAGTGTACATGATCTGTGCACCAAGGAGTAGCAGATCTACATACAGTATAGCTCACAATGCGACGCTGCTATTTTTGACTTTAGGGTTACGGTTGGAAATGGCAAACATCAAACGGTATTCTAAAACGTTGATGTCCTCACAAGTATAGTCATTCAAATGTGTGTGCGTGTTTATGCGTGTCCAACAGGACTGTGGCTCCCTGCTGTCGGAGGGTGATAACCAGGGCTGCTATCCTCTGGACCGTCATGTCCTCTGCAAGAACTGCAATACCAGCCGCATCCAGGCCCTCAGTGCTAAGGTCACCACTGACCTCTGAACCAACCACCCCAACGCCCGGTCAACTCCACTGTGTCACCCCACACACACTCAGTACTCTCTCTCTCTTTCTCTCTCTCTCTCTCTCTCTCTGTCTCTCTCTGATAACCACACACACCATGCTCTCCTCCTTTCACAGACTTCTATATACAGTATTTAGCTGCAATAACTAGAACCAGGCGATGTGCCCACGTATAGTATTGAGGGCGAGTTCGGTACAATCACGGCAAAAGGAGTCGGTGTGTTTTATGTATATTTACTGCGTTACTTGTGAAATCATACGTGGCATTTTCACCCAACCGTTCTGAGATGAAGCCAGTGCATCTGACCCATCAACGCGGATGCATTCAGAACTGTAGCTTTTGCCGTATTTATATTAATGATTAGCATACAGTATATCGTTTGTGAAAAATGCAGTTAATGTTATTTTTCTGCAGCCACACTATACATTCCATACACATTTAGAAAATCTAGACAATTCATGGTAAATAAGGAATATAAACGAGCGGGAACACACTGAAACTCATTCTATCACGAATTAGCTCATTCTAATTCCTGATTTACACTTGGTTGCATGTCGTATAGTCAAGTGCATCTAGAATGGCAGTTCTACAAGCTCAACACATTTGAATGCGATTCTGTTGTTGATTGTTGAATGCAGTTCCCGTTCATATACAATTACATTACACACCATACAGTTCATTCCAGTATAACCTTCTCTGCCAGGCACATTTTTTTCTGTTGTGTACAATGATAACATTCCAAACACAGGGATACGATAGCATTTTTTTGAGTGTACGAAAATGCTTTTATTTGTGACTTGGAACAGGTGAATACAACTGTTTTTTTTTTGTTTTTTTTTCATTTAAGTGAACCCAGCTGGATAGATTAGCAATTTGGTCTTGTACCACTTTACATATTCCACATTGTTTTTCCACGTACCATTACATAGATTAGTTTATTGATTGTTTATTAATCCTAAAAGAGTTTCCCATCTCTTGCTGAGGACATACAGTAGGTATGAGATGGCTATGCAATTTCTTTTTATATTAATTGCATTGACACTTTATAGATAAAGATATGGAGAATTTTTATGAATTAGGAAATATTTAAACTGTACAGATTTGAACCTATGTGTCCTTAACGAACATTTAGTCAAAATAAGTATCATGCTGTTGGTACTGGACTTTGTATGTGAATTTGTTTGTCACTGTATGTCAGGATCAGTTTTACCCATTGATACTCATATTTTATGTTTGAATCTATATATACAGTATATTGTTTTTCATGTCCATTTTATAGAGTTGATGTGGAAAAGAAGGGACCATGCTGTGTTTCCCTCCAGAATGACATTGGTACATTTTTTGTTTGTTTGTTTATAGTGTAATATTCTAGAACAGCGGAGGTCAATAAGGCTCATTAATGAGACTTATTAATTATTGATTGACTTATGAGCTTAAATGATACAGTACATAAGAGTACTTCTTTAGCCATATATTGGTCTTGTACAATCGTCACCTGACAAATGTACCGTATATGTTGCTGCATGGTTTCTTGTGCTTCATTGGATTGGCAAACGGAGACAAAGACTACATTAGATCTATTGTTTTATTTTGAATTGCATACTGTATTGTCTCGTTGAACAGTCTGTGCAGTTTGAGCTATCTACAGTACTATGCAAGTCTCTGTTGTTACGATCTCTTTGTTAGGAACACAACACCCAGCTGAAACCTTTGTCTATATGTTTTGAAATCATAGTGTTACCAAAGTAAGGGAGAACTGATGCATCTCTGCACTATTCTTCACTCTAATACTTTCTGTGCTACATGTTGTGGCCTTGCTTTCCAGTGCCATTTAAACTCGACTGAGTGTGATGGCAAGTAGAGTAGCTAATCTGCATACCAGTCCAATTACAGCAGTCATTTATCACGTCAGCCAAGGTAATGTTCTGAACAGGGTAACACTTTAATATGAGGTGTGCTAATAAGCCATTTATGAGGTATGAACTTAATAGTGATTTGACATTTAGACTCGTATTAAGAGCCAGGAGGGCACTCTTTGTCCCTTTGAAGCTGGAAAACTGTGCCACAGCAACAGATAATGCGGATCCGAATAAACAATAAACTTTAATTAATCCAGAAAAGTCTTTATTGTTACCAAAATTTGCATTCCAAAGGAGCCTTGTCTGCTCCTCAAGTCAACTTGTAAAACTATGTGGAGGTGAACAGGTGTGCTACCGACTGTCCGGATAAAAGTTGTGTGATTTCCATGTCACTGACACCTTCAGTAGCATACAACTGTACACTCCGTGTAGAGGCAGACCCGTCCCTTATTTCACTCCCCCGGCCGTCCCGCATGTGGGTGGAGCAGCCATAACAACACAGGCTTCCATTGTTTTCTTTACTGGCTAAGTCAAAAGCCCTCACTTTGTCCAAGGCCTGAGCAAGCATTGTGTGTGGAGGTATGGTTTAGCCATGCACACACACACACACACACACACACACAGAAATAATAATATATAAATAAAAACGGCAGCGTCATAACTCATAAGATAATGGGGTATCAACTTGCTGAGGTGGACTTCATTAATGAAGACACCTTAAAGAGTCCACAACGTTTAGAAAAAAAAACAAGAGATGTGTATTAGAGATATCTCAAGACTTTTAATCTTGTGGAATCCTTATGATGCATTGATGGCTTTTAATAAATATTTCTCTCCCAGCGTCCTCCATACAGTAAGTAGCTTATTTTCAGTTCTCCATTACCGTATTTACAAGTCATAGTGCCAAAAACAAAGTCACTTGGCTTACAAAAACAAACTAAATTGTTCCCCTTGAAATTTGATCAAGTGATCACTTACTGTAGCATGAGCATTTGAAAATGGCTACTTACCAACTGCACTTTGAGACAGTGAGAGCACTTGTATCTCTGGCAAGGTTCCACAGCAACATTCCTTACATGGCAAACAGCACTTTATCATATACAGTAGGCTTTGAATTCCATTGTTAGGTTGTCGAGTTCAACTGTTGCTGGGGAAATGGCTCATCCTACTGTCCTACTGAACTACAACTGTGCCAGTGCCACAAGCATTTGAGGCTAACATGAATTACAGTGCTGTATTTTACTTTTTTTTCGACAGATTTGACAATTCAAAATAATTCCAAGTTTTTATTTTTTTATTTTGGGTGAACAAATTTCGCTATTAAGCACAGCTACCAGGAGTTTACAAACTCTGAAGTACCAGTTTTTGTCAGATGGGTCAAGACGTAGGAACTTACAATATCGCCTTCAGCTAGCTTCGTTCCCAGCCTTACTCATCTGTGAAGAGAAAAGCCTGGTCACAACCTAAGGCACAGAGTGCATAGCCGGAAGTTCAGGCCGGAACATCCGTCAGATGTATTTCCCCCGGATACAATATTTTCAGACCAATCACAACACTTGTTTCATACACAGAGAATGTCATTTCCTTGAGCGGTACTTGTGCCAAATTCCAGCAATGCACTCTACAGCGTAGGTCTTGCCCAGTGTTGTCTTCAGCAGCTTCAGACTGGTATCAGATGATATAGCATGACTACTTTTTAACATATCTTTTTTTAACACCTAGTGGGATATATAGACATATATATTATTCGTATTTATGTATACTATATTTATAATGTATAAGTAGACATAGTATTGTACAGATGATGAGCTTCGGCTTGATGTTTGTTTGTCCAGAGAGTGGTGGGAAGGCATGGGAAGTTGGGAACAGAGCCAGGTCCATACAGCCCCTGGTCCCATTCATACTGTGGGGAAAGAGACTGCTTCAGATCTTTGCCGCTACAAAGGACAACGAGAAACACTAGGAAATTACTTCCAAATAAAAGGAACACAACTGTAAAGTAAAACCCTAACTACAAGAAAGAACCCAGCAACAAGAAAATGTCACTACAAAATGTAACAACACAATAGGGAGACAGATTATGTCACTATTAGGACACAAATTGACTTTCCAACGTCTTTAGTTCAGTTCAGTTGAGTCGTTTGGGCTGCTTGGGCATAATATAATTAAAAGATACTTCATTGTTGAGCAAAGTTTCAAATATAAACAGTATAATCAGATCAATCAAACTGTAATTAGTTATTTAGGATGTTTTATAAGGCCTTTAAAATGTCAAATGACTGTCTGCTAAATTATCCTCTGAATACCTCATCAGCACACCTTTGTCTAAAGTGTGATTCCGTTTGGTTCCATTGGGTCCATTGTTGGCGCTGTAGGTGGCTGAGAGTCGATTGATGCAGAAAGTGAATCTCCTACTTACAGTATTCATAAAGTATTGCCCATGTGATCAATGGACAGAATTAGTTCAAATGCATTCTTCATTTGAATGCTTTTCTTTCTTTCTTTCTTTTTTCCTCCATTCCGATCAAAAGCTTCTAGAAAGAATACTTTGTTAATGCATTATTCATTCATTTGTTGTATCTGTGTTGTCTTTATGTTGCCTACGTTTGCAAAGTGCCTCCGGACAACCGGCATTGAATCACTGTCTCATTGCTGCGTGTTTGGACATTATTTCGATGTGCCTCACAATGGATTTTGCCTTGTTTACCTTTGCCAAAGTAGACAAAGAGGATACCTCTGTTGCCTTGTGTAGGTTAATGCCCCCCAAAATGATCTGCCTCTGTGGTTGTCGTAGCTTAAAGCCTGATTTATTCTTAGTTTGTGCGTAGCAGTCACACACCGAAAATAGCATATCTACAAGCTCATAGCGCAATGCGTTGTGTGCAACACAGGGCACAGGCACACCACTAGGAATAAATGAGGCAAAAGAGGGTGGTACATTTGGCCCTGTACTGTTTAAATCACACACCACACCTCAGCTCAGCTTGGCACTGATCATCTGATCTCTGTAAGCCAGGGGGGCATGGAGTTAATTGTTGGTTCTCCCATTTCCATCAATAAAAAGCTTTGCAATATCCCCTTGTCTGCCACTCTGTGTTCTGTCCTGGTACAGGTGTTCTAGGTAAGGGAATATGAAAAGCATCCTTTATTATATACTATAGGCTACCCCCAGCCAAAGGGGAAAGTCTTGCATCCACTCCCCAGTTGCCTCTTAACACTGGCCTTTGGCTGACCACCCAGGTAATGCACTGCAACCAGCCGGTGACCTCCCTGGGCAGGGCTGTGTGCAAATCAAAGCGATCCTCATTGCCAGTCTTCATGCAGCACTTCCTGGTTCCTTAGGAGACCTGCAATCACCTGGTTAATAGAAAAAACCTCCACTGTCAATACTGAGCGAAGTGAACGCACATCTGGTAGCATCTGGTACTTGTACAATGGTTTACTAGGTACAGTGCTCTGTCGCCCCTTGTTTTCCTAGCGCCATCAGCAAATGCACTCAGCCAATGAATTATGCTTACTGCTGGAATCAGCTTGATGGAATTGTTAGAATAATTTAAAGGCCGCCAGAAAGTCACCTTGCACGACCCCACCTGATTTAATCCTTTTCCATTTGTCATCTTCCCTAGCGCGCTGCAACTCTGCAGTAAGTCACTGAGCATTGCCTTTCCTCTCCACATATTGCTAAATTGAAACAACAATCCAAGATATAAAAGTGGAGAGAAAGTGATCCCTGTGGACAAGTGATCCCTGTGGACAAATCTAATACCAAATACCAAAAAGCCCATATATATTCTTTTTACGTTGACAATTAAGAAGCAGAGGCCTCTCGTGGGCACTTTCATGCAAATTATAACGGAAGGTAAAATCTGAGGGGAATGTGTTTTTATTTTCACCGCCACTTAAACAGTGACAAGTAAACAGTGTTAGTACCAGCATATAAATGGAGCTTTACTACCGTTAAGCCTTGGATGGAAAAAATGAATTAGAGAGCATTGCTTGTGTTTATGTACTGTACTGCCTTTTACACTGATCGTAAGTAAACTACGTATTTTGGCATGCTGGCAATGTGGAGATTTCCTAGTAATGTTTTCTTGAATCTACTGGAGGCCACACACACACACACTTTGTGTCCATTTGTGTATGTGTGAGAGAGAGAGAGAGCAATTGAGCACATGCATTATGTGTGTGCTAGAGAGATGGTGGGAGAGAGAGTGAACCCTGCAGCGGTTCAGTCGAGGACTGCGGCTTTACTTCACATAAATCTGGTGTTTACAAACAAATTGATGAGTGATGGGCCCTCCGGTAGACTTGATGTACCTTCCAATTTCTTCCTCTGCATAAAATTTCAGCGGAAAGACTCTGGGGGCCTGCTTTGGCATTTTTGAATGTCTTGTTCTAATACGCAGAATTATGGCCTAAATTATTTAGCAGGAAGCAGACGAGCGTGAGGGAGTAAAATGGGCCGCCATCGTGCATAATCTTGCGCGCTCCAATTTAAGTGAAGCTGTCATATGGTCAGATTTACATAACATTACAATATGGGTCGACATTGCCATAGCGCTCTGAGCTCAACCTTGTTAGCTTTAAAGTGAATCCCCTCTGTGCATTCGCATCGAGAGCATTGATTTTGCGCGCGTCCTTGAGTCTGCCAAGGGAAGTGATGTAATCACTGAGTCAGTGTTGCCTAGATAAAAGTTAGATAGCTCTGAGACATAAACCCAAGCCTTTCCAGCTCTAGCACTTGCACTGGACCTCGAAACTATCATTAACGCTGCACTTGTTTTAAAATTAACTGTTTGTAACCACAGACAAGCAAACATGCCCATTGAGACTATGTGTGTACATCACTCTCATCCTACTATAAATGTGCCAGTACGTATGTGTGTCTGCGTGTGTGTGTGTGTACGGTTGTAATGCACGTAACTCCAGAACCGTTTGGCCCACCAACTTCATATTTGACACACGCGTTCCACACCCCCGCAGGGAGTGCGGTGCCAGGACTCGAGTCGGTCGGACCCACCGTTCTCCAGAACCACCACAAAAGGCTCTGGTCAGTGGGCCATCTGGGCCTAATCCGCCTAAATCCCCTCA
The DNA here is from genome assembly GCF_964188405.1 of Protomyctophum parallelum. Lineage (NCBI taxonomy): Eukaryota > Metazoa > Chordata > Actinopteri > Myctophiformes > Myctophidae > Protomyctophum > Protomyctophum parallelum. The sequence continues at coordinate 21,617,136 of NC_139701.1, read as the reverse complement.
CCTGTGCAATTTCCAGCCTCTGCCTCAGCCAATTGATTGCCATGGCAACCCCACACCTGACAAATTGACTAGCCTAAGCAGTCCACTTTTCACAGTCAGTCAGTTTGCCCTCTTCAGACATAGGCGGATAGAGATATCCATGTGGGACACAGACAGTTAAAACGGGTGCTATGACAAGTTGACAACGGGTATTATTATTACGTTCCAAAGTTGCATCGTTCTCAAGTATGCCGGTAGCCGACGGGCACGTACAAGTCTAGTCACTATAATTATGAATTATTTGAGTGGTGCTAACCACTCCTACACACAGCAATGTGTGTCTGTCTGTATGTATGTCTGAGCACGGAAGTATCTTTTGTTCACCAAGTGTCACTGTTGCGCAGCCTAACACATACAGTACAAATATTCTCAGATCTACAAGCTCACAATGTGTTGCCGTGCAAGTACAGTACTACGAAGAACAGTACAGTACAATACAACGAAGAACAGTACAGTACAATACTATGAAGTACAGTACAGTACAGTACTATGAAGAACAGTACCGTACAATACTATGAAGTACAGTACAGTACAGTACAGTACTATGAAGAACAGTACCGTACAATACTATGAAGTACAGTACAGTACTATGAAGAACAGTACCGTACCGTACAGTACAGTACAGTACAGTACAGTACTATGAAGAACAGTACCGTACCGTACAGTACAGTACAGTACAGTACTACGAAGAACAGTACAGTACTAGTACAGTACTACAAAGTACAGTACAGTACAGTACAGTACAGTACAGTACAGTACAGTACAGTACAGTACAGTACAGTACAGTACAGTACAGTACAGTACAGTACTATGAAGTGCAGTACAGTAGCAACAGCACCACTCACTTCAGACTGGTCTGATTTTTTTAATCTGTTTTAGTAGACTACTTTAGACCTTCTGTATACATTGCAGAGAAACAGAGTGATGGGGAGACGAATGGCATGCTATTTCTGAACAGATTTGGACATGTGGGGTTTCCACACAACAGACGTTATGCATTGTATTTAAATAACCTATCTCCATGGTAGCTTATTATCATGGCGTCGTAGACAGGTTTTCTATTCATTCACATCAGTACCTCATTTATATCTTCAGCACCGATGCTCCTGTATCAAACTGACAGCACAAGCATTAATCACTTTGGTTGCAGACATGCAGTGCGCTATAATAAGGTAGATTTATATGTTAACACTGACGTTACGCAAATGCTTATGCAAGCTCACACTTGGTCATACATTTATCCTTTATTAAAGTAAAAGGCTTTGACCACTCTTTCAACCTGGCATCTCTATTTTTGGTATGTCATTAAAGGTAAAAAGAAAGGCGTCAATGAGCAAAAATAGCAGTTCCACAAGCTCACAAATAGTATGTATTCTTTTTTGTACTTGATTGGGTTTTTTAAACTATAGTGTTACTGTATTTTTAGAAAAGTCTCCTGTAAACAATGCATCTACAAATTGTACAACTGTGCAATAGCAATGTGATTGATATGTCCATATAAAATAAATAAACATAAACAACACCTTGTGATGTGACGAGTTGTGTGACCTTGTATATCAGCTATCTGTGTAATATGTCATGCGACAAAGTATAGATTTAAGTTAATAATTGGTCTACAATTGATACTGAGTGAAAGACTGGTGTTACAGTAGGATTAACTTTAGGATGTACTGTACTGTACACATAACAAAACCATACACAGTGATATCTCGGGTGTTAATGTAAACACAGTTTTACGGAACACTTAAGGATTTGACATCTCTGCGCTTTGAAATCGTGTCACACTGGTCTCCCCGTGTTTACTTCCAGTACTACAGTATATGTATTATTAAAACTGTAAATAATGTCATCTAGTGTCCTTGGAGGCCATACGCTGCTCCATCTGGTTGGAGGAGGACAGGACAGGGTGAGGGGAGTTCAGGTAGAAACGGTTTATTGTGCACTCTATTAAATGTCTCGTTCCCAGCTGTGTGCCAGCTGCTTGGCAGTGACACCAAGTACTAAATTCAACGGGCACAGCGGTTCTGAAGACATCACACGATAACTGCACAGAACAGAACAGTCCCAGACGTGATCTCGCAGCAGTACTCTGTGTCTGTGCGGTGGTGGATTGTAACAAAGTACATGTCTTGAGTACCTGTACTTTACTTGAATGTTTTGAGTATTACATTTCAAGAGAAATAAATTACATTTGACTCCACTACATTTCTAGGAAGGGAAAAGAGTACATTATGAATGAATCACTTAAGGCAGCCCTACGTGGCCCTCAGACCTACAGTATGTGGCACAGCCGATCCCATGCACCGATCCCATTTGACTCCATTCATGTGCATGTGACGGCGGCCCCTGGCGGGGCCCCTTCTCTTGTCTGACATCAGTGCACGTTGAAAATCAAATCTCCATGTATGTGCATTTGGTTTATGTTGTGTCTGTCATCAGTGCTAGCAGATATGCTACTTTTGTGTGATGCTGTAGTCTGTAGTATGATCATATAGGGCTGATGCTGCATTGGAAGTATTAGGTTGATGAATTGCATCCTGAAATGGTTGCTCTCTCCTGGTAACTTTAGGGGAATGGACCCCCAATAGGCTAGAAACCACTTCTTTAGTCAAATTAGTCAAAATATTGGTCTTCAAATGAGAGAAGGTTTCTTCTCTCATTTGGGTCGTGGAAATGTATAGTTGCTTAAGTGACCTACCTTTTCTGCCTTTATTTGTTGCAGATTACTATGAAAACTTGCAAAACATGTCAGTCGTTTGGTCGGTCACGCCTCCATATGTGGTTGCCAGCTAGTCCATTACGCCACATGGCGTCACGCCTCGTCATGCCTACAATCCCTGTTATGCCCATATATGGAGATCCCTGATGTCATCAATATTAAGCCCATATATGAGAATGTCTTGAGTCACGCCTCGTGACATCACGCCTAGTTTAACTCGTTCTTCTTAACTGTGCCATATTAAGGATCTCTGTTGTTTCAGGCTTGAAAACGTCAACACATTCAGTGCTCAAGACGTCTCCAGACATCTTTCTAATTTCACCCGTAGGACAAACGCGACGCGAGTCACACTTGCAAATGAACCAAGTTGGTACAACACATGTATCTCCAATGTGTGGAGCTGACTATCATCACCTGGATCTCCATATATGAAGATCACAACACTGACCTCATCAAACCCTGGATAGCCATACATGCCTGGTTTGACATATTAGATCTGCATATATGGATCCGGCGGCCGGCCAGCAAATCTACATCTGACCTCACTGACACCAAATTAATAGTTTAACTCTTGCTTCTCAACTGTGCCGTATTAAGAAGCTCTGTTGTTTCAGGGCGTCTTACTGGTTGATAGACATAGTAGACTGACAGGAAATGGGGAGTAGTAAAGGTCGTCTAGATCGGGAGTTGAACCTGTGACTTTACTAGTGTGTATAGTGTGTCTATGCCCACAATAACAAGGACTATGTTACTTATTATTAGAGTAGTGTGAGTGTTGTTAATAAAGGCAATGTTTCACTATGGAGACACAGCTGCTATAGTGGTTTGTTTTTTGCTGTCACAGCAGTGACAGCACTGATTGGTAGAGAATAGAGATGGTAAATCATGTCATTATTGGACACATTATTGAAAGTTCTCATTAAAACTGTAGTGTTTTGCCACTTATTTGGGGACCCACTTGCAGTATCCTCACAGCCCACCGGTTGGGAATCGCTGTGGTACATGATGGTTTGTCCATGATTAACATAATGATGAACCTCATAGTTGATATAGAAAAAGAAATACATACAATGAAATGCCCGCAAATATCAAACTCTCAAGCTCTCACGTGAACCATGGAGTGTGTTCAGATGATGTCTGATTGATATGCAACGGGCAGCAAGCTCCCAGAGCCAGATAAATCCACAGACTTTAGCATCTTATTGTAGGTGCGTATCTCCAGCACCGCTGAAAGGTTAACGTAGTTCTCATGATTTAAACTCTCTTTGAGATGTCACCTTTTGAACTAAACATAAGAGGCAGAGGATCGTGAATGGATTTGATGGAAAACCTTGAACTCAACTGTGAACTTTCATTCTCACACACAGTTGACTGATGATATGTCTGAATGCAGCAACCTTGAGTGTTCTTTCACAGCTGGTAAAAACAGTTGAGCAGTTTAAAAACATATTGAGATTGGGATATAATTGTCTTATGATTTTCATATCATGCATAGATGTCAGCTCAGTATCAACTCATGGTTACGTGATCAACAGCATGCAGTACTGTACTTTACTGTACTGTACTAGTCTTGAGATATGCCGATGTTGACCTTAAAACCTTTAGCCGGCCTGTTTACTGAAAAGCTTCCAGCCTGTGTGTCTTACACCTACTTATCTAGACAGAAATCTATCGGTATCAGGTTTATCACCTTAATGAGGTGTTGTTTATGATAGCGTAGGCAACGTGCCTAGATAATATCTTTGCAGGTTGTTCGATTCCAATGAAGAGAGGCGAGCATCCTTTCTCTTACCACAGAGGGGCCCCATCAGGAAGTAGACCACCCCCACCTTTGGCCTCCAGCTCAACCCTAACGAACTTTAAACCACAGCAACCAGAGTCTTAACTACAATAAGGCGAGGGCAGGCCAAATCCATTTCTGGCCTGGCCAAAATCCATACAATGAGGAAAAAAAGAGGAAAAAACAAGACCTGAGAACTAATAATGGACAGCTGATTGGCCGTTGCGGTAGAGCGCGACCCTCAATCACCCATTGGAATGTAAATGCATGCCTTTCAGCCTTTGTATCCTACTCGTCTGGCAGGTATATCTCTTTGAAAACCTTTAGTGCTCCGATTGTGTGCGGGGAGACGACAATTAACACATCTTGTCTGCCCAAAACGTAATTCCTGGATATGCCACTGACAGCAACGTATACATTATGTATTCATGATTTCTCAGAAATACCCATGTGACATACGACCACTGGACCGGGGGTTGCACCTCTCGCAATATTGTCTTTTATATATATCACAGATTTTGCAATAAACAGTAGTGGCATGTTTTGAATTCGCAATTCGTTGTGGTCTCAAAGTATGTCCTCGGCGCCTCTTTTCTTACTTTTCTTACAGATTGATAACTGCAATAAATTGTCAACTTATTGTCCTTGTATTTGGAAGTCTGGGCCATGTCCATAAACTTGTGCTCAGGGGTCTGCAATTGGGTGGATTGCAAAAGACAAATGCAAAAAAGTTGGCTAAATACTGTTCTGTCTCAGCTATTATGGGCTGTCTATCTGGAGAAGGCGATTAATTTATCCTTAGGTGGCTTAAAGGAGAGGAAAAAAAACTTAAAAACATCCTGTCTAGTAGTAATAGTATAGTGTGCTATATTTTTATTCCTCTGGGTGTGCAGCAGTTGTATTTTGTTGGACCATAATGTAACCTTCCGTGTGTGGGTGTGTGCGTGCGCACACATGCCGCACGCATATGTACCGGTATCTTTCTATACTATATATGTGTGTATATATATAGAGAGAGAGAGATAAATAGTTTAGATTCATGCGACATTCTTGCAAGACTAGGCGGTACAATAACAACAAATGACACAATGACAGATACAATACAACAGATTCATGGAAAGTATGCTGAGCTAGAGAGAGCCTTTCAACAAGATGCTGTGGACACAGGCACAGCTGAGGACAATCGATGCATGTCTGGAATCTAGCCATCGTTAGATGCTTCTGTACTGGTCAGTTTGTGTCCTGGCACAATTAATACTCACTCACATCAAACACAACTCTAATGGGTGGCTATGTTTCTGTGGCTCAGTGCCTTCCATAGGTGAATGCCAACACCATAGTTATTACAGAGAGAGAGTTAGGCTATGACACTCCCATAGAATTAAAACTAAGGCTGCACAATATATTGTTATCGATTCGTTATCGAGGTATGAACATGCACAATATCAGTATCACAGAAAGGCAACGATTTCACGATATAGATATATCATCAATATATCTATATATTGTCGATATAGAGCGGCGCAGTCCCTCCCCCTTTCAGAACAACGAACGGCCCAGGAAATGAAAACGCAATGCATTTCCCCATAGGCAGTTTTTATTTAATTTATTTAAAGACCTTTTAAGCGTCGTACGAAGCCAACTCTTGTCGTGACAAATCATGACAACACACACAATATTTTGGACCAAACAAATAATTACAAAGAAGAAAAACAACAAAAAAAGTGTTGTAACCTGCCGTTTTTTTCTACTTTCTAATTCTTTGTTTGGCCCGAAATATTGTGTGTGTTGTCATGATTTGTCATGACAAGAGTTGGCTTCGTACGACGCTTAAAAGGTCTTTAAATAAATTAAATAAAAACTGCCTATGGGGAAATGCATTGCGTTTTCATTTCCTGGGCCGTTCGTTGTTCTGAAAGGGGGAGGGACTGCGCCGCTCTATATCGTCCACTTATAAAGCCAGCAACATCCCTCTGTTTTAGCCTGTGCCCCTCGGAAAATAAACCACCACTCCTTGTATTGTTAGCCCATGTCCAGTGCGTTCGCAAACTCACTAATACACTTTTTTGAATGTTTAGTTTTGATTTTTGAATGTTCATAGAAAAGAATACCAGCACTCACGTTGTAACCAATTATTTTTCAGTTTTCCCGTAGCAAGCAAGCAAGCACACAGACCCAGGCCCAGAGGCCTTCCTCAGTGTAAATCTCTAGTTTTTAATGTTGCAACACTTAAAATATTAAATATTACATTTTAATGGTAATATTGTATATATCGTATCGATATCGCAATATTTGGCCTAACTACATAGATATATTTTTTTGTCCGTATCATGCAGCCCTATTTAAAACGAAGAAAATATTTATTATTTTATATTATTAATTTATTATTTTATTGGCAAAACAAACTTACAGGTGATTTGGAGCTGTGCTCAGAGATAACAAAAAGAAGAATGCGGAAGTATATTTCCATCAGTTGAATGCTATCGTGGAATACTCCCCAATTTATTCAATTGATTCCTCCCGAGTCCCCACACATATTTGTGTGTTGTCACTGCTGTTGTATTAGAGACATATATTACATAGAGAGACATATATTTCCTTTTTATCCACATATATGAACCTACTGTAAATATGGCGTAATATATGCAGCATAGGCTATATTCTGCATTACTTGCCATATATTGGCATAATATGTTAATATATTTAAAATAAAACCATAGCACCACCATTAAACTTTTCATGTCACTCATCCCCTAGAAGGCGCTCGGCGCTCGCGCACCACAAGGGGTGCACGCACCACAGTTTGGGAACCACTGCTGTAGAGGACTCCTAGGTTCAATTGTTGTTTTTGTTGTTTATATGAGTTGTAAAACTATGTTTTGTTTTTGTTCTACTCCTTCGATCTCCTGTTGTGAATGACTCAAAGATTAACTGGATTTCATGTTGTCGTACTTGCTTTCCTCTGGCTACGCCCCGGGCCAGCGTACTAGCTGGATATGGGGGTACATTAATACCGAACCTGTGAACCTATTGTGATATTGCAAATTAGATATTATTGCTATGAAAACAGGCATGCCTTCATGGGCACAAAAGTTTGCAAAGCACTGCTGTAGATGGGCCGAGACTGATATAATATTGAAATTATATAGAAGTCAAGTGAATGATAAACTTTGGGCAATTATGCAGATTATTTGGTTTCACAACAATAGTTGTGACAGACACTTTAAGCACACTGACTGCATTCAAGGAAAGAAGTAGGAGGAGCAGCAACAGTACAATGCAGCAGATAGATGTAAGATGGAATTCCATAACTATCGAACATGTACGTGTATCTGCTTATAACAGTAAGATATTACTATTGTTCGCAGCTTGCTTGCCTTAATAATGTGAACTTTTACCAAAGTAAATGTTTAAAATTATGAATAATTGAAGGACTTTGCCCAAGCAGCATGCAGCCATTCAAGCAGCCAGAGACAAATCCATATAGTATATTAAAATCAGAGGGTGAAGGGTAGAAGGAAGTGGGACATACATACCCATGTGGCCTCCATAACTTACATTGCTGGAAAGAAAGAAGAATACTCCTTTCTTTCTTATAGTCCCAGGACTGAGAATTATTTGATCACATAATAAGTCCAGCCACAAATGTGATTAAAGCTTAAAATGAGGATCCTTTGGATTGAGAACAAAGGATGTTGAAATATCAGTAATAAATTATTCACATCAACACTTGTCACCCCACCACCACCACCACCTCCTCCCCTCTTTTTAAATCACTGTTTTGCTCAAAGACACTCCAAACTCATCCTTCCATCTACATACAGTCTTCCATCTCCACCTCCACTTAGTTGCGCAGTATAAAGTAACCCACTCACTGTCTACTCTGTCTAATCTACACGTTAGAGTATGTTAACACAATAATATAACTAGCACATTTGCAGTAGTTAGACCTTGGTTGACTACTACTGTAGTACTGCCTGAAGAAGGTTAATGCAACACAATCTACTGAATCTGGCCATGCGAGCATGCTTTTGGAAGAGTGGTAGAAATGTTGTCTCTCTTGTGGGAGTTCCAGGTAGGATATGAAAGTTATGGATTGCAGCTTTTACTCTGAAAGACTTTAACATGGATCTAATCACAGACAGATTTTGCCATGAATAATGATTTCGTTTTTCTGTGCTGTCTGGAACACTGCATACAGACATACCAATGCCATTCGTCAGCTAAACAAAATCTGGAATGGTCATTACGCCAAATATTTGGTTTGTTCAGGAATTTCTAGGCAGTACTTGCAGTTTATCATGATGATGTAGGTCTATTACATTACTTGACATAATTTGTCCATTCAATTTCAGTTAAAAAAAACCCCAGGTTTGATTTTAGCCCCCTATATAAAAAAAAAGAAAAAGTTCAGTCATTAGCCCATAACTAACATGGCCTTAAATCTGCTGTGTATATCATTTTCCAATGGGTGGGGGTATTTGGAGCAAAATGGCTGCCATATGAATATGGTCAATAGATAACCAGGAGAACTAGCCGGTTTTCCGACTCGCCGCGGTTAAGTGCATTTTTGTTTTACTTCACCTTTATTTAAATTGCATTGAATTGAGAGAGTACAGAAACAATGTAATTAATTAGTAAACAATATCCTGAAATATCATTGGTACTATCATTGGTATTCAAATACTCACCTTTTTATCATTATCTACAGCTGACCATTTAATTGCACAAAATAATTTGATCACTTTGGAAATGAACATGGTTTGACATACTATACTGATGAAGACAACATGTTAGTATAACGATGAAGACTTTGAAACTTGTTTATCTCCACTTTTCGCTGCGGCGAGTTGGTAACCGGTATTCGGTCAATATAGTCTGTTGCATAACTTCTACCCAGTGAAGGACAGCAGTATTTTGTTCTAGATTCTGTGCAGATCAACCAGTGCTGATTAAGGGGATTTGAGAGGATTTTGTGGATTACCACTACTGAAACGATTTTCTTTTTTTGGTAAAAAGTCTAATGCCACAGGTTTGTCAAATCTCTTCACAGAGTGGATTAAACGAAACTGCTTTCATTATGTTACAATTCATTATGTTATAATTAAAGCTGAGGTAACACTACATGCCAGTATTGTATTTCAATGCTGGCTAATGCAATGTCTTTGTCAGGCTGTTACAGATTTCATTATATTCATGCGGGTTTATCCAACTTTCTTTCTTTAAAATGTACTAATTTCAGCATATAAAGCAGTTCAAATTTGGCCCTCAGATTCATTATGTAGCTGCCAAAAAACTCGTACTCAATTTCCTTTTTTGCAAGAGTGAGAGATGAAAGCAGACAAAGAGGTAAACATCTGATGGTGGCAAACAGCCAGAGAATTGTGGGAGGGGATTTCTGCTGCTTCTTTACTCGGTTTGCTGCGCTATACGTCATTTTGAGGAACATTTTGCTTTCTCTTTGTAAGAAATAGTCTAAACTCTAAATAATTCATGGGAGAAATAATATCCAAAGCTTATTAAGGTGCTACAGATCAAATAATATATTTTAGATTCTAATATTAGCTTTAAGCAGGGGGGACAGCAAGTTACATCTCCCCAGTTTCATATAGGGACCCCGATTCATCCCTCCCCCAATCTGCTTTTGATGGGGTGGGGGAAAAAACTTCTGATAAGCAGCCTACTTGCAGATAGATATACAGACAAATATTTAATTTAGCTTACTGTCAGTTCAGTTTGTGTTATGCTGTTTTGGAGGTTCCTAAAACGAGCTGTGAACTTAGCTGCCTCTCTTAAAAAAATAAATGATACCCCTAAGATCACAAGTGATATTGGAAGCTCGGCAGGCAGCACAAAATGATAAATGAAGCTTAGCCAATGAAAAAAAAAATGTTTTTAAACAAATCTGTCTCAGAGTGAAGGGAATTACACTTCATTGTATGTTGTCTTATATTTTTACCGTATTGACTGAAACAAACAAACCATGGCACTATTATACCCCTTCACATTAATATCATGTCATGGCGACAGCTCAGTTAGATGCCACGTAAAGTGCTGACCAAGTGTCAACTCGATTGTTCAGTGAAGATAATTCAGAAGTTATCTTTTTTGCTTTCCCAACAAATATGTACTGTAGTTTCAGCTGCACCATCAATACATGTCATGTCAATACTTTAGCTGTGTGTCAAAGCAACATAGTGTGGTATCTCTCAAATCCTCGGATAACATTATGCTACTATTTCACTTTCTCCACCATGTCTTGTTCACGTACAGGTTAGTTTTATTGCTTTGCTTTGGCCTCTAACTTTAATTGTGAATAGCAGAATATATTGGCAGGATCTCAGCAGTACATGCCAAAGAAGTTGGCTGGACATGACATGTTGCTGACATTTTTCATCACCCATTTCTATACCGTTTTGAACCCACATACAGTATTTGTTTTGAGGTCTGCAATAGTATATATCTGTTGTCAAGCTCACGCTGTATCTTATCTTTGTTGATATTCTGCTATGAAATGCTGTCCAAAAACACATTTTCTTTGTGGTCCTGCCAGATTTTTTATAAACTTCTCAAAGATGATTTCCTACAGTATATAGGATGAGTTTTTGACAGGCCTATGTGTGTTTCAACTGATTAGAATATGCTACAAACTCTACCCCCTCCTCTTAAAATTTAATAAGCCCTCTTGGGGGCAATCTTGGTTTCCGTGTTTTTGGCACAAGCCCTCTCATCTCTCACTGGTCATGCGTGTTTTGCATGCTCCCCATCTCACTGGTAAATGATTCAGAACTACATGATCAAAGTAATTTGAAAATGTAGTATGTGGTTCAGGTTTGCATGGTAGACTAGACGGCACACTCATGCTCCGGGCACGCTCCTGTTCTCACAGTATCCATGCAGACACTGCTGCTCGAAACCTCCAGTTGTAGCAGGCGACCTTCAGATCTGCATCTTGGAATGTGGCATGTTCTGCGGGAGACGTGAGCGATACTGCCTCGCATTTGAAGAAACCATTAACAATTAAGAGTCAGAATAAGGGATGACTTGAAATGGTTTCAACGGCGATGCCAGCTGAAATAGTAATGCGTTTGCCTATGTAGCTGTCAGTTCTCTGATCTGATATCCATTGAGGGGCTATGGGTATAACATGGAGGTTTAACAAATGCCCCATGCGTGTGCCCTTTAAGACATGGTTCCTGTCATCGCTAAACTAAAACGAGAGCCCATAGGATTAATGGGCCATGCATCCACACCAACTATGAATATATAGGCTACTTTCAACAACTTTTGACCTGATGTCAATTTCTTGAGCTATACTGTAGGTAAATAATGTCAAATATTTTCAGAAATTGTGCACTATGCATCACGATAGGTGGTTTAAAATAATCTAAACTCAATTCAATGACAGAGTCCTCACAACCATTATAACGACAACCTGCAGTGTGGAAGCTCACATAATTATCGTTATTGTTGTAGTTTAATATCTTCCTTGGTGTGGACAACCCTTAAAACTAATCTGCATTAAAGTGCTTTATAGAGCGTTGCAGTCCCTCCCCATTTCAGAACGACGAGTGGCCCAGGAAATGAAATGCAATGCATTTCTCCCATAGGATTTTCTTTAAGTATTTATTTAAAGACGGTTACGCCGCAGACAAAGCCAACTCGGATCGTGACAAATCATGACAATGAACACAATGTTTTGGGCCGATCAAATAATTTATAAGAAGAAAAATAGTGTTGTCTCCTACCTTTATTTTCTTCTTTCTAATGATGCATTAGGTGCATTAATCTGGACTCTCCCTATTAGGGTTGTCCCGATTCGATCATGTGATCGGAAATCGGGGGCCGATTACGTCTCAAATGATCGGAATCAAAAAACCCGATCGGAACATCCCTATTATATTCATATCCCGATATTGTCTGTAATTTTGGATATTTTACTATTGTGATATGGCACAAGTGTTCTATAAAAATATAAATATCGGATCGGCAAAATCGGCAGATACTCAAAATCAAATGATCGGAATCAGATCAGAAAAAAGCGAATTTCCTTTGTTAAAGGGAGCTTTGTCTTCTGAGATTCAGGCAGGACTGGATTCACCCCACGTTGAACTCCTCCTAGCGGGAAGCTTGATCCTGGACGAGCTCCCAATATTACCAAACATTTACTGCTCAGCCAAAGGGGAATCTCCCTTGGCCAAGCTGGGAGATATTGGACATTGTATTATTGGTCAATATAGTGTCAGACTTCAGTTTCTGGTTTGCTGCATAATTCAATGAATATGAGGCATCTGTCATAATTGAGGACAAGGGAAAAAGTGAAAGAGTCATGTCGTACAGTAGTACCCAGTAATTAAATACATTATGTCCTGGAATTAACTCGTTTGGAAAAACGGTATTCTAGCCTCGATACCCAGGCTTTCATTTAACGGTATTCTAATCTTCAGGTTAAAAGGTTAAGAGGCCATAAACCTCACATGGGTTGTTATATTTAGACTGTGTTCTAAGGTTGACTGCTCCGGGCTTACCTTTCAGTGCACCCCATGCCTGCGCTCATCCATCTCATGTTTTATACATGTGACCCTTCACACCGCGTCTTCATCTCGCTCGTTCCCCGGGCAAACATCCAAGAGGGGAGGGCTTTTTGTTTTGCTTCTGTGTCAAATGTTTTCATCTCGGGGCAAGTTTCTGACCAGCCCCAACGACTTCTGAACATGGAAAGTCTGATTCACAGCAGGATTCATTTCTTCAAAGGCCTGGAATGATGCTGTTGCGTGGCTTGGTATAATTTCACTTCTATGAATCCACAGCAGCACTGAGGCTGCACAATTGTGCGTTGTACTGAAAATAGCTGTCTTCCGTCTGGTTCAGACATACACAAACATACAGTAGTTGCACTACTTCAGTGAATGAACATCAGTGTTCTCTTGATCTTGTGTCTGCTTTAATATGATGTGTCTTTAGCTCACAGGCACAATGTTTAACCCAGTCCAGATTCACTTTGTCGATCTACAATCTACATAGACAATGCTCCACTTAGAGTGGAATGCTTTCATATTGTATATGGGCGCTCAAAATTATATATTACCATTTGGCTTTTGTTTTTTTGGCCATGTCTGTGTTGTTTTCCAAAACCATCAGCCCCTAGGCTCCAATCCCAGAGGAGATAAGGGATGAAGAATGGATGGCATTCTTCTATGCTTCCAGGCTCCATGCACATGTTTTTATTTTTATTTCCAGACTTCTTGGGAGCCATCTGTTCAAACATTTAAAGACTACCTTGTGCGCATCGTCAGCCGGGGAAGAGCCGCTTGACACACATTAGCGCTGTGCTGTCTAGTAAACGTGGCTCCCAAATGAGACCAGCAAAGGGTTTTTTCTTCTGAGACTAAACCAGGAAATGGAGTCATGCAGATTAATATTACTGCTGCAATGTTATGATAGCAGCGGCTTAAGTATTCAACTGAGACGATAAAACAAACAACAATGGATTTGATAGCATCACTAATGTGTGTGTGTGTGTGTGTGTGTGTGTGTGTGTGTGTTCCTGACATATAAGCCACACATTTGGGAATACAGTACATGTTGGACATGAAACCAGTAGATTGGAGTTGGCATATCAAATTGGGGACAAATTGGTGTCCCTGATTACATTTTACTGAAGGTCCATAGAGTTGGGATTGTCTGTGCATGCATGCGTGTGTGTGCGTGTGCGTGTGCGTGTGTGTGTGTGTGTGTGTGTGTGCGCAGCTGCATTCACTTGTGGCCTGTCACAAACTGATCAGCCCCTTGCTGTTTTCAGTGCTAAAAGATCCACTGCACATATTTTGGGGGCGGCCCAGAGTACAGCGTGTTCTTGGCATTGTGTCTTGTTGGGCCAGCCATCATCATGACATCCACTAAACTGCTGTGAGGATCGTCCTGCCAAACGCAGTCAACCCAAGCCGCTCACACTAAATAACTCCCTGCAGTTCCCCTCCCTCTCGTATACCTCTATGTCCTCCTGTCCCACATGACTCTACCTTCATTTGTCTGAATTCAATGGGAACATGTGGCTTAATTCAGTGATTCTCAAGCTTTGTAATTTCAAGGACCCACAGTGTGAGGGGGCCATGGACCCCCATTCGTTTTTTCTCACTGTCTCTTTCTTTATGCCTGCGGGAGCCCAATCTACACTGTAAATCCTTAGTGTTAAATTAACTCTGAGAGTTAACTCTGAGACCCATATGGGTAATTTATTTTTAATTTCCCCCTTTTTTGTACACTCTGTGTAGAGTAGACCCATTATGGTCCATTTGGTAATGGTCCCTGGTAAATATGAATAATTTAACTGGGGAAATAATTATACTGTAATACTGATGAGTTCAAATAACATTTTACTAATTAAAATAAGTTCCGGATTGCAGATTTAACTGAGAGTGTACACTCAGAATTACAAACCTTGCAATTTGTCACTGGTATAGGGAAAGGTATAAGAATTAGTTATCTGATTCTTAAGGTAAACTTTTTCAAGAAGAATAATTTTACAGGGTTCAGTTGTTACTTTTGTTACACGTAGAGATTCTTTATTCATAATTACCTCTATTAAGCAGCTTGAAAAGTAAAGACAATGACAGAGGTTTGCATCAGAAGTTTTTCACCCATTTCCAAGAAAGCCTGTGTGAACAGACGTTGACAAGCCATTACCGTGCTTCACTTCGCATGTTTATGTCTATTTATGGCACCAGTTAATAGAATTATTCCCAGTCGTGACCTATTTAAGCGGCACGGGCTGCCAGACATAAGCATTCAGAGACTCTATAAAGTTAGCACATTGATGGATTTGTGAAAGGTTGTGTTTTTTAGCACACGCGTAGGCGGAGGTAGAGAGACCTGTTTGTCTTCATTTAACTGTTTTATTTTCTGTTGCCATAGGAGCAGGTCTCCTTTTTATCCTTTCCATGAAAGTGCAGCGCTTCAGAGCACGCAGATCTACAGAGAGGTGTCTGGGGATTTGTCCAGAATCTCACACTCATGATCATCTTTCACTATACTAGAGGCTACACAGCTCACACTGGAAGGGGAAGAATGTTTCATCATTACTTGAAAAGCCATGCAGTCATCATGTTTAGACAGCGATGGGGATTAAGCATCCTTCCGCCAGTAGCTGCGATAATGTTAACATACCTTTACGTCACTATTTTCACAAAATAGAACACAGTCACTTCTACTGACTACTGACTCCCCTAGAGGCCATGCTGTCCTAACTGGAAATGTTGGCCTAAGTGTAGTAGAACAGTCATGGGAACATGAGTTCATCCTGCTAACCCATTAGGTTGAGATATCTTGTGCGCAAAGTTGACATTTTGGCCTTTTTTTTATTTAGGTTTCTTCCTCCAAGTTGCATGAATGTGCTCAGCAGGTTTCATAATCTACCCATTCGATTTTGAGATAACTTCTGTGATTTGGAAATGTTGGCAAAATCTTACTAGACTAGTGCAAAGGTCATTCGGTCAACAAAATCAGCCGGGAGCATGATGCACATAGCAAGTTTCATGGTAATCAAGCCAGTAGTTAATGAGATGTTGTTTGGGACCAAAATGGTGGATGGACTGCTGTGACATGGCCTTAGAGCCCTACTAGCGGTGCGCTTTATTTGCAGGATGGTGTAGCAATAAATTCAGATGAGACCAAGGAGAAACTACAATCAAAGCCTTTTATTTAACAGTGACTCACCCGAAATGCAAAAAGATGCTGACCATGCTGATTTTATACTATGGTAATTACTCTGTCCAATACAGTGAATAATAATAATAATAGGCTAATCATAATAGGCTAATAATAATAATAACTAGAACTGCACTCTGTCGAGTGCATACTTGCTTGTTGCACACTAGTAGGCCATAAATGGCCAACTAGTGCGCAAGCAGAGCGTGCAAGTCCTTTCAACCGCTGTAAACTGTCAAATCTCAGTATCTCTGTGAAGGAACGTTTGAAATGTATAATTTTTAGATGTAACTATTTGCTACCTACCTACTTTATGCATATAAACACCTAGTATTATTAAGTATGATTCAAGTTTCTATCTATATAAGTTTGGGTGAAGAGCTAGTCATACATATACATACCACGTATTCTGGTCCCAGCAGATCAGGCACAACTTGCTATTTTATTTTTTACT
This sequence comes from Protomyctophum parallelum, assembly GCF_964188405.1. NCBI lineage: Eukaryota > Metazoa > Chordata > Actinopteri > Myctophiformes > Myctophidae > Protomyctophum > Protomyctophum parallelum. Next base: position 21,600,438 of record NC_139701.1, on the reverse strand, counting down.
GATTATGTATATAGTATATGTATGACTAGCTCTAAATGATGACGTAAGAGATATGGTCATTTGTGGTCGTTTGGTCCCAGCAAAGCAGGCATATACTATATAGGCATATACTATATATAGTATATATATATAGTATATAGGCATATAGTATATACGTATACATATATACTATATATAGTGTGTAGTTGTAAGTTGATTAGCGGTATACTGTGGTTACTTTGCGCCAAAAACTGTGACAGCTGTCCCGCCATTTGATGTTTATGCAAGAAAACAGCAAATCTGTGCCTGGTTTGCTGGGACCAAACGACCACAAATGACCATATTTCTTACGTCATCATTAAGAGCTAGTCATACATATACACACACCACGTACTCTGGTCCCAGCAGATCAGGCACAATTTGCTATTTTATTTTTTACTGATTATGTATATAGTATACGTATGACTAGCTCTAAATGATGACATAAGAAATATATATAGTATATATATAGTATATAGGCATATACTATATATACGTATACATATATACTCTATACTCTATACTGTATAAACTGTGTAGTTGTAAGTTGATTAGCGGTATACTGTGGTTACTTTGCGCCAAAAACCGTGACAGCTGTCCCGCCATTTGATGTTTATGCAAGAAAACAGCAAATCTGTGCCTGGTTTGCTGGGACCAAACGACCACAAATGACCATATTTCTTACGTCATCATTAAGAGCTAGTCATACATATACACACCACGTACTCTGGTCCCAGCAGATCAGGCACAATTTGCTATTTTATTTTTTACTGATTATGTATATAGTATACGTATGACTAGCTCTAAATGATGACGTAAGAAATATATATAGTATATATATAGTATATAGGCATATACTATATATATACGTATACATATATACTCTATACTCTATACTGTATAAACTGTGTAGTTGTAAGTTGATTAGCGGTATACTGTGGTTACTTTGCGCCAAAAGCCGTGACAGCTGTCCCGCCATTTGATGTTTATGCAAGAAAACAGCAAATCTGTGCCTGGTTTGCTGGGACCAAACGACCACAAATGACCATATTTCTTACGTCATCATTAAGAGCTAGTCATACATATACACACCACGTACTCTGGTCCCAGCAGATCAGGCACAATTTGCTATTTTATTTTTACTGATTATGTATATAGTATACGTATGACTAGCTCTAAATGATGACGTAAGAAATATATATAGTATATATATAGTATATAGGCATATACTATATACGTATACATATATACTCTATACTCTATACTGTATAAAGTGTGTAGTTGTAAGTTGATTAGCGGTATACTGTGGTTACTTTGCGCCAAAAACCGTGACAGCTGTCCCGCCATTTGATGTTTATGCAAGAAAACAGCAAATCTGTGCCTGGTTTGCTGGGACCAAACGACCACAAATGACCATATTTCTTACGTCATCATTAAGAGCTAGTCATACATATACACACCACGTACTCTGGTCCCAGCAGATCAGGCACAATTTGCTATTTTATTTTTTACTGATTATGTATATAGTATACGTATGACTAGCTCTAAATGATGACGTAAGAAATATATATAGTATATATATAGTATATAGGCATATACTATATACGTATACATATATACTCTATACTGTATAAAGTGTGTAGTTGTAAGTTGATTATCGGTATACTGTGGTTACTTTGCGCCAAAAACCGTGACAGCTGTCCCGCCATTTGATGTTTATGCAAGAAAACAGCAAATCTGTGCCTGGTTTGCTGGGACCAAATGACCACAAATGACCATATTTCTTACGTCATCATTAAGAGCTAGTCATACATATACACACCACGTACTCTGGTCCCAGCAGATCAGGCACAATTTGCTATTTTATTTTTTACTGATTATGTATATAGTATACGTATGACTAGCTCTAAATGATGACGTAAGAAATATGGTCATTTGTGGTCATTTGGTCCCAGCAAAACAGGCACAGATTTGATGTTTTTCTGCATAAACATCGAATGGCGGCTGACAGCTGTCACGGCGGAAGAGACCGGGCGAAAACATTACTTGCGCGCTCTGCTTGCGCAAGTAATAATAATAATAATAAGACAAAAATAAACCTCAAACGTGTTGTGTGATGTGGTGTGTCGTGTGATGCCATGGAGTCCTGTTGGAAAAGTGGGTCGATGGAGCTATTCTTAGCAGCCCTCGTGCACCCTTTCAAAAACAAGCAACGGTACAAATTTGGGATGAGGCATCATCCAGCTACGATCAAATACAGTGGGACTCACCACCTACAAGTTGCTGGTGGATTGGGTGAGCTGTTTATCTGGATCCAAACTTTCCCATTCCTGGCTGTGAGGATGATAGATTTAGCTAGTGCAAGAATAAAAATCAGGAGTGGGATGTGGTTTTGCCTTGTGGATTGTCTATGATAAACTGGGGGACGTGTAATATTTGTGAGGCCCTCCTTGGTTCTCAAGTGGGCCTCTGGTCTGTTTCATCATCATGTGTCTCAATGGTTTTCCGCTATCTCGTAATTTTCCAACCCAATTCTCTGCCTTCCCTTCTTCTTTCTCTCTCTCACACACATACACACCATCTATAATTTCAAGGAAAACACATTAAAAGCAAGGTGCCTCCTCTGACACTAAGGAATGATGTGATGGAGATGAGGAAGCGAAATGTGAGCTATCACTCCCACATGCACTTGACTGACTGGCACAATGTTCCAAAAACGACCCACTAAAGTTTGCCAGCTAAAAGGAGCAGCATTTCCTATTGTACAGCATAGGGTTGTGTGTGAGCAGCTTTAAAAGCCAAGCACTGTGTGTTAAGGGCAAAAACACTATCCATTTGTACAAATGTGAAAACAAATACCAGCAGCAGCAGTTGATAAATGCCAAGCAGTCGAGGAAACGGACAATGAATAAGGAACAGATGCTCTTATGTTAATATTATACACTGTGAACAACTGCAGGGAAGCACTGAATTGCAGCTCTTCTCATAACCAAGCTCAATAAATCACACTAGGCTGTGCACTACCCAAATAAACAGGCAGGGCAATGTCAGTGGAGCATAAAGCGATTTTGCGGCAGAGCATGCACTATATTCCTGCAGGTACAGCATGACAATTACGTGAACTTCTTCTTGAAGTTGTGCACTAGATAACCAAAGGTGGAGCAAATGGAATCCTGAATAGCTGCTGCAATTCGGCAAACAAACCCAAGACCAAAAAGAAACAGTGTGCATCGTATGGAATGTGACATATGGACACCTCGGCTGAATAATTTAGTTGAAGTCAGATCGAGGTGAAAGGGTGTTATGATATGTATGTTTGTGTAACATGAGTTTGCAGCATTGCTGTTGGTGTTCTGACAAGGAGTGAGTGAGTGTGTTTGCAGTGTAAAATAGATGCCCTGGGGGCCTCCACACACATGCCCCCAAGGGACACACTCCTCAACACCGTGAACAGACGTGTAAAGCCATCTGGTAGAAAGAGAGAAAGCGGGTCACTGCTCTTAATACACCACAGGGAGAGCATGTCCTTGAGTGAACCCACCACAGTCTCAATGCCTTCTTCTTTCTTGTGTTTGTAGCCGTAAGCATGCATGGCAATATTCTGTTTCCCATGTAAAGCTAACTTGAGTTTATGACTCTGTCAGTCACTGAGTTAAAATGTGGTCATTTCAGTAGCCAGAACGTACATACTCTAAGTCAGACAATGTTTAAATAACACTTTTAGTTAATTTCATTTTGAAGTGGTGTAGGTGTAGTAATATTACAGTAAATCATGCGCTGTGTGGTGTGGCACGCTGAAAAACTATATTGTGAGTGAGATTGTATATCAGTCACAGTTAGTCATCAGTGTTCCACAAACGGCAGCTATAAGTATAAATCTGACTTTTAGAACATTAATGTGAAATATGAATATATTTTTGAGCGGCGCCAGCCCCTCCTATGTCCAGCTTTGAGGGTGTGTGTAAACACAAACATTGTCTTAGCACAAACATTAAATGCCATTGATAATGAATGGCCAGTTTTACGTCATTGTCCCAACACAAACATTAAATGCCATTGATAATGAATGGCCAGTTTTACGTCATTGTCCCAACACAAACATTAAATGCCATTGACAATGAATGGCCAGCTTTGCATGTTTGTGTAAACACAAACATTGCGTTAACACAAACATTGAAGACGAAGGTGAGGACGCAAATTCTAACTGGCCGGAATGAGATGTTGTATTTTGATGTACGATGATATAAGAGTAGAAAACGAGAAAGGAGAACTTATTTTAACAGAGTTGTTATTGTAAATCAGTGTAATATAAACTACAACAGCAGACAGAGATGGTTTAACATTTACCATCTTTCAGTCATCACCTCCCAATGTCTGACTGTTGGCCTCCTCAGCTGCGGGCATTAAAGCAGACATTTTCTCTGGCTAATGTTCAATGTTTCAATTTCAATCTCTAAGCTCAGGGCCAAACCACCACTTCAATGAGCGAGAAACATCACGGTTTGAAAGGAGTTATAAAAAGAGCTGATGAAAGTTTCCTATTGCTTGGTGAAGGTCAAGTGAGGGCTCTTGTGAGTCCTCAGTGACCTCGAACAGTGTAGGCTGATGATGACTTAATACATGTCTGGCAACATCCAAGGCCTCGCTCTCTAGACAATGGAGTAGATTGATGATAACATCTGACTACAGTGCCTGCCTATTTTACAGTCAGGAGCGACGTGAGAAAGACAAGACGGAATCAGGATGTCGAGAGTGAGAAAGGGATGAGACGTGCTGACAAGAATGTTCTGTTCACCAGTGTTAGGGGGGACTAAGATTAAAATACGAGGCTCTTGTGCACAATGTGCAGTCAGTCATTGTCGTGACACGAGTCACCTCAGGTTAGCTCTGTTTGTCTTTTCCGTTGGGTTGTTTAAGGTTGCCTGGTGTAGGCAAACAGCATGAGTATGTCAAAGGACGAGAGATGAGTAAATACATGTTGAACATGTTGTAATCTCACTGTAGAGAGCAAGCGTTTGCTCCCTGTGGTATCCATCTTCTGACCGTGTTTTTAGTCACCACTGAAACAACACTGCCACATAGTGGCTGAATGATCTTTTCCTCACATGCAAAAGAAAATTAGTTCAGATCAGGCATTTGGAGATCTGGAGACACTTCTCAGTTTTATGCACTGTGTGGACCAAAGTATTTTTCAAGTATAGCCTACTACTATTTATTTATTTAACAGTCTTTTTATTATAATTATTATTCATACAATCATGCACTGCTCAGTGTGTCAAATAGCAGTGTCGTGTAATTTCTTCCTGGGGTCTGTAGATTATCACCTTATTTTCCTAATGTATCAAGAACAAGAAATGAGCTCCATTTCCCCAGGCAAAGTCCTTCTTTTATTCAATCAATGAGGCAACTGGAAGTACAGGATTACATGTTGTCCAGTCAACATCCCTGTAGTCCTGCACTTCTGGTTAGACACGTAGTTCTTGTCCAGACAATCAGGGGCTTTTGCCTGTACGTGCCCAGGGGACTGTTTTCTCATAATCCGCCTATGCAGACAATTGTCCAGTAAATTGATGGAATTAAAATGGGAGTCTGCATCTTCGTCGCGCGTCGTGCCGTGCTTGCTTCTCGAGTAATATCTGAGCTTCTTATAAAATGTACCAGGTTCACATCTCCGTAACAGAGACATCCAGCTGAGTGCATTGATCACACATCAGTGGTGTAAATCTAGGGGGTGCAGGGAGGATGTGACCGCACCTGCAGGGAGCCCACAGCAGGGGCCGCCCACTTAGCCTGCTAATTACGCTGTTCTATTTCAACATACATGATTATAAATCTAGGAGGTGCAGAGGATGCGACCGCACCTGCAGGGGGCCCTCAGCAGGGGGGGCCCTGCTTATAGCCTCCCAATTACAGTGTCCTATTTCAACATGCATTATCTTGCCACACTAATAAAGCCCTGCGCCCGTTTATCTGTCCGCCTTACTACTACTACCTACTGCATGCCTGTCCAGACATAACGCACTATGTTGTATCCATGCAACTGTCATAATTACTGTACAGTTTGCATTTGCATGAAATACCATGTTATTGCACAACATTTCACGGTGATGCAAATTACATAACATTTTAGGCCACTCCCCTTTCCACTGCGCGCACGCACACACACACACACACACACACACACACACACACACACACTCAGACTCACACTCACACTCACACTCACACTCACACTCACACACACATACACAGGGCGCAGCAAGTACGGTACAGTCCAGTACAGTATAGTACAGTACGGCACAGTATGGTACAGTACAATACGGCGCAGTATTGTACAATACAGCACAGTACAGTATACAGTATGGTACAGTACAGTATGCTACAGTACAGGACAGTATTGTACAGTACAGTGCAGTATGGTACAGTACAGTACCATATGGTACAGTACAGTATGGTACAGTATACAGTATGTTACAGTACGTTAGATATTTTAACTGAAAAGCATATATGGCGTCTAATGGCTGTTATGTCTCACAATGTGCCTTTGTACTGTGTGTTAAATCATGTTGTCATTGAATTGTTTATTAGCCATGTAAAATGCCTCTTTCTCTGCTTCAATAACACAACATTGAGGCATGTTTGAAAAGGCTTCCTAACATAGTTTTGATCTCCTAGATACAAATGAAGTGTGAATAATATCAATATCCAATATGGCAGCTTTTCTTGTCATTTTCACTCTACCCCAGAATGAGAGCTTGTGAACAAGTTAATGCCATTCACATCAGATTTACTTTGTTGTCCAACCATGTCTCAGTGAAAGCGTTGAGGGACATGCACCCTACTGCCACCAGTTGATCAACATGTGTCGCCTCAAGGGTTCACCAGGCACCTTAATGAACCCTCCTGAGTGTCGCTACACAAGCAAGTTGCCGCACGCACGCACGCACGCACGCACGCACGCACGCACGCACGCACGCACGCACGCACGCAGAGGGGGTGTCTACTGTATGTAACATCTGCTGAATCCAGAGCATGATCTCTTAGGAGAGTTAAACCGGGCTTCAAGGGCGGGAGGGGGGGGTGACGACGACGACGACTGCATATCGGAGGGGACATGCATAATAAACAAACAAATGTGACTGCTGGGAGTGCTAGTGTGTGTGCGCGTGCGTGCGTGCGTGCACGAGCAACCATTAAAGGTCCTACAACATGAAATTCAACTTTTCAAAATGTTTTGGTGTTTTTTGCGTTCCCTTAGTGTTTTCTATCCCCACAAATAAACAATTGTGAACAATCAGGCTTTCTCATATTAAATATTTAAAACAGTAAAACAACCGGGAATAGTCTGGTGACCACCCGAGAGATGGTTGGCAGCCAGAATGTAGACGGCACCCGGGTAAGCAATTCGGGTTAGCGCCCCAGCCTGTGTCCGCCATGAGGAGGACGCCCAAAAAACCCACGTGAGGCCTTTAGGAGGGCCATTCAAGCCGCAAGTGGAGCCTGCCGCACCACCGTTGGCCCCGGTGGAGCCTGCAGAATCCACCACTCCAGAGAGTGAGACGTAGGAGGTGCCCGGCCAGGAGTCAACCCACAATGCCTAGTCCCTCCACGCGCCGGATGGCCCACTAGTCGGTACCCGTCGGATGGCCCGCCCAGTACCGGCAGAGTAGTTCTGGAGCAGCGGATTGTGTGTCCCTGGTTTTCTGATCGAGGGTAGCTACTGGGATGTAAGTCGGGACTTGATCACCCCGGCTGGGTCAGCCGAGTGAGGGGTATGATGTTGGAAGACCCGAAACCCCGATGACCTTGGGATACATCACTGAGGATACGTCCCAGTTGTATCCGTTTTTTTGTTCTAAAATGCATTTTAACTTTAAGAAGCAAATACCTGCAGCAGCAGCAAAACGTCAAGAGACTTGTAAAAAACAAATACAATTGAAATTGTTTCCCTCCAGTAAACAATCAATGCCAATATGAGAGAAAAAACTTTTATAATTAGCATTCAGTACATGTCACTGTTCTGAGACATGGGCCAATCTACGACACAATGACAGTTCAGCTTTACTATAAACTTCATTGTATGATGATTAATAGCAGAAAAAAGTTTATCTAAGCTCACCTCTATATATTTTTTTAAAGTTGTGTTTTGCCTACATGCAGTTTATACATTTAGATGATGATTACCGGTATAATTTGTCTTACATAAGTGTCCCAGATGGAAGGTAGGTTGTATGGTCCGATGTGTGTATTAGAGATGATGAGATGTTCAACTGCATTAACTTGTTCAAGTCTAGCAAACAGGGCTCCCAACCCCAAACCCCCGCAACAGTGAGAATTTACAGTTATGCAGTGTTGATTACTTGGCCTAGATACAGCAATATGGATTATTCTGATCCTCGCTTCTCCGAATGATGTGATGCATCATGGGGCATAGGCCAGGGTTTGTAAGTTCACTGGTTTGTAGCAGTATAGAAATCCAATCATGTTGTAGTGATGCAGAAACGTTTACAGAAAACTAGCAGCAGCTCAAATTAAAATGTGTTTTGAATGTGTTTATCACAAATAAATCTATAGGATAGATATTAGACATTTAGAGGGTCTGGTTCAGAAATACACAAACATTTTCAGCAATGATATGAATTGCATGCTTGTCATGACCCAACCCAATTGATGTACTATTTTGTAATGATGATAATTAATTGTCAGACACGCTTTTTATAATTGAAAGCTCACAATGAAGACAAAATAAAAGTTTTTCCTCCCAGGTGTATTCAGGAAAAGCCAGCAACAAAGCCTTCTTCAGGCAAATTAGGTTTTTGAAATGTTTTTAAAGGCACACCAAAGCCTGCTCTGAAAAGCATTTACTTTAAACTTGCTTGTACAGTAACACATGCCAGAAAACAACATGATCATCAGCAAATTCTGATTAAAAACACTACTTACTGAGTGTAGTAGTTGTTGTGATCTCTAAATGGAACCTCGGTCTGGCTCTGACAGGCAGATAGTGTGTGTAGGCTGGGTGGTGTGTGATGATGATCCAGTTGAAGTACCTCTGTTGGTACGGAGACGGGCCCGGGAGAACCAATGATGAGACACAGAGACAGTATCACACCATAGATTCACAAAGGTTATACTGCTGGATCATAGAAACGAGACAGTAAGATATGAAGATGCGCGGCATAGGAACGTGGCATGATGATGCGCAAGGTTGACCTCACGATGTACAGGGCTAGCCTTACTGTACAAAGTTGACCTCACGATGTACAGGGCTAGCCTTACTGTACAAGGTTGACCTCACGATGTACAGGGCTAGCCTTACTGTACAAGGTTGACCTCACAATGTACAGGGCTAGCCTTACTGTACAAGGTTGACCTCACGATGTACAGGGCTAGCCTTACTGTACAAGGTTGACCTCACAATGTACAGGGCTAGCCTTACTGTACAAGGTTGACCTCACGATGTACAGGGCTAGCCTTACTGTACAAGGTTGACCTCACGATGTACAGGGCTAGCCTTACTGTACAAGGTTGACCTCACGATGTACAGGGCTAGCCTTACTGTCGGCATACCAGGCGGACCTTATGGGTGCCACCTAACAGGATGCCTCACATATCAAGACAGTACAATGCAGACAGAGACACATCTCGCTATCAAGCACAATGCAAGCTGCACTGTAACTTATGAAGTACACTGTATCTCAAGTTCAGTACACAGATATACTTAGCTGTATATGGCATGAATCATAACAGTAGTTTTTTAGAAATTAACACTTTTTTATAACTGGCTTAGACTACTGTAATTGCAGCACTGTTCTGATCTTGCCGTACAAACAATTTAACAACAGAATAGATATCTCCCACAATGAATTGCTGTATGGAGATTTTCTCAAGGTTCTCCTACACCAATTTTGTCCTATTTGGCAATGAACCATTTATGGAAATGAATAACTAAATAGTCCAGGAAGTTTATTGCAGAATTATTACTGGACCAAAAGAGACAAATGAAAATCATAAACAAATGTCCATTCACAGAATACTAAAGAGCATGAAAAAGCAGGGAGGCTGTGGGAGTAGCAAAGCAATACTGCTGAATGAGTCATTGTTTTGAATGCTGTCAACATCTTTGATGGCTCCAGATTACAGCAGGGTTGGTTTGGAACTTGGAGACAGTTATTTGAATAGCTCCTTGAGAGAACGGCATACAGGAATGTGTAGTATTGTAGTGTGCTCTGTCAGAAACTGTTAGCTATAATGCATGCTGATGTTTAAATAGTCAAGCTATTCAAGGTTTTCCTGTGTGTGTGTGTGTGTGTGTGTGTGGGGGGGGGGGGGGGGGGGGTTAAATCGCTGTCAACTATCATGTTTATTCCACAATCGGCTGATTATGTTGTTGTCCAGCTAAATCACAAGTGTATTTTAGGAAACGTCAACGCTCAGACATAATCTTGAGGAAGGAAAATCCAGGCCAAAGTAATTATTTCATAACTAAGCAGGAGTCGGGTATCCAGAAACATTGTTTATATAATTGTAAACATATCCGACAGTAAATTGTCATCCACAGCCTGCAGTAAAAAAAACTACGGACAATATACCATGCTCAGACACTATAGGCTACAGTAGTAACTAACAATAACCCCCAATTCAACCCCTGATGCTGATCACAAAGCAGGGAGGCATTGGGTACCATTTTATAGTTTTGGTCGACTCAGCCAGGGATTGAACCCCTGATCTGCCAGTGTCAGGGCAGACAGGGCTGTTCAGTTACTACTGCTTGTGTCTAAAGCATGGTAGATACCGTCTGCAGAAGAAATGTTGGATACATTATTTTGAAGCATACATGTGTAGGGAGTCCCTAGCCTGGTTTTACATTCTTCCTTGAATCAAATGCTTTGCGATTTCAAGGGAGAGTGGTTAAACCAGGCTAGGGGTTCCCTGCGAGTCCAGGGGGTGTATCTGTAGCCTGGCTAATAAGCCAGACTCAAATCACACTGTCGTGTGGTATTTGAGTCTGGAGATGCTGTGTATGGATCTTGTTTCCCGGGGGGCGGGTTCAAACATTTTCTCTTTCACGCAATTGGTCAGAGTCAGTCAAAGGTCTCAAGCATTGAACGTCACTGTACCAAAGCCCGCCCATATTGCATACCGTGTCCCGATTGGCCACACCAGTTCTCTGGTGTAGGAAATGGACGTACAATTGAGCCTCTCCAGACCGTAATCCGCCGGCAGGCAATTTTCTTTTGCCAACGGCTGATTCGGTCTGGCTTATTAGCCAGGCTAGTGTATCTGTACTATGTACTCTATCAAGCTGCCTCATGCTAAAGAAAACAGGAGATAGGCTCCTGAACTAAGACTCGGGAACTGGTACATAGCTGGCCTATAGCTGTTAGCCAAGGATTGGAATATGCAAAGCAAAATGAAATTTAAGCAATAGAATAAGCCATCGAAACATAATAGACTGAACTTGAGAGAATGTGAAGATCATGCTATTAATGATAATTGGAAACAGTGTGACCAGACAAAAGTTTGCCAATTTCTCTGCTTCATCTCTACACAATACAATTGTATCCTATTATCAGTGTTGGCAAGTAACTTAAGTAATATACTACTTTCAGTAATATTATTACTTTTTTCCAGTAATATGTAACTTAACTAGTTACTTTCACATTTTGAGTAATAATATTACATTTACTTTTTTTCAAAAGTAATATTATTACTATTTTCACGAGCCTTGGTGGAACTGTGGGTTTGAGTGTTTGTTTATAATGGTAGACTGGGTTGAAGTCAAGTTGCTTTGCAGACTGCTGATCCGCTCTAGATCTAGACTCTAGAGAGGATACGGAAACGATGCACACTCGTCGGTACGTATGTGTGAAGTATCCGATGCAGAAGGGCGGGCCTTAAACCGTCCGGAACACGGAACAACAACCTAAACTAGTGTGTGTAACTCGTTAGACTGCACTGTTAGAGAGAAGAGATGTAAATAAACTAACAATGGAGGAGGTGGAGGAGACAGAAACACCGGCACAACAAAGCGTTATAACATTCAATACTTGGAACTATTCGCATTATTTTGAGTATGTCCGTGATCAAGACGAGATGAACATTATTGTCCGCTGCAAGTTGTGCATACGGAAGAAGCTATATTCCACGTCGAAATCTACTTCTAATCTATGTGTACAAATGGATCCATCATCATGAGTTAAATAAACACTGCAGAATAGGGGAGGGGGGCCTGCTAATGTTGAAAATGCAAAGTAAGACTTTTTGGGACAAAATATGCAATTACTGGGGGCGAGAGAAAAAGTAATAAGTAACTAGTTACTTTTCTCAGTAGTATAACTTTATTACTTTTTTTTAAAGTAATAAGTAGTATATTAGTGTTAAAGTAATATTTTGCCAACACTGCCTATTATAGGCTATTAGTGTTTCATCATTATTTATTTGCAGTCTGTTTAGCTGGGAACTGGAATCAAACCTGTGACCTTCTGTTTCCCAGGTGTCCTATAGCCTCTCTCTAAACGATTGCTATTGTTAAGAATAATGTGTACGAAATATTAGAAAAAATTGAAGTGATTTATAATATGATTACACTAGCTGAATGTTCTTGCCTGTTAAGATGTTGACCAGGGTTCTCCTGGTCTAATCTCCCCCTGCCCCTACATGCATGTGGTTGCTATATCAACAGGAATCTAGCTAAGGTAAATGACACAATGACTGAATTAGTCCAAATTCTACAAGTTATACCAAGATGATGTTGTTTAATGGATAAATGTGCAATTTGTCTACCTAACAATAAGGAGAACGTGTCCAGTGAGTTGATTAACTAATTACTCTATTAATTTGTTCTGACACAGGTCTGCTGATGTGTTAAGGCTGTATTAAATAGCTCTATATTCTCTCAATGTGTTTTTTTGTATTTCCGTCTCGGCATCTCTCCAGGCAGCTCCATACAGTGAAATTGTGGCTTTTAATTAAGTGATTTAAAGGGATATTTTACTTAAAAAAATTAAGTGAAGCTGGGCATAGGATAAAGAATCACACCTGTGTGAAGTGAGGGGCGATCTTATCATCGTACATCATCATACGTCTGTCTGTAGGCCTACGTGTCTATGGCTGTAATGCACGTAACCCGAGAACCGTTCGCCCCACTGACTTAAAATTGGACACACGCGTTCCACACCCCCACAGGGAGTGCAGTGCCCGTCGTCGAGTCGGTCGGACTCACTGTTGTACAAAACCGCCATAAAAGGCCCCTAGATGGAGTGCAGTGCCCGGTGTCGAGTCGTTCAGACCCACGGTTGTCCAGAACTGCCACATGGAGCTGGCCTGTTCTGACATCACAACATATTCATACACTTCATATTTGGGCATGCCTGATACAGAACTCCATATATTAACTCTGACACGGGTAGTACTACAATGGGTATTGCATAGCCGGCCGGGTCGGGCATGGATCTCCAACTTCTATCGTTACCAGTGCTTACAGCTGGGCACCAGTCTAGTGACAAGGACTTAGTTTGTAAGAAAGTTTGTGAACAGTCGTGAACATACACAAAAATCACAGTTCTTATCGTCATACATCATCAATACATCATTTAACATACATCATCATAAATCACAGTCCGTGCTCAGCCAATCAAATAATTTCCCTAGTACAAAGTTAAACCTAAACACACAAAGCTGAGGGATTTGTGGTGCTCACTCTTGATTGACACAAACACAGTGAGAGGGGATAGGAGGGAGACACCCTTTTTTTCCAAACAGCCCCACCCACTGCACTCACACACGACGCACGCACGCACGCACACACACACACACACACACACACACACACACACATTCCACTTCTTATGAATCATAATAAAGCGGTGTGCCTAGCAGCTGTAGTGTGTACAGTACACGCCCCATAAAACAAACTTACAGCGGAACAAGGAAGTTTATAATGTGCATTGTGCACCTGTCGTGTTGATGCTGTCTCTACATCCTCGTTTCATTTCCTACCGACGTCGTTGACATCGATCATTTTAGGTAAGTATATTTGCACAGCCAGGAGTGGACTACCGAATTGCCAAATTGTCATATATTGGATAATTTAGCAAGAGGAATTAATGCATCGTTTTACCGACTAAAGTGCGCACTGTGTATGATGAAGTAAACACACAGTCTCACTTTCGTTTCTCACAAAATAGTAGCCCTGGAACATGACTGCCATGATGATTATCATGACAGTCATGCAGAAACTTTGCCCTGTTTGCGCTCGCTGCATTTACAAGATTTCCGTATATATAAACATTCAGATTTCAAATATAAAGTACTCACAAAGTGTCCCACGGGTGTTAGTTAGTAGCAGCGCCAGCGATTAGAATTGCTGCGTCCCGCGTTGTTTAATAAAAAGCATTTTTGTCCGAGCTCCCCGGCTACTTTTTTCAAACGGGGTTCGTTTGGGAAATCCACAGTTGCACACCGGGAGCGCACTCGCCTATTAGTCTGTATTGGCAGGGCGGTGAGCGTACCTATATCGAACACACCGAGTGCCACCCTCCTCCCGACCGATAGGGGCGCGTAGTTGAAAGCCAATGGCAAAATAACAGCTCGGATAAAAATGCTTTTTATTAAACAACGCGGGATGCAGAAATTCTAATCGCTGGAGCTGCAACTAACTAACACCCGTGGGACAAATTGTGAGTACTTGATATTTGAAATCTGAATGTTTATATACGGAAATCTTATAAATGCAGCGAGCGCAAAAAACAGGGTGAAGTTTCTTCATGACTCTCGTATGAATACGAGAGTCATGAACCATGGCTAACAAAATAGTAGCTAGGGCTGCTAGGCTGTAGGATGCTTGCCTTCAAGTGAAACCATGAAAGAATTTGCAACATAATCATAATGTATTTCATCTGAGCTTTTTGAAGATGGGAAGTGAGCACGGCACACGCTATAGAGTTTAGAATACATTAAAGCCTAATAAAGCTGCAATCCGGACTAATTTAGCCAGTCGTTATGGTTGAGCTAGTATAATGAGGTGGTCTCCAGACTCCCACTCTCCCTAAAGGAGCGTGAATCCCCACTCCTTCAAAACTGCAATTCGAAACTGGCCCCAGTAAAAAGTCAAAGCCAAAGACCCTCAATGGGTCTGGTGACTCTGGTCCACTAATACTCTAAATACTTCCTTATTGTCATCGAAGTTCACACCCACAACACCAGAGGGACTTCAACAAACCATGTTCAACCCAGATTCGGCACAAACAAGGGACTAAATCCATTTAGCTCCTATGCCACCAAAATGTGGAACCGTGGAACGCCCTACCAACAGCCATTAAGACATTAAGCCATTGAATACCTTGGCTTGACTCCTTCAAAACCGCTCTCAAAGGGCACCTACGGTACCAATTCGAAACTGGCCCCCGTAAAATCTGAATCCCCCCGCCCCTTTCCCCCTTACTGTATGTTTCTTTTCCCTTGTTACCTCCATACTTGCCCTGGTCCAGTGTTTAGTTACAGCGAGTCTCTCACTGACGCCCTGTGGGAGTCTCTTCCGCAGCTCTCTAGCAACTTTCTCACTCCCGTTCAAGGTTTACAATTCCCAGCAAATAAACAAAACGACGTAACTACTCACCGACACAAAGCCTGCTAGACCTTGGTAAAAGTCTATTCTCGAAGCTGGGAAGCATCTCAGGTCCCCAGCTTCTCTAAAATACACTTTGTGCCATTTTGCAATGTACCCTGAATTTACCGGACAGAGTCATTCTTCTACTACGGCATTTCTGGGTTTTTCCTGTGCCGATCTGGTTGGATTCATTTTATTTAATGACTAAAATAGTGTATTTTAGAGACCTGAGACACTCCCCAGCTTTGAGAATAGACTTTTACCAAGGTCTAGCAGGCTTTGTGTCGGTGAGTAGCTACGTCGTTTTGTTTATTTGCTGGGAATTGTAAACCCTTGAACGGGAGTGAGAAAGTTGCTAGAGAGCTGCGGAAGGGACTCCCACAGGGCGTCAGTGAGAGACTCGCTGTAAGCACTGGACCAGGGCTACCTCCTTGTATGTGGACGAGCAAATCGGCCTTTCAAAAACAGTGCAACTGTTTTAATTCAGCTGTGGGCTTTATATATATCTCACATAAATTCAGTTGTCATCTTACATAATCATGGTGAAAAGAAGATTTATTTTTAAAAACATTGTATCATGGTTAAGTAAGGGATAATATCTGGCTAGTGGTTATTGTCGGTAGTTCACCGACAGGGAGTTTAACCCTGTCGATATTACCGTTTACCGCAATATTTGAAATCAATATCGGTAATATCACGGAGAAATAATACCGAATACCGTCATAATACTAATATCGTAATTTTACCGTCATGTAAATATGGAAAAAGAAATAATGAATAAACGTCTACATTACTGTATGTGTGTGTGTGTGTCTCAGTGTGTGATGAATTTACGAGTATTTCATTTTAAACAACTATAATTTGCCTAATAACTTGGTGTCCATGCATTGACTGGCACTGACGAGGCGACAGCAGCATTGTCGGACCGCCTCCGCCCAGGAAAGCAAACAAAACATGGCACCGGTGAGAGTAACAAGTCCTAGCAAGTTGGTTCGTAAAAAAACATCTGGAAATACTGCTGTATGGCAGCATTTCGGGTTCCAGCCAAATGAAAAAGGCAGATAATCGATAATACCGATTATCGCGATATTATTCAATGCATCAATACCGATATAAAAAATCAATATTGCCCAAGCCTACATGTTGCTGTAAACAGCCATCTGTTGTAGGTGGAAAGCCGGGTGACGTGAGGTTAGTTTGAAGGGGGTGAGGGGACTATGGCGTCATCGTTTCAGCAAATAGGTGACAAAGTAGTGTCTCCGAAGTTTGTCACTCTGGGAGTGACAAACGGTTTAAAAAAGAACCGGTTAGTCCTGTAGTCCCTGTAGTGGCAGAAAAGAGGGCCTCCATGCAGGAGCTCAGGCCAAGGCCAGAGTTTTAACAGCAGTAATGGAAAGGGCATAGGTCAGCTAAGCATGGCGGCAGCCGAAGACCCAGAAAGTGTTGCCACAATTACAGGAACAAAAAGAACAAACAAACAGCTCGCCCACGGTAAAATGGTGTTTACCAAAACAACAGGGCACCAACTAGAACATCAGAACAAAGGGGGAATGAGAGCACACAGTCTATCAGTAATCAAACTTTATAAATATGTTCAAAGTAATATGTGAAGTTGCCAGAAGGCGACAGAAGAGAAGAGAGAGAAAGATTAAGATCACCTAATCAAGAAACGACAGGTGAACAGGATGGGCTTGTGATCGAGGCACGGGAAGGACAGGAAGGAGGACTTGCTATGATGAAAATAGGCAAACAATGGGAAGAAAGCTGCCAAAATGAGAGTATAAATGAGGAGGGTCTGATGGACCAGCGTGTGCCTCTATCATATTGTGTGGATACTATGTCCGTGTATGCGACGCATCTTGCTTAACCCATTCAGGCCTGACCTCAACATTAAAATAAAATCTTCTGGTTGGAATAACGTGTTCCTTCCACGCGCTACGTCCAACCAGGGAAACTCCCCCCTGTCAGGTGTAAAGGAGCAACTTGGACACTCAGGCATGAAGGAAGCATGAGTTCAAGTCCGTTTCTCTCCCCTTGTCCCCCATATATGAGGACTAGGTTGGTGGAGGGTGTGTAGAGCCAAGGATCACATTAGATGATTGACACAGGGGTGAAAAATAGGTTACAAAATCGTGGGATAAAAAAAAAAGAAGAAAAAAAAGTCTTCTAAATCCTCCAGTTTTCTGAAATAAATATTTTCACGATTTTTCAAAAATAGCAGACCTACAAGCTCGTAGCGCGCCAGAGCTTGTAGATCTGCTATTTTTCAATAGCTAAATTATAGCTATTAACATAATGTTTAAAACACCAAAAGGGGTTCCCGGCCCAAAATGGGTGAATAAACCCTACTAAGCCGATCTACGTTCCTGCTTGATTACTTCACCCGTGTATTATCATGCCTGAGTTCCCAAGAGCATCACTAGCAACTTCATCCCCCAAAACGCTGTCTACGCGTGGCAGAAAGGGTTAGATCGGCTAAGTACTTGTGCGGATAACGATAATACGTCCTTGTTTAGACGGCACATAAACATTGATTTTACTGTTATCTCTGTCTGGAACAGGTCAGGCAGGATGGCAGAGCTTGAGGAGGGAGAATTCAAAGCTGTGGATCTGTCTCCAGATTCATATTCCAGCACTCAGGGAAATGATCCCCCTCAGAGGCTGAGCCAGGTAGAGGAGGAGGAGGAGGGTCAACCCATACACAAAGGTATGCCTGAGTACAGAATCACTTAATCTCAATTATCCTAAATTTATAATAAAATTGGCTAATGGGAGGAGGGCCGGCGGATGTCACCCAAACACAACCATCAACAAACCCCTTATGCCCAAATTGCCCATAATATGCCCATAATATGGGCAATTTGGGCATAAGGGGCCATATTAATATATTATATTAATATGGCCATATGTATGTAGGCATGCCATGCCACTAACCATGAACAAACCCGATACACCCATATATAGTATATACTGTAGTCATATATGGAGATCCGGTTGTCCAGTGCCACAGATCCGACCGCTATGCCAATCCAATGGCTTATATGGAGCGGAGCGCCCTTCTACTTCCGCATTTGCGGAAGTGCAAACGAGTGCTCAATGTTAAACCCTAGCTGCCCAGGGTTTCCTCGTGCTAAATGCACGGGTACGCCTGCAGTTCCAGCTTCAACCACTAAGTCTGGCCAGCCTTTTTGGGGGCTTGGTCAGAACATGTGCATATATCATGGGACCGACCAACTTCAAACATGGCAGTGCATATTCTGATGACACCAGGGATCTCCATATATGATTATGGGCATAAAAGGCACAAGGACTGACAGTTACAGAGACATCCATAGAGGGTATAGACCGATTCAGAAACGAGTCCCCTGGTCGCAGCGAACGTATTTCCTGTAGGCGGAGACGACATATCTGTGGTGTAAACTCGCTGGTCTTTTCACGAACACTAACTTTACAAAGATGCCCAGAACATCGGGATGAATCTGTGTAGTTTATGTCTGCTCCAACAGTTGTGGCAACATTCAACTTAGGAGAAAAACGGAATGTCAAAACATACACAGGCTGAGACCATAGAGTAATGGTTGAGGTGAAGCAGTGAAAGGTCCTGAAAGATACATAACGTCCGTCTTACCCAATACCCAATCTTTCTATTATATGAACACAAGGCTGCTGTACTTTATATCTCATACTTTAAATGCTTAGTATGTCAGTAGTCAGTAGTCATTCCCGCGTAACTTCCGGAAATGATGATGTCATGCGCATATCCTCTACTGTATGGGCACAAAATGGACACAGCCAGACGGCTACTTTGACAACGCCTCTAACTATGACTGACATATTGGTCGGATCCACGGTGCGACGTAGAACTCTATTGTGAACCTCTACTTGAGATCATCACAGTTATTTAGCATAATCGTCAGAATAGTTGCCTTATGTACAAATTCATCAGTTGAAAAATATCAGATCTGCACCTGCACGCTCAGTCACTCACGTCTTTGTGTATTTAACTTATTTGTCATGTCTGTCCTGTGCAATTCTTATTTACAAAGCCTAAAGGCAAACAGAAATGTAATTTTTATTTCTGTTCCAATATTCAAAGCCAAATTAATAATTCAATAGTTGAATCGCAATTACTTTGATGAAAATTCATCGTCAACTAATATTTCATGATGGTGCCAGCCCTCCATGCAGGAACCATGGAGGACCTCTACCCCACGGTCCCCACGGAGGAGGACCCTGCCCCGCCAACCGATACCGACTCCAAGCAGAATCACTGGAGGTCAGCTCTGGACCAATTCAAGCTGAAGAAGTTCCTTGTGTTAAGGGTAAAAAGAAAAACACCTTTCACTGCATGAAAAGATTGTGTACACTGACTGTATCCACTTCAATGCCCAGGTGCACCTCAAACAACAGTTCAATATAACAGAATCAAGACTGATTAGATACATGTATGCTCCGCTGTGTGTTGTTATTGCTCTCGGAACAACATTTAGATCACCCAAGTGTGCGGAATTTGTTTACTCTTGTGTTAAAAACACAAAGGCTGACTCACTCAACCTCAAGCTTGATAGTCTACTTGCCAGAATGTGAACCCGGACATTTTGAGTACCCTAATGTTGAGTATGGGTCCCCAGCATTTAGAAACTGGCGGCTGCTAACTTGCATATGTTGGGCAATTTTCATAATTCGCATAATAAGCTGGGGTACCATTAACATCCAATTTCATAGTAGCATGTGACGTGTCAAACTAGGGGTTTTTCATGATTCTGAATCGATTGTAAGCATTAGATTTGCACAAAAATCACTTGCCATGACCAGATTGACCTGAGTTTTTTGTAATGACACATAATCACGATACAAGATGGACTGTTAATGGATATAGTTGTCATTTATAGAGCCATAGTTTATTGGAATAATTTACCACTTGACATTTGTCTAATAGAAAATCATCCTTTAACCCATTAAAACCAGGAAAGGATCTGTGTCATTTTAGATGTTTGTGTTGGCTATTTTTGAACATTCTTGAAACATCTTGAAAGTGTGAGAACTACTGATTTAGAAGCCATTATAGAACTGGCATCAGGTTTTAATGGGTTAAGAAAGCAGTGCAGATTTATATCAATGCAACTGTAATGTGAATTAATGAATTAATACAATGCAATTTAATGTTGTTTTTATGTGTTTTATCTTTTTTTTTGTGGACCCCAGTAAGACTAGCTGCTTGCAAGGCATGGCATCAGCTAATGGGGATCATTTTCAAATGAACAAATAAATATATAAATAA
The DNA here is from genome assembly GCF_964188405.1 of Protomyctophum parallelum. NCBI lineage: Eukaryota > Metazoa > Chordata > Actinopteri > Myctophiformes > Myctophidae > Protomyctophum > Protomyctophum parallelum. The sequence goes on along the minus strand of NC_139701.1, from coordinate 21,579,529 downwards.
ACTGTAAACATTGCAGCTGCCAAACCAGGGAAGATGTCATTAACTAATTCAATAAACTGCCTTCAATGTGTCAATTTGTCAGGGATTGGCACAACTGCAGACAGTATGTCAAGAGATTAGCAATGGCAACCAAGTCAACCATTGTAAGTTACTGAAGATAGCATCTCAAATTAAGGCCCTCAAATTAAGACAAATAGGGCCTTCAGGGCACAGACCCCCAATCCGTTCCTAGATCATCATCTGAAAACTAAATATATAATTATGACTCATTAAAAAATGCCTAATCTGGCTTACTATTTTGCATGCAGATAACACTAGGAAAAGTGCCCCTCGGGGCACAGGTCTCCACCAGGCCAGGTTAGGTTGTGGCCAAAAGTCGGCCTCCTGGTGGCGCTATAACAGGCTGTTCTGGAGAATTTTAGGCAGAGGTTCATCATTGGCATCCAGGGAGTGTGTGTGTGCAACGGACGGACGGACACACACACGCAGACGGACGGACGGAGAGCAAAACAATTTGCTCTTTCAGTTCATGATCACCCCATAGCAGCAAATGGGGTTTATTGACCGAACTTTCCTTTTCGCTTCATACCGTTCCGTAGAGACGGCCTACACGCACGATCTATATACCAAATGAAAGCCCTAATTTCGTAGTTTACATAGAACTTAGAATCTGAGCGAGTTGTGACTCAATGAAAAGACGAGTGTTCTTGGCTCTGTGCGTGTGGAGAAAAAACGGCACGAACGGGATCTCTTAAAGGGATCTCTTAAAGCCAAGACTGGTGATTGGTTAAATTTAGAGGGTTAAGGGATTTAGACAGGTAACCAAAATACCAACTTTAGTGGGGGAACACCCGGTCAACACCCTTTCCCCACTCCTAAATCCCCAAATAGTGGCTTTAGAAAGATGAGACAAAAATGGAGCCCTAAATGCTTTAGTTGATCGGCTTTCACCAGGGCTCTATACTAAAGGTCCACTCCTGTCCACTCCTTTTTTTCCCCCTATAGCAAATAGCTGAATTGAAAATAGCTGATCTACAAACTCACAGCATGTTGCAGTGTGACGTGTTGTGAGCTTGTAGCTTGTAGAATGTTTTTACTGAATGTTAATCTGAACTGACACTTGGACTTGATGTTTGAAAGCGGTCACATCAAAATGTGAAAATGTAAAATAACCCTCAATGCCAATGTGTGTGTTTTGTTTTTGTTCCCAGCCTGGCACTCTGCAGCAGGCCATTGAAGACATCGGTGGTGCTGTGGATAAAGAGGTGGATGGTGAAGTACAAAGCTTCTGGCTGTTGGCGGAGTGAGTGCCACACACTTCTTAATGACATTTGTTGGCACAGTTTTTAAGGAATACTTACTATACGTACAGTATGTGTAGTTTTGTCACACCAGTGATTCTCAACTGTTTCACATAACATATTTAACCTCCATTTTGAGTTGTGCATGAATTTAGGAACTAAATAACACAATATTTCCCCTTTACTCCCCTGTTAATTGTGTGCGACCCATCGTCTAGCCCACTACTGGGTACCAAACTAGTTATCAAATATCCTCATCTAACCCAAAACTCCTGTATTGCTACAGTACAAACCAATTGCACGGGAGCTGCTCATTTCACTGAAATGAACACAGAAGGCAAATTACGTGACTGGAGGACATTTTGTCGAGTGCACTTGCGGATGTCGGGCCGTATCACTCGTACGTGAGGTTTCTGGAAACATTAAAAAATAAAAAGCGGGCCCTTTGACGATGAATAATGCATGCCATTCTGCGTCTCAGTCTGACACGCCGTTAACTTTTGTCCTACAATGGCCCTGCAGTTGGTGCTGTGGCTGTGGAAGTATTTTCGTGCAACCAAAGAGTGCATTATGTGGACATTTCAGCCACAGTACTTAGTGTCCCTTCGGGAGGCAAGGGAGTGTCATACAAGGTAACGATGAACTTACGTCAAGTAGATGAACTTTGCAAAGCCAACCTCGTTTGTTGGCCGCTTTAGCTGGAAGGCGATAATTATTCATTGAAGTGTTTTCAAGCCGTCTCCTTTTTGAAATTGGTGGTAATATTTGGGGAAATTCAAGAAGCTTAAATTTGTTACTCCCTCATACAAGTACAGTATGTGGAATAAAAGTGTGACATGTTCCACAGACTGCTAACAATATAGAATAAAACAAGAAATAATAAAAACAAGGTATATTGCAAGTAAAAACATTGCAGCAGTGCAGTGGTAATAAAGTGAACAACAGTGCAAACACAGACAATGCACTGTATGTGGAATTACATCAGTTCCTGTTCCTGATTTATAACTGCTGAATCCAGAGGAAGAAAGAAATGCCTGCATACATTCACCAGAAGCGTTGTCAAAAGTATACATTACGTATAGTGAAAATGTACAATATGTGCAGGAAATATGCAAGAAATATAAGAATAAAACCCATGTGTGCACACTGTACTGTGATAGGGGAATCCATATCACAGTACAGAATAACAATACAATAGATAAAAAGTGGAACTCTTACAATAAAAAGAGTTCCATGTTCAGTTTCGAACATACAGACAAGTTCGCCAATGGTTCCACAGTCTGGAGGAGAACCTGACAGAACTTCGTATTGGGTTAATAATGACATCAATGATGTCATTTAATGACTCAGATACATAAATCTATACATGAGATTGCGTAGCACAGCAGAGTAGGTGGCTACCCCAACACTGACGAACAGATTGAAGTCAGTTACCCTACAGTTTGGTTATTGTTCGGGGCTCTGACTGATGACCTTGATGGATAAAACTGTTTTCTCTCTGTCATGACTTTTTCCTAGAATATCCACCTTTGCAGTGATAGTGCGTTTCATTTCTCTGGGGTTGCATTTTCTTATTCAGTGTGTTGGCTACGTTTTCATTTTTGATACTTCTTCCAGGAACACTGAGCTGCCTTATCCTGCTACCCTAATAGACAGGGGGTACATAAGCACATCCGTACTCTTTCTCCGAACGAACCACACTTTTACCACACATCTCTCTATGCAAAATAAAATCTGCACACTCCCAGAATACATATAGGCTAATTGCATTCACAAAAAATGTCTTATTTACTGTACAAATATTGTTTTACATCACCACACGATCCCACAGGCCAACTGGAACAACTTTCTGTGACGTCATAATCGTCATGTTTGCCAAACTCTCCAAAGGTAGGTCTCCACCAGCACAGAGGCCAGCCATCCGAGCCTCCTCCCCCTTTCACTGCTCCTGTGTGTGACCTACTCTGACTGCACTGTACTACTAAACTGACTCGCCCACTCCACCAACAACAAACAAACAAACAAGACTCATGCTTGCCACCGCCAACAACTGGACTGGAATACATCATGCCACGAAGAAAACGCACCGCACTTTCTCAATACACGCGTGACGCCAAACGTTTGCGAGCCAGTCACGCAAAAGAAACAAAAACAGGTAATCACAGCATGTTGCATGCGTGTGCTTCTCAGCTTCTCCAAACATTTGCCTGTGCGTGCTTAATCGTTTGCACGCCTGTGCATTGTTGCTTCTTTCTCTCTGTATTTATCCATATATCGCCGTGTGTGTGTGTGTGTGTGTCGCGTCGCCCTCCAGCCGAAATTGCGAGTGTGCGCTGAACCCACATGCACTATCCATTCCATGTACATTATTAGTTGCCTATATTTACTACATACAGTACGCCTACACGCTGGGCCCAGTGTTTGTGTGTGTCTGTGTGTGTGTGCCCCCCTCCCTCCCCCATGACGCTGGTGCCGTGGAATGTCAATTTAAGTGTGTGTGTGTGTGCCCCCCCCCCCATGGCGCTGGTGCCGTGGAATGTCCATTTAAAAAGGAACTGTACTCTTTGAACCTCACGATGGCCATTTACACAAAGCACGCCCGTTCAGTTACTCAATTAAGACATCTGTTCAAAACGTTTTGAACATTCACCTCAACTACGCTCTATGAAATAATTGTTGCAGCCTACACAGATCTATTCAGGCCCATTAAATTAATCTATCACTATATTAGTTGCCAATCACTCGGCAACTCCATAACGACTAATCAATTAATTGGAGCAGATATACACTCCAGATTATATGGACATTCAGAATTTCTACAGTGAAGAAATTGTGAATGCACCAAAAGAGGACACCATCACAAGACAATTCATTCTCAACTCTCCAGCAGGCTATGGCAAAACCTTTACATTTAAGGTCATTGCAGCCAACATTAGAGCACAGAATGGCATTGTGCTGTGTGTTGGCAGCACAGGCTTAGCTGCTCAGAACCTTGAGGGTGGCAGGACAGCTCATTCAAGATTTAAAATACCAATCCCTATCTTTGAAGACTCCGTCTGTGCCATAAAAGCTGAGTCCTCCCTGGCTAAGCTAATCAAAGAAAGCAGCATAATAATTTGGGACGAGATCTTCAGTGTTAACCGCTTCAATGTAGAGTGCGTGGAAAGAACACTGAGGGACCTGATGCATTCTGACCAACCTTGGGGTGGCAAAACTGTCCTGTTAGGTGGAGACCCTAGGCAGACACTCCCCGTTATCAAGAGAGCAAGCAGAGCCCAAATTGTTAGAGCTTGCATCCAAATGTCTCCACTCTATCCTCTCATGAAAGAACACAAACTACACTTCAACATGAGGACTGACATAGCTGAGAGGGAGTTCGCCAACTACCTCCTGGACTTGGGGGAAGACAAAATCACACATGGAGATACTGCCATTCAGGTCCACATTCCACCACAGCACTTGGTAAAGGATATGGATACTCTCATTTCATACACCTTTCCTGACCTGCACAATGGCTGTGTCCACAAAGACAACCTTCTTAAAGGCACTGTATACACTCCATTAAAGGACATACGCGAAATCAACAACGGGTGCTTAGCTGAGTTCCCTGGAGAAGAGAAAATCTACTTTTCAGCTGACTCAGTTAAAGAGGACAACTACAAGGATTCTCTGCCTATAGAATTCCTCAACTCACTAACACCCTCTGGAATCCCTGACCATAACCTGAAGCTCAAACTAGGAGCTCCTGTCATGCTGCTAAGAAACTTGCAATCAGGTCGCGACCGCACTCTCAAGAACGGCACGAGAATGGTGCTGGTGCAGATGATGGACAAAGTACTTGAGTGTGAAATTGCACTAGGGACAAACAGAGGTGAAAGAATCTTCCTCCCAAGGATCCCGCACTATGACAGAGGTGAGGAGTTTCCCTTCACCTTCATCAGACGACAATTCCCTGTCAGGTTAGCTTTCGCCGTTACCATAAATAAAGGTCAGGGCCAGGAAAATGACAGAGTTGGCATCTACTTGCCTCAGCCTGTGTTCGCACATGGCCAACTGTACACAGCCTTCTCTAGGGGAAAGAAAGCCAGTGCTGTCAAATTTTAATAGACAATAATGATGAGGGCAAAACTGACAACATTGTTTACACTGAACTCCTTTAATTATCTATAAATCAGACTTCAGACTGCCTATTCTTCTTTTGACAATAACAGAACATGTTGCACACACTTTCACTGCTACTGCTGCTATACAAACACTTTACACTTTATATAATTATTTTATTATTGATGATGTTGCACACATTTCTACGTGTATAGTATGTCACTTCTCCCTGTGTTTACATAAACCAATATTATACATTTATTGTGTTGCAGTATTTGCCTGCAGAAAAACACTGCCCTCTTGCTTACATATTGGTTTTCACTATTTGTTTTGGTAGACTGCTATAGAAACACTTGAAACTGTGTCTCATTCTTTGTAAGTGTACTTTTGCCTACCTATACTGCCTGTATACGTAAGGACTACTTCCCCTTCATTCTTGAAGATATTCATTCACTCTTGAAGACATTTTTATACTGTTCTTTGAAAACACTGTCTCCCTGCACCTTTACATTGCTCACAATTAATACTGCTAACTACCTCACTGTTACTCAATACTCTTTCATGCTGTCATTTCATGTAAATCACTATTACACCTTAATTCCTAAAATAAAAGTGCCTATGACAAAATATCTTCTGTCCATATTTCCCCAAATTGCGTTGCTCAGCAGTCGCCAGTGTGTGAGGGCTGCGAAGTGGCCCGAACTCTATATGTGAGGGCCGCACAGCGGCCGGAACTTCTATAATAATAATTAATAACCCATCCCAAATATTAATAATAATTAGGGATGCACCGAAAGGGAAATTCTTGGCCGAAACCGAATACCGAATATAGGAAACAGTTGGCCGAAAACCGAATACCGAATAGCCGAATACAGCTTTGTTGTAAAGCTACCTGATTATGGCAAAATACATGATTATGGATTTTCATAATCGATTCATCGGGCGATTATTTAAACGATTAATCGGATTATGGCCCCTTTTTTGCAATTACCTTTAAAAAAATGCTTCAAGTTATTGTAGGCATGTTGTAACTAACAATAAAGACAATAAAAATGAATACTCCTTCAAAATTTATATTTTACCCCCTTTTTAATACAATTAGATTTCATTGCCATTCCTTGTACTTGTAATGATACTGTAATCTGTAATGTTGACTGTGTATAGCTGACTGTCTTTCTTCCCATTTCTATCTCTGGGACCCCAATTTATTTTTATTTCTATTGTAAAAATCAATGTAAATTTTGAGAGTGTATTTGGTTAAATTTTTGCACTCTGTTACAGACCGGCCCCACTTGGTTTACTTCCTAACTATCTATAATTTAGCTGGAACTCCCACTATGAGAACCACTGTCCTACACAGTGTGTGGGCACGCACGCACACGCACGCACAAACACACACACACACACACACACACACACACACACACACACACACACACACACACACACACACACACACACACACACACACACACACACATATAGGGGAAAACGTTCTTATTTAGCAGCCATATTAGCATGTTCTCTAGGCTCTAGTATCACATATGCCAAAGTTAAACAGCACTGAACAACTGATCATTGTTAAGCAAAACGTTCACGGACGTTCTGCTTCTGCTTTTGCCCTGCCTGTGCCCACTTCAATGCGCCGCTGAGATTACACACAGGTGTAACAGATTTGAGGAGCTAACGAGCAAGCTACTGCTAGTGTTCGTCGTAGCCTGCATGCAAACTCACAGATTCAGACATTGGGGAGCATTTTTTGTCATACGACAAAAGAATAGACAGTGGCGGTGCTCACAAATACCATGTTTTGGGACCTGTTGATGAGCTCGCAGATTTCGCGGAGCGCATCGCAGCCACAGCACAGAGCAACTTGACGCTGTGTGTGTGTGTGTGTGTGTGTGGGGGGGAGACTGAAGTTGGGAGAGAGAGAGAGGTAGATGCGGAGCGCTCTGGTTACGTTCAAGACAATCGCGTGTTGTGTTTATACCGACCCGGTGTTTTGACTATTCGGTGATATATTTTCGGCCTATTTGAGCCGAAACCGAATAGGCCGAAAATACATTTTTAGCCATTTTCGGCCGAATATTTTCGGTGGCCGAATTTTCGGTGCATCCCTAATAATAATAATACTAATCATAAGAAGAACAATAATAACAGTACAGTACACAGGACTACAGTACAGTACAGAACAGAACAAATAAGTACAGTAAAGTACAGTACAGAACAGTACAGTGCAATACTAAGCAGTACAGTACAAAGGGGTACAGTACAGCACTCGCATTGCCCTCCCGCTATTGCCTTCTTCCCATTTGCAACGCATCGCGTTGCGCTAGTTTGAGCGGAAATTCTAGTATTATTAATAGACACCAAACAGTTATTGAAATATGGAATGGTGAACTGGCTGACGTGGTTGACTTTGATATTCCACACCAGAAGCAGCATTTCGCTCTGATGCATGACTGCAGGCCTCAGAGGTCTGATGAGAAGCACTTTCTGCTATCATACTTGAGCCCCAGCGGAATGTTCTGCTGCCTGGAGCTTGGACCTGTAGCTTAGTAACACCTCTCTCCCCACGGCCCCTGTGCTCAGTCGAGGTTAACTCATTCCTTTAGCCCAGTCAGAGGTCTCAGTGCCCACACCTTTACTATGCTGCCTGGGATGCTCAGTGAATTCTCTGGTTTGTGGGACTATCACTTGCTGCGGCAGTTAATTCCCAGGACGTCTGGAGACGTCTTGGGCACAAATTGGGTTAAGAGTGCCTCATTTGGCCACGTGCACAAAGCTCACCGGCCCAGCCAGTCTAGGATCAAATAATAATATAAAATGTATAAAATTTCACAGCTGGAAGAATCTGCAGTCCCTCAATGTTAATAGTATTTGTAGTACTGTACTGTAGATTTGCTATTTTTGCTCTTATCATTTTGAATTATTTAGAAAATGTACTGTATAATATGCCCAAAATAGAGAAGACAGGTAGAAAGTTACATCTCTAAACTTCTTTACCTTTTACATAGTTCAAACTTCAAATAGCTGATCTTTTTTTTTAACAATATATTTATTGAATTTTCTTTTTTTTGACAAACAGACAATACAACAAAACAATACATAATACAGACAATACAATACAATTACTTAAAATGAAAAACAAACAAAACAAAACAATAACATACATATATAAGTACAGTATAATAAAATAATGGCACTTAAAATGGTAACAACAACAACAGAGTCCTTATGGCCACAAGACCAAACAGCTGCAGTTAATACAATTAGACATTTTCACTTTCCACCATTAAATAAGATAAATCATTAACCGTAATATATTGGATAAACCTTCCCCATATCTTATCAAACATCTTCTGTTTATTCTTCAAAGTATAAGTAATTCTTTCCAGAGGAAGACACAATGATAACTCCCTAAACCACTGAGCAATACTGGGTTTGCCTATCTTTTTCCACGATAAGGCTATAGCCCTTTTGGCTTGTAGTAAACACAAATAGCTGATCTACAAGCTCACAACGTGTCGACGTAGATCGGCTAGTTGAACAATTTTATAATGTTTTTACAAAATGGTAAATAAAGGCAAAGAAGTTTAGGGATAATGGGTAAGGCACTGGCGAAAATAGGGCCCAAAGTTTGATACACATGGATGGATGGCCGCTTTTATTCATTCATTGGGATGGGTGTTGAAATATTCTGTAGATTTTGGTTAAACAACGTCAGGGGCCCAGTGATGCTTGAATGAATATTGCATGTTTTTTGCCGCGGGCATTTTGTGAGATTTTGACGCTTTTGCTGTACATAATTGAGTGACTCGAGAATGCATGCTTTTTGTTTCAATTTAAAAATGAGCTTGTGCAGATTACAGAACACTCAATCCCCCCCCCCCCCCCCCCCCCCCCCCCAAGAGACACACACGCTCACTAAGCACACCACAACTCTAATACCTACATAACCTTTAGGCTTTTATCTGATACTTTATCTGATACTCAGAACCCATGCATTTATTCTGTCCCCAAGTGTGAACCTGGATTTCCATACTTCAGTGACTCATGACAGCTATGTAGTGTTTCAGTCTTTGACACTTTATCAAAGTGCCCTCACAGCCTGGTCTACATTCCTAAATGCAGATACTCTGACAAGAGAGAACAGACAAGTCAGAATCTCGATCACCCAATTCACCAACTACTCAAAATATTGAATTTGACTCGATGACATTGGTGCATAACAACAATTGAGATATTGTATGTATATATTATATGGTAAATGGTGCATTTATATAGCGCCTTTATCCAACGCGCTTTACATAGATTGTGCATCAATTCACCCATTCACACACACAGTCATACACCGATGGCGGCGGAAACCATGCAAGGCACTAACCAGCACATCAGGGTAATTAGGGTTCAGTGTCTTGTTCAAGGACACATCGACACTAACTCTGGGGGAGCCCAGGTATATTCTAATCTACAGTACATACATTCAACAGAATTCAATATTGATTCTGGCAGTGAAGATGCAGCCAGGTGCATGGGGGAACTCTGGCCGTACGTTATAGAACGAAAGAAATATGGTACTGGTACAGTGTTGGAAGATGGAAGTGTATTTTATATATGGTGAGCTTTCGTACAGCATACTATGTACATACAGGCCCTGATGCCGATAAGTTTACAAAAACTTCACGCAAATAGTACGTAAGCAGCGCAAGCATGCGGGCAGTTCGAACATATTACTGTATGTGCAGAGCATGTCAACGGTGCAGGGCATCAAGAAAAGTCTCTCTGACCATCTGTCTACCGCGTCACCTTGTATTACGCACTGATATCATGCTTGCTGACAGTCACCATCTGCACACACAATGCGCTGTGTTGGTTCGCTAACACTGGAAAGGCTATATGTGCTGGAAATATGGATGCCAACATCTGGGCTGCAGTCATTCTCATTGCAAAGGAAATGAAGTGAAACTGTTGCCAGGCCTTGCATTCCTTCTAGTGTCAGACCGATATATCGACTGTGTTGGTATATATCGGCCAATATTTGATGGCAATTAGCCCTTCACTAAATCCCACCCCAAAAAGCGATTGTCCATAACTAATAATAGTTATTGATGTCATTTGTTAATTTGAATGTATTTGTTTGTTTGTAAGTTCAATGTTGTGAACATTTTAAACTTTAACCAAATCAAATTTATTTGAAAATCAACTTTTTCGACAAAGTATCAGTCAAAACATCAGTACTCGCCTACGTCGGGGGTCATCAGGATTGGCGTCGTGCACGCAAATCTGGCATCGGTGGGTCTGTAACTCCCTCTGCCTGTTCCTCCTTCAGGGTGGATCACTGGAACAATGAGAAGGAGCGTCTTTTGGTCCTAACGGCCAACAGCCTGCTCATCTGCAAGTACGACTTCATGATGCTCCATTGTGAGCAGATCCAGAGGGTCCCGCTCAACTTCGTGGACCGCGTCTCCCACGGGACGTTCAGTTTCCCGGAGCGCTCCCTGCTAGCGTGAGTATCCCACATTTCAACCACACGACTCCTCATTTTTAAACCTAGTGTACAGTATTTGTCCTGGTGTTCGGCATCGGTAACTGAAGAGATGAGACAATAGACTGTAATAAAACTTCATTAACTTTCACCGGAATGCGCACAGTCAAATCCTGAGTGGTCATTTAATTTAACTTAACTGAGTATGTTATGCTTTAGATATTGAAAAATAGCAGATCTACAAGCTCATAGCGTGCCAGCGTGCTTTTTCAGAAAACTGTCAGGATGTAGAAGACATTTTTTTAATCTGATCTCAGGTCAAAATGGGTTAAATGAAGGCTCGGATTTAGCTGTGTGCTGTAGGTATAGCAGCACAAATTATTTTGTGGCAGGACTCAAATTCATACTAAACTAGAAAAAGTGCCCTTCCGGGCACAGGTCTCCACCAGGTTATCCACAGATCCGTGCAGTTAGAGGTAAAAACACTTTTCGGCCAGTTATAGCGCCACCTTGAGGCTGAGTTGAAATTGTTCATGTGGCATTTCGTCCTCGGCCTAGTGGGAATGTGGGTGCACAATTTCACGGAAATCACGCGATGTGTTCATGATTTGCAGCATTTTGTTTGAAACTGAGCACTCCTGTGAACTTTGGAAGCCAATCTTAACCAATCAGGATGGAGTCTGATAAATGTGAAAGACCCGTTTCGTTGAATGGCTCTAGAGAGACTGTGTACCAATTTGCGTGATGTTTGGACAAAATCTGTAGGTGTACTGTGCAAAAACTTGTTTTGCACAAAGCGGCCTCCTGGTGGCGCTATAACAGGCCGTTCTGGAAAGTTTGGGGCAGAGGTTCATCGTTGGCATCCAGGGAGTGTGTGTGCAAAATATGGCATCGACCGGGTTAACGGTGGCCGAGATTAGCTGTTCACGGACACACGGACGGACGGACACACAAACACACAAACGGACGGACGGAGTGCAAAACATACTCTCCCCACATGCCTTCGGCCTGGTGGAGACAATAAGAGACAAAAACTCATATCAAAATTGTCAAAGGCAAAATATCGCCATTAGCCGTTAATTGATACTGTACATACTATACATAATAATATGTATATAATATGTATATAATATGAGACTATACAAGTTTACAAATAATTGTGTACATTATTGCATATGCATGTCCATTGGTATGGCGCAGCCGGTTTAGTTGTTCTTTATGAACAGCTCTTTGTCTGCTTGTCATTTGAGTAGGGAAATGTTTGAGCAGCTTGAGCTTTGCATGTTCTCAGCAACAGGGTTACTTCCCTTTTTATCAACGCCAACATCAAACACCTGCATATGAACAGATATGGCCGTTGAGTGTTCTTATGAACTTGAACATATTATGTCATTCATCTTGATATTTTTCTTATCTGAAGCCATTCTTTGGTACGATCAAAATGTACAATATGTGGTTGGAAACATGCGGGCAGGCACTGCACTGACGTGGGTTCCAGGGGTGGCTGGTATAAATGGGCAAGTGGGGCTCAGCCCCCCTATCCTATAGATTAGAAGAAAGATGAGAAATTATTAAAATGTTTTAGAAGAGATACTTTTATATTCTGGTAGAATCTAAAGCAGCAACAGCATCAAAAAGTTACAAGAAAAACACAAAATGGGCTGATTTTTTTTTACAGCCCAAATCAGCTCCATTGGTTTTCATTGAGTTGAATGATTGACAGCTGACATGACACGCCTGCTTGGTATACAGTACTTAAAATCTCTCAGTCCCAGAGCCAATAGAGGGCTGTGCTCACTGCTCAGCATAGATATTTAAAAAATAGATCGTTGGAGCCATGTGTGTCGACGGGGGGGTGGAATAATTTACACTGGGGGAGGAAGTACACCGGAAGAGTGGAAGGCACGCTCTTGACGCTACGTCACGCTGCCACTCAAGTGACTACTGGCCAATTACATCGCATCTTTTCCGTGAGGTCACTGGCTTTTGCACCAATCACGGCTCCTGCTCGTGTGCTGTTGTTTATGATGTGAATGGCGCGAAGTATTTTTAAATGAAAGTTTATCATTTACTTTATAATCTGTTTTGTCCCATGTCCGTGGAGGGAAAAATTAAGTTAAGAGACTGGGGGCATGTCGTCCATTATGGATATAACAAAAGTAAAGACGACAAAATCGTATGTTTTGTGGATTTGAAATTTGCGCTTTTAGGTGTAGACAGCCGACAGGGACACCGCTTGGAACCAGAAAGTTATTGTGAATTTGCTTAATTTATCATTTAACATGATCGCTGGTTTAATCACATTGGAAGTGGCTCGTGCTGTCATTGTGTTGGGAAAAGTGCCCAGAAGTTATGACCAGACCCTGACAAGGATGGGTCCATTATCAATAATCTGCGTTTTGGGACGCAAACCTCACCCTATTTCCACCTCTGCATTGTACGACAAGGTATAAAGTAGGGCTTAAGTGGTTAATCAGCCTAATAGATTTACTTGATTTTGAAAATTCTATTAGAATGTATTTCACGTCAAAAAGAAATTGATCGAATAATTTAGAATATAATATATGCTGTCACAACAAAAGCATACTGTATTTTATACAATGGAATGATTATTATTACTGTGCTGTGTGCACTATTGCACTCTTAACATCCAGGTAAAGGATTTCTCATTAATATATTCACGAGAGAGTAGTTTTAACATTGGCCTCTAACCCTAACCCAAATTATCTGCATCATGCATCGAAATTGGTCCAATTTTGGCATCCCTTGACCCTACTGTATTTCCATCCAGGCTGACAGATTACTGCAATTACGTAGGATTTTAACTTGTCTGTCACTGTCAAGTTCGTGACAACTGCAGCATTATGTGTAACCACATTTGCATTCAGGGAAACATATGGGAAACAAAATATCTATCGCTCACCCAAAGGACAATCCGCCAAGCCAAGTAAGATATGATGTCAGGTTCTGTCACATACATAATATGTAGGTTTGTATATCTAATTATACATTCAACAACTGGTAATCGTTGCTCTCTCAAATTACTTCTTGTCTATTTCAAACACAGAAGAGTTACACAATGCTGAGGCCACACTGAGGAAGTTGATTGACATTGCAACATCTCATTATTCGTCCTTCTTATGACTCACTGTGGCTCCTATGAGGCAAGCCATCTACAAGACGCCATGACCCCATCAAGCCTACATGTACATTTCGCATTTGCACACGAGATATCTCATAATAACCCAGTGCTTGTCAAAGTCGGGTCCACCTAGGGGGGTCCAACTAGAGGCCAGGGGTTCCAAATGGGTCCATACAGGTCTGTAATTCTGAGAGTTAGCCACTCTCAGAGTTATTAAAACCTAATAGTAAGTAACCTAATACTATGACTAATAGTAATTTTTTACTTGCCCAAAATACTGTAGGGACACCAGACTAAACTGAAACTTTCTCAGTGACATAATTCCTTCTACTATATGTTGCATGACACTGTTTCACCAAAGAATAATAATATAGTGATTGTGTACCGTTTAGTGGTCGTTGGTATTTGCCAAGACTTTTGTCCGACAGCACAATTTGTCCGACTGCATTCTTTCTCTCGTCACTCAGGCGCAGCTCAAGGCCTGGCATGCTCGCCTTGTTCTTGAATCTCAAGTGATTTAAAAAGTCATGCATTTGTTTTAAAACTGTGCACATGTTGCAGGATGTTGCGTGAACAAAAACAAGCACTCCCAGATAGATTTTTGTTGGGATTTGCTTACTGGTGGCCAATTAAGTGCTCTGTTTGGTTGGTTTGTTGTCAGGCCAATCAAGGATATACAGCAATCTAGTTTATCATAGCCTGAGTGTACCATAGACTTAAACTCATAGGCGAAGCTTGAACTTGACGCCTGGGGGTGCGACTGCTTGGCCAACGACACGCGCCAACGTGTCGTTTATTCTATTATTTTAGCGTTTTTACAATGCCCTAACCCTTGCCCTGAAACATGACTGCAATGATGATTATCATGACAGTCATGCAGAAACTTAGCCCTGTTTTTGGCGCTCTCTGCATTTACAAGATTTCCGTATATATAAACATTCAGATTTCAAATATAAAGTACTCACAATTTGTCCCACGGGTGTTAGTTAGTAGCAGCGCCAGCGATTAGAATTGCTGCATCCCGCGTTGTTTAATAAAAAGCTTTTTTGTCCGAGCTCCCCGGCTACCTTTTTCAAACGGGGTTCGTTTGGGAAATCCACAGTTGCACACCGGGAGCGCACTCGCCTATTAGTCTGTATTGGCAGAGCGGTCAGCGTACCTATATCGAACACACCGAGTGCCACCCTCCTCCCGACCGATAGGGGCGCGTAGTTGAAAGCCAATGGAAAAATAACACCTCGGATAAAAATGCTTTTTATTAAACAACGCGGGATGCAGAAATTCTAATCGCTGGAGCTGCTACTAACTAACACCCGTGGGACAAATTGTGAGTACTTTATATTTGAAATCTGAATGTTTATATATACGGAAATCTTGTAAATGCAGCGTTCGCCAAAAACAGGGTGAAGTTTCTTCATGACTCTCGTATGAATACGAGAGTCATGAACCATGGCTACCCTAACCCCTAAAAATGAGTTATTTAGGTAGTACAGCAGCTCACACACATACACACATGCACTACAGCCATACAGCGAGTCATCATATCATGATAAGAGAGATGATTACAAACTACATTCAGAAGCCAGAAGTTACGTTCACCCCCTGAACCCCCTCAAGCTCCGCCCATGCTTAAACTGATTCTAAAAAGTTAAATATATATTGTTTAAACTACGCCAAATTTCAAAAAGGTGAAAAGAAGCTCATTCCCAATGAAGCTGAAGATTTCAAAAAGTATGAAGTAGGAGAAAGAGTAAAAGTAAATTGGACAGAATAAAATTGATAGCGTTAAAGCCTCCACCCCTGTACGTCTTTAAAGGTTCTGATGAATTGAAAATGGTGGACCCTGTTGTAAACAAGTCTCAGTGCTTTATCATGGTGTCGTCCACAAAGTAACAGTTTTTGTATTGACTTTGTTTGAAATGTACCCATTCTACATACTGTGAAATAAAAAAGTTAAATCATTCAGTCAATCACACTAATGAGGCAAAGCGAATGCCCAATATATACTTAAGTTGCGAGCTGGTGTCTTGAGCCAATCTACAAGCTCAAAGTGTCACGCTTCGGCGCGTTTTGATTTATACTTTATACGCAACACTCCATGCAACCAAGTATAAGGCTGCCTGGAGAGGGTAAGAGTTTAGTGGGACAAGGGAGCATGTACAGAACTGTACTAGAATGGTGGAGCTAACATTAGGTGTGGTTCAGAGATGAGTTTTTATGGGGTGAGGAGTGCATAGCTGTCACTGAACTGATAAGTGGCAAACTTAATGTAGTCCTTTGTTTCATCCCAACCTTTTTAAAGAAAGGCTCTGGGGACACCAGACCAAGTAAAGTTAATTTGACGAATAAAACGTAATGTGGTGTGAAGTGCTCGGGGAAGGCGGCCATAGTTCTAGGCTTTATCTGCGTGCGCACATATTCAATTATGAATATAATGTTAGTCGAAACCACCCGGGAGTGCAACAGTAAAGAGACACTTTGAATTAGAAAAAAGGCTGAACCCACAAACAAATCTCCCTCTTCTGTCTTCATTCTCTCTCACACTCTGTTTCTCCCCCTTTCTCGTGCGTGCGTGCCAGACACTGTCAGGCGCACATGTTTGTCATTTCTTTAATAAATGTTATCAATAAATGATAAAACACTGCCTCAGACACCAGAACAAATCCCTTTAACTGGTAACAGCAGGGTTTTCAACTGATTGTGAACCAGGGACCACCACCCTGACTTCCCCTGAATCAACCTGGGGACCACTATTGTGTTGGATGGGGTTATGGGCTAAGATTAATGCTTTTGTAAGTTAACTCTTGCTATGCATCCTATGTGTATACATTCCACTGTTTCTCAACCGTTGACTACTACTGGTAAAATGTCCTAATAATAATGACTCAACCAGACAATCCGGTGTACTTTCCCCTTCTTGAGATTCTAACTTTTTCTGTTGAATTTCTTGAACTCTAACTTGTCAATAAATGACGACATGGATGGACTCATCATAGGTCACCAGGTGATTCAGTTCACGGTTTCTCAACTAGTGGAAAGAACATTTAAAAAATCAACCAATCCTACATTACTAAATGAATGGTCAGGGACCACATGCAATACCTCTACGGACCACCAGTGGTCCACGGACCACCTGTTGAAAACCCATGTTCTAATGCTTCAAAAGTCCAACAAAATGTGTCTCTCCACATTTACTTTTTTGTTGTGTGTGTGTGTGTGTGTGTGTGTGTGTGTGTGTGTGTGTGTGTGTGCTGCCGCGTTGTGAGCTTGTAGATCTCCTATTTTCACTACTTTTTAAACCTTTTCAAAATTTGTAATCCAACTAACGGTGCGTTCTGATAGTGTGCCTATACAAACTAATAGGCGAGTGCTCCCGGCGCGCATTTACTCGGTGTGTTTTCAGATGCATAGATATAAAAAACTATAGATGCCTCATTGGCTGTCTCCAGTGTACCTAAAACATCAGTTCATCAGTTATTATTGTTATATAATGTTTTCAAAAAAGTGTACAGTATTTGTTAAAATGTTGTTTTTATGTGGACACGCCCACCAGTTCATTAAGTATGCCTGGTTTGCTTGGTGGGTGGTGATGGGTGGTGATCCACCTGAACTGAAGCCGCACCCACAGCTGTAGTTGTATGATAAAGGGGGAGGGGTTAGGGGAGGGGCTGATAGTGTGGTGTCACTATATTATTGTTTATTTCATTGGCCCGTTTGACTGTCAAGGGTTCAGCTTCCAGGAAGAAACCCTAAATACAAAGTTAATACACCATTGCACATAAAAACGACTCCAGGGTGTCTAATGAAGTACTGTCACCTCACAGACACATGAAAAACTGGAAAAATACAAAACTTGTGGCACTCCATCTTTAAGAAATAACAAGCATGGCATACATCACATACATAAAAAGTAGTTATCATGAAACATGCGTAAGCTAAGAATGTAACAGTGGAACTTCCTTCCAGCTTCCCTGCGTTGGCTGATCTGAGTGCGCGGGAGGGTTTGTAGGGTTCGATCATACTTGTAAGATATGGGGGAGCCATGCCTTTGGTTGCTTTGAATGCCAGCATCAGAGTTTTGTATTCTGTGCGGA
Organism: Protomyctophum parallelum; assembly: GCF_964188405.1. Taxonomy (NCBI): domain Eukaryota; kingdom Metazoa; phylum Chordata; class Actinopteri; order Myctophiformes; family Myctophidae; genus Protomyctophum; species Protomyctophum parallelum. The sequence goes on along the minus strand of NC_139701.1, from coordinate 21,561,403 downwards.
AGTGACCGGGAGCCAGTGGCTCCAATGGAGAAGGAGGGAGACATGTAAGAATTTTGGCTGGTTGAAGACCAAGTGAGCTGCGGCATTTTGTGGCGGAAGTCAAGCAGAAGTGCGGAAGGCACGCTGTGTCGCTGCCACTCAAGTGACTACTGGCCAATCACAGCGCGTCTTTTCCGGGACTTATCAATTCTAGGTCTCCATCTCCACCAGGGCAGGTCACGTTGTGGCCTCCTGATGGCGCTATAATAGGCCAATGTGAAAAGGCTTTTTTCGCATTGGCGAAAGGCTTTTTGTTCAAAATGGGCCAGTTCTGCAAACTTTGAAAGCCAATGTTAGCCAATTAGGATGGAATATGAAATATCGGACAGATCTGTCTTGAGCACATAGATATACTGTGTTAACGATTTGCGGGATTTTTGGACAGAATCTGGAAGAGTAATAGCAAAAAATTTGTTTTACAAAAGTCGGCCGTTTGGCATGGATCAGGCCAACGGTGCCGGAGATTAGCTGGTAACGGACGGACGGACACACACACGGACAGAGTGCAAAACATACTCTCTCCCCATGCCTTCGGCCTGGTGGAGACAATGAGCTTCATTGGCATGAGAAGCTATTGGCATGAGAAGCTTGGAAAGCTTCTGCAAAAGCTTGCCTCCATGTTGCCTACTCTCGACAGTCGAGTTACACATGCCCTGGAGCCGAAGGAGGCTTCTACTGTATGTCTATGGTCAGATGCCTGTCTCCTTCCCTGTTCCAAGTTCCTGAATGTGGGCCCAGAGTTATCCCTGCACTCTAAAATCTTTAGTGTCAATTTAACCACTTTCAGACTGCCATAACTAAGTCATACCCAGATTGGTTATTTTTAAGTGTCAATTTGATACAGGATTTTGCAGTGTGTATCAGGGGCCTGCAACCTTTTTCACATCAAGTGCCATGGTTTCATTTCCGTGATGGTCAGTGTGCCATATACCGTATAATTATGACACCACATCACAATGAAATATTCCCAACTGATTTTGATTGTCCATAGGATACACATAACCTTAGAAATATTTTCAGGATGTAATGATCATTAAAATCAGAGCATTAACCCACCTAATCCCTCCCCAGTCATGAGTTAGGAGTTTGAATGAATGTACAATATGTGCAGGATGTAAATTATCATGTAATTTGTAGATGTGAGTGGACTTAATTTAACTGACTACTTTACTTTTTGGGAATATTTAATTTTAAAAGAAAAAAAACTTCTCTCACACTTATGCCAGTGTGCCAGTGATCACCCTCCCCTGTGCCAATGTTTGCACCCGTACCTGTGGTAGTGTATACAATATACAGTAAGGCCTTATGGGAGGATCTGTATTTTTAGCCATGGTGGTGTATGTTTTCATGCCACATTCTCCAGGTGTACCCTACCCAGTACCCATGGAGTGAAATGCAGTCAGTATATATTCAGCATCTTTGGGGAGAAAGATGTGTTCAAAAGTATCTTGTTTCCAAACTGTCTAGACAAGGTAATTACTGCAGTACTGTACCTGCACATCATTGCAGTGACTTTTCTTTTTTATTATCCTCATCTAAAATGGTGTGAGTGCAGGGATTTAAGAAACTCCCACATGGAGTTTCTTCTGCAAAAGAAAGCTCATTTATGAAGTTGAGAAGTAATCCCAGTCCTGTTGTCTGTCTTTAGATCAGATAAGGCAACAATGAAGCATTATGGCCTATTTATTTCCCTTCCCTCAAATAAAATTCCCAGAGTTTTACCAGCATTAGTGTTGGTGTAGGTAGTGCTTTTCCCAGCACTTTCAATTATTAAATTGACATAATTAGTCTTTATCCACTGATGGTGATTAACTTGTCATCTTTGTGTTGTATAGTTAATCTCTAAATTCCCAAAGGGTGGAGACTTGTTAAAAACATGACAATCACTCTTTCAATTGTGTCTAACTTGACCACAGAAGAAAGTAGAAGTCTGAGATGCTTTCAAAATCAAACAGCAGAGGGCGCACTGTGCACAGCGCAATGTGATCACTGCTGCCTTGGGTACTTTCCCTGAAATTAGTGATCTGTGTGTCAGAACTTACAACTGCGCTAAGGCACAAGTCATACTTGCATGTGGACATATTTAATTTGACATAATCCTAAGTAAGTAGGGCTTCTTCTTCTTCTTTTTATGGTATGTTGTGGTAAAAGTTGCTCACCTTTTCTGTGGCTCTTTCTTACCTTTTCTAGCCCGTCAACCACCCCACCACCTACCTCCCCCATTATCTATGTCTTTAATCCTTTTATGTAGATCACATTAACTGGAAATCGTAGAGCAGCGTGTTCGCTGGCTCCATGGTTGAATTACTGAAAGTCTTGCAGGCTCTATTGAGCAATCAGAGGATCTGTTCGTTGGCTGTCAGACAGTGTGGGACACTTGCCATGACAACTGGAGCTGGCCCTGATATTTATCTTGTGTGTTGACATATGAGTCCGAGCCCCTCAGCAGCAAGGCAAAGGAATTTCTAGTGATTTGCCCTAAAGCTTAACTAAGAATACAGTGCCTCATGTGATGCGCGAATGAGTGGCCTTTTGCATTCACACCACCCCGATGACTCATGGAAGGAGGTGGACTTTCACAACTTGACCCTTCATTTGATCGTGCAACTGGGACAGCTCACTGAGTAGCTCGAGAGGTTTTTGACTGTCCTAAATATTGCCCACTTGAGATTTGGTGTGGTTAACCTGGCCTGAGGAGTGGTTAGTTACTTTTTTGTCTCTGTTGACATGACCTTCATGAGGACGCAGGGCTCAGTGAAAGTCCAAAAAGCTCAGCTCTGCCGTACGTATAAACACAGAAGACATCCAAGGCCTCTGGCTGGAAAGCCCAGCCCTGCTCTGCCTGTCTGGGCCGGTCCCCCTCCTAGTGATAGCTTACCTGTGGAATTCTCCAAAGCTTTTTTTTTATATCCCCATTTATACAAGGGCAATAACGCAGTGCTCTCACAAAGGGAAATGTATACAAACCACCCCCCCCCATCTTTGCCCCCCTCTCAGTGACATATAATCAGTCTTTTTAGCCTGGGCTTTTGCCTTTGTGCCACTGTGAAGTCTGCTATCCTCCCCTTTCTCTCAGCACAACAGTGGCTTTAGGAGGCAGCACACTGGGTTCAGCAGCAGCATTGTCATATAGTAAGTGCTTGTGTAAACAGGGTTACACAATTGCGTTATAATTCAGCCCCTCCCTGGGACCATGACATTATCAACAAGTGCAATTGTTTAGCCTCAGGTGTTTAATTCTGCTTGGCAGGAAACACTATGGCCCGAGGTGTGTTCTAGACATGAGGAAATGAGGACATCAGAATGTCAGAGGGACAGAACTTTAGAACAATAGGTGCTCATAATCCTCATTATAGGAAGTAGTCATCATTTATTTGTTCACACTGATTTAATTATTGTATTTGTTATTTTTTGTTGAAGCAGTCAATTAATAACTGTTTAATTATTATGAAGATCTGGGAATCCACATAGAAACGGTGTGGCTTTAGTGGCGTGGCTTTAGACTTGTGAGTCTAATGCTGCGTTCACACAGGCAGATGCAAAAGATGCAAAACTACACAGTGTATTTGCAAAGGTTTTCGTTGAACGGTCCAGTGGTTTGCGAGAAGTCTAGAGCTCCGGACAGACACACACACACACACACACGCACACACGCACGCGCGCAAGTGCAAGCTAATTAGCATTAGAAAGTGACCATACTGCAATTAACCAATTTAGTCACATAGTTGATAGACCTTTTTCATTGACATAATTTATTCCTATCTGGTGTCTATTAACGCCATGGCTTCCATGTGGATTGGGTGGGACGTCTTGTGGCCCATAGACAGATGTGGACAGTCTATAATGTCAGTCATCTATTCCACACAGTATGATGTCAGCGGGTACTGTCGGATGATGTCAGGCATCTCTAGGTTACAGCCTGATTTGTCTCACAAGACTCTCTTCTAGCAGTCTTGGCCCTTTCAGTGCCACGCTGTAAAAATGTGTGGAATAAACATCAACACATTTAGTTTTTTCTGTATGTAAGTGTTGGGGAATTACTTTAAAATCTGAGAAGTGTAAGAGAGTCAGTGTTTGTGCATGCTTATCTTATGCACTATGCACAGGATTTACACAGATTATTATTTATTGCCGTCTGATGTAATACTAAAATCTAGTTTTGTTTGAGTTTCCCTGGAACTGTGTGTGTGTGTGTGTGTGTGTGTGTGTGTGTGTGTGTGTGTGTGTGTGTGTGTGTGTGTGTGTGTGTGTGTGTGTGTGTGTGTGTGTGTGTGTGTGTGTGTGTGTGTGTGTGTGTGTGTTGTGCCTCCCAATAGTTACTTGCAATTACTACTGATAACCATGGTTATCTGTTCCTATTCATGTGAAGTCAGTTACTGAAATATGGCTGGTGTTGTTGAAATTATACATAAATGCTTGAATTCCATCATCTTTTTCTACAGCAGTTCGGACCATGATCTTAACTTTTTATGTTGTCCCAGTCGAGAGTAATTTAATAATTATCAATTTATATAATTTTATATATTACTATATTATATTTCCTGGGTGATCATTAGGTTCCATTTAGTTGTCTATCACACCTGAGCTGCAAGGCTTTTCTGAAGTTATCTACTCAAAGCTACTGTGTATATATTGTATATGTCAGCAAAAATAATTGCACCTTATACAGAGCCCTGTGGGCCTGTTGAACCTGTTGAAGGAAACTTTCACTCCACCCAAATGTTGTAATAGTTGATGACAACAAGATCGCTTCATTTCATGAGGTACTGAGGGGCGGCAGTGGCTCACGGGTAGAGTGACCAGATGGGAACCGCAAGGTTTTCCAGTTCGAACCCAGGCTCCCCTAGAGTTTGTGTCGAAGTGTCCTTGAGCAAGACTCTGAACCCCTAATTGCTCCCTAATTGCTCCTTGCATGGTTTCCACTGGCATCGGTGTGTGAATGTGTGTGTGTGAATATAATGCACAATCTCTGTAAAGCGCCTTGGATAAAGACCCCAAGGGGTCACTACTGTACTGTACTGTACTGTACTGTACTGTACTGTACTGTACTGTACTGTACTGTACTGTACTGTACTGTACTGTACTGTACTGTACTGTACTGTACTGTACTGTACTGTACTGTACTGTACTGTACTGTACTGTACTGGCTGGCTGCTAACAGTGCACAGTGTGAAGCTCAACAGCACCACTTTGTTACCATAGAGTTATAAAGGATAGAGGGAGGATCGGAGCTACAGCCCCCCGCTATTCATTTCAATGGAAGTTGCTCAGTGGCAATTTGAAGCACCCGGAAGACTGCCGGAATTACCATTATAACTCAATGGCTCGAGCGAGCCGAAGAGCAGCCCGGACCCCAAGGTCCGGAGGAAAATAAACTGAGACATGCAAAGCTAAAATACCCTTGCCACTCGGGACCGATTTACTTTTTCAGATGCTTGATTTATACACAATGAAATGAGCACAGCACATCGTTCTGTGAGAAAAACATGTAGTACGATACAAGACCAGTAATGTTGAAATTATATGAAATAATACGATCTACCCATGCATTGTGATTGTGTAGATATAGATATATAAAGATATAGAATAGATGTCATTTTCGGCGTGTAACACTGTCATAAGATGATGTAAGGGAAGAAAGGGCGAATGATGGTAAAAATGATCTCTGAGGAATCAATACATACCATACAGCTACATAATCGATGCTCAGTTAGCAGCATAGAAGCTCCCTGAAGCACCTGCCAGGCTCCGTCTAACCGTCAACGTTTTACTTGCATGATCTCATTAGTCAAAAGCCTACACCTCGCTCGCAGAGAGATGTGGGATTTTAACGTGGAAAGAAAGGCATCTCTTTCTGTCCAATCAGGTGAAAAGGTAAGTGAGCGTGTGAAGGAATGTGCTTGAATATTAACTTCACCTAAAACAAGTTCTGACATGGCTCAAATGATCGCTCAAGGGAAATATGATATCTTGAAGCATTAATTGATGTAATCCACATTTTAAGGAGGTATGGAAATCATCTCATATACGTATACCTTATACTCTTGCGGCTATCCAATTTTAGATTATGTTATATGTAAATACTGCACAATAGGGTAAATGGTATGGGGATGGAGCTTTAGTGTTTAATGATTGTGTATGTTTGTTTTGATTAGTATGGCAGTCTTATTCTACTCGGAGACGAGAGCGCCACTGACGAACAGTAAATAGAGCTTTGTATAAGACCTTCACAGGATTCAATCCAATGCCAACATCATTTCAAAGAGGGACTCTGCAGGGTTTAAGAACTATTTTTGCTCTAAGCCAACTGGAAGTCTCATCTTCAGAGGTTTCATTTGGCTGAAAAGAGATATGACCCAAGCATCGTCATTAAATAAATGACAAAAAGATGAAAAAATATATATATGATCAGCACACTGTAGATTACCTCTAATCCTAGTAAACATGAGAGTGAGTGCACATTAAGCATGAGCCCTGAACAAAGATTATAGATTTTGTCAGGACGTTTGCAACTTTGCATTGGTACCGTGGGGTCAGTAGGCAAATAAGACTACATGAAGCACTCTGCATAAATACTTTAATTTACAAATAGCTGGATAACACGATAGACATCGTCGATGACGTGCAGAAATCGTGTACTGTATGTCCAAAACTGTTATTTTCAGTGAATGAGGAAATATGAAACTGTTCCAAGGGATCCAGTGTAGTTATTTTAGCGCTTGTTAATACTTTTCATTGATTACATTTGTATAAAACCTGGAGATACAAGATTTCTTTCTGACATTGGCAATATACTATAAGTGAAGTTATCACCTGTAAATAGAAACAATTAATCAACCTACAATTTATCTAATTCAGTCAATTATTCTGTTGATGTATTACCGGTATGTAGAAATGTCTAATATGCAGAGCATTCACATTTGAGTGAATTGCTTGTCGCAATTGTAAGATGTCTTGTTTGAGCTCACATAACTTATGAGCATTTACTATATTTTTGTTCTTTTATAACCTTATTTTATGGTAAGTAAAAATGTATTGCTTGATGATTCAAATGGTTTAAAAACATAATGAAATTATAATAATGGTAGTTGCTTCCTCTTGGTTCTTGTCAGGAGGGAAGGAGAGGGACTGCGGATCTTCTGGGACCGGAATAGAGAGCCCTCCTTCACTTCACGGTGGAACCCTTTCACCACAGACTATCCCTTCATTACCTTCACCTACCACCCTGTGAGGGACATCAACGAGAACTTCACCACCCTCTGTGATGTAAGTCAAAGACCCATCAGTGACACGGTGTGGCAACAGTTTGATTAGTCACACAGAAAGCATTGATCCGCAGCATCTTTTGTAATGTATCTGCCATGACATGTTTTGCATGGTTTGCATGCCTAAGGAAATGATTTTCCTTGGAACTGGCGGTCAGATAACGGATCAAAAGGAGAAATTAACCATAACTGAGGGCTGCATGTTTATTTGCAGTGCCACTTATACCAAATGTAATGTTTGACAATACGACATTCATTGTGTTCACGGTGAGTTCCTAACTCGTTGTTTTGACAGAACTACGATAGAGGTGATGCATTGTTTTGAAATGCTGTTTGGGAATAACTGCATAAAACAAGATGCTGGTACAAAACTGAAATTGTAGAAGTTGGGAAAGAGATGAGGTATCTTGAACCAAGCATAGCATAACATTTCACTTGTACCATGGAATAAATATCAGGTTTCTACTGTACCTGCGGTACAGTAAGAGAATAATACATATGTGCTCAGGAGAGTGCAGAACTTCCAGTCCTGACTGGTTAGTGGGGGACTCCAATCCGAGTCCGATGTCACTCCACAATGTCCCCTTTGGCGACGTTCCAAAAACTGGAAGTTTACATTTTCATTATTTTTTTTTGTTTTTGTTTTTGGTCAATCGGGTCCATAACCAACCTTTTGGTCAATCAGGTCCATAACCAACCTTTCCATGATGTCTGGTGCAAATCCAGTCCTACTAATAGACGGATAGACAGTCAGACAGACAGACAAACGGTCAGTCAAGCCAGGGGTTCTCAACCTGTGGGTCACTCACGACCCCTCGGGGGGGGTCCTGAAATTATTTTGGGGTTCCCCAGATGATTTTCAACAAAAAAAAGGGGGGGGGGGGGGGGGAATGGCTGGAAAATGGAAATTGAGAGTTTACATAGTACACACATAAGCTTTCCTTAATGATTATATCTGGTTTTAGTATATATGTGATGTATTTTCTCTATTATTAAGGTTATTGTAGTGGCCAATTTGTATTGATGGTGGGATGGGGGGGGACATGGCTAAAGCATTTTCGGGGGTCCCCAGCCGAATAGACAGACAAACGGATAGGGGTAGGGGCGGAAACATTACCTCCTTGGCACAGGTACGGTAATACTAAGAATAATACTCAACAAGTGCGTCTAATGCTGCTGGGCGCTTTGTCATACCAGAGTCTCACACTCAATGTGCAAAAACCCGGAAGCCAATCGAGCAAGAATGCAGCTCAATGGGTGTCTCGGTCCTTGAGAATGAGAGGTGTGCCTTACAGGGCCCCTTAAAGAATACCCTGAGCGCAGACAACTTAGGCGTCACAGCAGACGTGTGATTTGACAGCAACTTTGACCCCTTGGCCTCTGCCTCAGTCCTCCCTCTGCTTCCGTCTCTCTTCCCACACACCTTTTTCCACCTGCATCTGCCAGGGCAGCACCTCCTAGCTGACCTCTAGATGGCAGAGCTGGTCTGTTCTAAAAGAAATTACACTAGAGAGATTTTGGTTTTCCAGGTTATTTCCCTATTTATATACCTTTTGTGGGGGGGGGGGGTGTATTTTAAGTAGATGATTAATTGCTATGGATCAGAGGAGGATAGAATATGCCATTGATTATTGAAGACGCAATGGCATAATTATTTGCCAAGATCGCTCTAGAGCATACATGGGCAACTGGCGGCCCAGGGGCCACATGCGGCCCCCACTACCACTTAATGTGGCCCCCAAGTTAATATCAGAATACTGATTTTCCAAACATGCAAACATGACCTGCTTTAATTACTTCAGTCTATAGTTTAATGACTAGGATTAAAATGTCATTTTGTCAGTGTCTTTTTTTATGTCTAATGTATTTGTATTTAGTTCATTAAGTTAACTTATGTTAAATGCATTTAATCCAGTTACTTTTCAGGATTTCAATTCAAAAATAGCAAAATGTAATTCAGGATATCAATTCAAATATAGCTGATCTACAAGGTTAAAAGGTGTTGCAGTGTGACGAATTTTGACCTTGTAGATCGGCTATTTTTTTCCATGACAGAAATATGCAAAGTGGCCCTCTGGAGTGAGTGTGGAAATATAGTGGTCCTCTCCATCGTCCAAGTTGCCCACCCCTGCTCTAGAGTCTAGAGTAAAAAGAATAGGCAGACACAGAGACCCCTCTCTCCCCTTTGGTCCACAGATCCAGAATTTCCGTGAGCAGCTCAAAGAGGCAGCCCAGAAAGCCCATGCCTTGAAGCCTGTTCCTGGGAAGGCCAACGGTGTCTTGGAGCTGAATCAGCCCATCCTCGTTGAGGCCTATGTAGGCCTCATGTCTTTCATTGGCAACCAGAACAAGCTGGGCTACTCCCTGGCCCGAGGGAACATTGGATTCTAAGACCTTCTTTTCTACATTCCAGTTAAGACTTTTTCTAGTTACTGCCAGATATACGGTGAATATTTTTATATATGCAGATCTTTGATTAGTTACGGTGTAAAGATTATAGCGGGATGGTGCTAGGATGCTTCTCTATATGCATGTTACAATGTTTTGTTAGACCTATTTTTCTGTTTTCCTGTTTTGGAATGTGTAGATACGTCAGTAAACCTTGATCCCTAAAGTGCGCTATATGATCTTTCAATTACACTATACACTCAGTATGTGCTGTAGGAAATATCCATATTTCACCCCAGCTGTTGAAGAGATGATGGCTCCCCGCTGATCTCAAGGAGCTTTGAGTCGCTGCCGCGTCGGTGATGTGGTAATTTAATACAGTCGCAACGGGAGCCCCTTCTTCATCCCCCAGTTAAAAGTTAAAAGCCCATCCCTGTGCCACTCAGCTCCTTAGAGGTTCACTGGAGCATGGGGGCACATTCGTCTGTTTTGTTTTTATCATTCATTCATAGTGAATTATTCTCTCTCTCTCTCTCTCTCTCTCTCTCTCTCTCTCTCTCTTATATATACATACACACACAGTATATATAAAATGATGTGTATTTTCAGTGTTCCACAGCCTGACTGTGGCACCCTGCAATGCCAAACTGAACTGGCTCACTCTCCATATCCTGATGTGACCATAATATGGTCACATCCTCCTCAATATTTATATTGGGGAGATACTTACGTACTTACTGCTTACAAAAAGTATGAGTCAAACTGTGCAAGACTAAAGACAGATTTTTTGTTTTCACTTTGTGGGGTCTTTCTCCCTTCATTCTTAGCCGAAGTTGCCCTTTGTAATTTGTATCTTGTGCACTCAAGATTTGTTTTTACACCCATTGTTGCAGAACAGGTCACATTTTCATACACAATGTTTTGAGTGTTTAAAAGTGCAATACTACACCAATAAAATACCAATTTTGTGACTAATTTCCATCATAATTTGGAACACATCCTTTTCTGATTGACACATGTAAAACAAACAAACAAAGGCAAAGTCGTTTTTGAGCCATTCTCAGCCAGGAAACAAGGTCAAGTAGACGGTCGCTCAAACACAAGCAGCTGTTATTGCAAAAGGTAAAGTATACGTTTAAGTTCAGCACCTTGAGGATCATGTATCATAACCGTAGGGTTGGAAGGGGTTAACGCGTTTCCTCCCAGGATGAGGCCGTGCCTCTAATCCTGGATCAACCGCTGCTCTGCCCCGGAGCAAAGCACCTCATCCATATTTCTGCTCTTCGACTTGTAAAAGATGTACAAAGAAAAGATGGATTAGCTGCCAGAGAACATATAAAGTAATGTAGTGAGGGCGCCTCCAGATCATAACTTTGTGCAAGATTGCACAACTGGGTTTAAAAAGGAATATCTCACTTGAAATGTTTTGAATATGCATCCAGATTTTTACTATGTTCTGTCCATATTGAGGTTATTTAATCGGGGCGTTGCGTGACGTGCCATCTTGGAGCAGGCGTTCACATTAGCCATTGTGTGTGTGTGTGTGTGTGTGTGTGTGTGTGTGTGTGTGTGTGTGTGTGTGTGTGTGTGTGTGTGTGAGAGATAGATAACTAGATGCGATACACTTGATACAACATCAATGGCCAGTGTTGTCGTAATAACTCTTTCATTATCATTCAGTGGTGATGTGTACCTTTTGGTTTCCATGGTTGTGCATAATAACAGTAATTTCAGTCATCATGTGGAACCAACCTTTATTGTGCTGGCATTCACTTCACTACAGCAGGCAGGGGGAAAGGAATGGAGCACAACCCTTCATGAACCCCTGCTGTACTTAAAACTACTTCTTCAACTCTAGGTTATTGTTTATATCAAATTCAGTCTTCCTGATTGTGAGTGGGGAGGGATATATTTAGTTGTACTTTCAATTAATCGGGAGAATAGCTATTAGCATCTCTTTCAGGGCTCAACATCTGGATAAGGGTGCTTAATAATAATTCTTAGTTGCACGCTGGTGTTGCTCACCAGAATTGGCAGATCTATAAGCTCACAACGTGTAGATCTGCTGTTTGTCGGTGTGCTAGAGCACGCAGCCGTAAATCAACTGTATACAGTATATGATTAGCTTCTATAGCGCTATAAAAGCGTTATAAAAAGGTAGGCATGGGAGTGTACTGTACGTTTCTGTGTGCAAAGTGCACTCAGGTGAGAGAATATAGGTGTGTCCTCTCACCCTGTCCTTAGATGTACCTTTTGCATCAGAAGCATTATGTTCAAGACCAAAATGACTGTTATTAGGCTGCTGCCTAGCATGTACAAGCAATGAGTAGGCTGTGTTTTTCACACCAATTCACGTGAAACGTGCAATTAATTAATAAAGCACATTAACCCTATTCTGGGGCAAACATTCAGTGAAAGTAGCATCTCTATAAGCTCACTAAGTGTCACACTGTGTGACAAATATGGGTACCGATAGCTGGGAGGGAATTCATGAAGATTGTGCACTTGTTGACAAGTTTTAGGTTTTTGGCATGGTGTTAGATTTGGGCATAAGGCTTTCCAAAAATGTCTTAAACGTGTTGGGCTCACCCCCTACCCCTAGTGGTCTGTTTGCAATGAATCCAAGATAGGTCAGTATATGGTTGAAACCCCAAATAATTGATAGAAGAGATTTTTCAATGTATTCTGTTAGTTGTGTATGCTAAATAACATACTACAATTTTTGGAACATTTAGTTCTGGAAAGGCATCATTTTCAAGATGGCATAATATTCCCTAAATCTTTAGTATGTTATTTTAGCATACCCTAACAGAATCCATTATTGATACATCTATTTTTCTATCAATTATTAGGTGTTGCAACTGTAATACTGACTTATCTAATATTCCATTCATTGCAAACAGACCACTAGGGGGCGAGCCCAACTAGTATGGTTTATCTCTCCACCAGCCCGAAGGCATGGGGAGAGAGAGAGAGAGAGAGAGAGTGTGTGTGTGTGTGTGTGTGTGTGTGTGTGTGTGTGTGTGTGCGTGCGTGTGTGCGCGTGTGCGTGCGTGCGCACACGCGCGCGCGCCCGTGTCCGTCTGTGTACAGCTAATCTCCGGCACTGTTGGCACGGCTGATGCCAAATTGCACACACCCTCCCTGGCTGTCAACAACGAACCTCTGCCCCAATTTTTTAACACCTGTTATAGCGCCACCATGAGGCTGACTTTTGCAAAACATATTTCTTTACATTACTCGTACACATTTTATCCATACATCACACAAATCTATATACAGTACACTATCTCTATAGTTATGTCATCAACTGACCTGTCCACCCATATTCAATCCCCATTGGCTAAGATTGCCTTCCAAAGTTTGCAGGATTGGTCCGTTTTGAACAAAATAAATAAATCATGTGTGAAATGTTGCATGCACATTCCCACTAGGCAGAGGAAGAAATGCCACTTGAAAGTTTTCACATCAGCCTCATGGTGGTGCTATAACTGGCACATTCGTGTTTTTACTGATAATTGCACCGATCTGTGTAAAACTTTGTATGCAACTATGTACACAAGGAAAAACCTTTGACCTGCATTTTTCACATCTGCTCTTTATAGCGCTATCAGGAGGCAACTTATGTAAAACATTTTTTTTAATCATTTCTATCCCACAATTTTGTAACCCATTTTTCACCCCCGTGTCAATGATCTAATGTGATCCTGGGCTCTACACACCCTCCGACTACCTGGGGAGAGCAACGGACGGATGCTTCCTTCATGCATGAGTGTTCAAGTTGCTCCTTTACACCTGACAGGGGGGAGTTTCCCTGGTTGGACCATAAGGCGCCCCGGCTGGCCAGGGGGAGGCCGTTTAGAGACCAGGATTACACACACAGCTCCGTAATGCAGCTGCGGCACCGCTCAAAAATCCTGCAATTCCTTCCTTTCCCAGTCTTGTTAGGAACAAGACTTAGGGATACGATTACGGTAGGTAGTCCAATGTCTCACTTTCTCCACCTTCTTCAGTATAACTTTTAGTTGCACAAGCTACTGTATGTTTACAGTGTTTGCGATGCACAATGAATTATTCATGACTGGAATTATGACTTGTTTGGAAATCATCAAAATGCCTGGTGTAATGTGATTAAGCATCAATTCCTCAAGATGTCTTCTGTTAATGGAGTCAAGAATGCTGCTTAGTATTTTACTGATTTACAAGAGAAGATGTGTAAATGTGATTAACCTTTATCACTCTGCTGTGCATTCAGGCGTGTACTGTATCATTGCACTGGTGAAAAGCACTGCATAGACTCACAAAATTAATCACCTTCAAGGCCTTCTAATGGGTGCATTCCATTCTGGAAAGGTAAGCTGTTGCCTGGGGCTAAAGAATATGGCTTAGCCGTCCAATTATTTTCCACAGGTACAACATCAAACTGATCAACTGGCAGGCTGCTGCACCTCTGCTGACAGTTGCTAAAGATTGGCATTAACACACACCCACTGACACACACACACACACACACACACACACACACTGACACACACATACACACAATAATCCAACGCAGTTCTGTTTAGGTTGGGTTTGTCCCAAGAGAAATCTATGGCAAGCTCTGAAATTTACCTTAATTGTCTTTTGGTGTGTAGGCTATTATTTACTGTGCTGTACTGTGTACACTGTACAGTGTTCTTAATCTATTAAATTAACCCTAGCGTCCCTATTCTGGGCATGTACTGTGGGCGAACATTAAACAAAAATAGACAAACATTTTATAAAAGTATCCAATCTACAACTCTCAATGCATTGCAACGCTACACATTGTGAGCTTGTAGATCGACAATGGAGGGAGCTACGTATAGACTCCTGAGGGACCGTGGTCAATGGAGTATGTCATTTAGGTGTTCACACTCCCAGAATATTCCAGAGTCCCTAGAGAATTTTACAGCATTCTGCAATTTTATCTTCATTTTCTTTGGTGTGTGAGCAATCTAATTGAATGCCATATGAATTTTATACTGTACATGAGCTAAGCTAAATATTACCGTAGTAAGTAAATGCCTAAGCCTTTTATATTGAGAGAGAGGTAGTGTTGTGTATTACTGGATAAACCAGCATTTACTGTACCTACAGTACAGTATGTGTGGTTGGTTCTTCCCATTTCTAACCACAAGAGCCCTTTTAAAAAATAGCCACTCTACTAGCTCACACAGTGTTGCATCGTGATTCGCCGAATCACCAGTTCACCACACATTGTGAGGTTGTAGATCTGCAACTTTTGGAAGATTTTTGGAAAGCTTCTCCAATAATGATATACCCAAAATAGGTCAACTTGCAGCCCGGTCATCCATAGGCGGAGCTTGAACTTGACGCCTGGGGGTGCGACTGCTTGGCGATTTCTTTGACCTTTATTTTATTATTTTAGCGTTTTTACAATGCCCTAACCCCTAAATGAGTTATTTAGGTAGTACAGCAGCTCACACACATACACACATGCACTACAGCCATACAGCGAGTCATCATATCATGATAAGAGAGATGATTACAAACTACAGTCAGAAGCCAGAAGTTAAGTTTAAAAAAAAAGAAAAGGTTTATTTTTTTATTTTCTTTCTTGCCAGGGGGTGCAGTGCACCCCCTGAACCCCCTCAAGCTCCGCCCATGAGGTCATCCATGTCTCCTTTCCTTTTTGCAGCTCCCAAGCAGTCCGTTTGCTGGCTTGTGATGTGAGGTGAGGTTCTTCTCGTCTCCCCCAAGTGGTATTTGATTGGGAAAGTGAGAGGCCCAGGAGCTCTCCATCAATGCCCATGACCCCGCTTGGCCCAGAGCTGCCTGAGATGCTTCAGGCGAGTAGTAACATAAGATAAAGTCTGGGTGACACTTGCAATCCTGGTGTGGCACGCAGACTTCTCAAATACCTTCTCTGAAATACCTGCAAAAGCCCTCATGCATATGCCAACTGGGATACCAAGCGTTTCTCTCACAGGTCATGCAACCTCCAGTCACCATTTTCTTTTTTTTCTCTGACGTCTCCTCTGTGTTGTTTGTTTGGTAAACATGTTACACCTGTCAAAGGAATGCTGGTTGCTAACAGGGCAAGTCCAAAAACATTTAGTATGTTGGTTGACACTTTCCCTCCTCGCACCTCTGTCTTTTCCATCTGTTGCCCTTGCAGCAGTGATACTGTAGGAAGTGTAAAGGAGCGAATGTATTTGTGAAAGTCCCTGTGTGTTTATGTGTGCGTGCATGCACACACATACACCAGACGTTTGTGCGTACAATGCATTGCATGCGTGTGTGTGTGTGTGTGTGTGCATGTTTTTTCCATGCACACGCATGTGGGCTACTGTCTGGCTTTGCGTTCATGCAGAGCAGAGATACTGTTGTTATTTATCTACCACCCCTCCACCCCCAGTTTGTCCCCCCACCCCTCAGCTGTCACTGTTGTGTCTGGAACCCCACGGTGAACTCAGGGGGCTCCTGGAATAACGTCAAATCCACCCTCCCAGCTATGTGGAACGTTTAGTTGACCAGAACACGCCCTGGATTCTTGTCATGGAAAACAAAAGCATGCAGGAAATGTTGTTTCTTTAATCACCGTTGTATGTTGTATCTTTAAAGTGCCTCTACATGGCAAGGTTATTATAGTTTGTATTCAAGTTTTGTATTATTTTATTCATTTTAGTTTACTCTGTTTAGTTTCAGTTACAGTAAATGTTAATTTTAGGTTTATTTTTAATTAGTTTCAATAAATGTTTCAGTTTATTCGTATTAAGGGGCAAGATTTAAGAAGTTCAGAAAATACATTAGGTTATACAAACGCATCACTTTGTGAAAGCAATTGACTCCACCAATGTCTCCCTCATGCTTGCTGTTTTGACAGATTTCACCAATATGACAGTCAATTTAACTAAATTAATCTGTCTATTTGTAATGTATGTAATGTTGGTATTGTAAGTAGTAGATATTAGATTTTGTTTCTTTCTAAAGACTACTTTTTATTTCAGTTAAATCATTTTTTTCCACACTTTGTATTTAACTCTAATAACCTTGCTATGCAGTTGAAAGAAATGTCAAATTCATACTTTAACAAATTAATAGCCTTGTGTGGCCAGACTATCACATTTTTCACTGACAAATTAATGCTTATTTTCATTACCAGAAATTAATTAATTTAGATGGCCTTCAGTAAGTGGATGTGTGATTTTTGCCTAATTGATGTACAGTATACTGTCACCCACATCCAACTGTCCTGCACCAAATTATGGAAATATGGACTGGTTTGCATAGATCACTGCCACATGATCCACATCTGATCTATCTAGCGTCATACAATACTTAATGATATATCAGCTGTATTTACTCAGATATGTAGCATCCTACAACGCAACAGATTTTAAACATTATTTCTGGAAGAATTTATATTAACACACTGCAATCCAAATACAATATGTTTTTTATAGACTTCAACATACCCTATATCTACACTGTATATATTGATATGGGAATTATATAAGCCTAGTTGGTCACTAGTTGTGACCTCTGTTCAACCTCTGAGTCTTACCATGTCTGTTCAAAAGTCACTTTGACATCGGTACTTTTGACAGCCCAGACATGCACACGGTAGAATCGCAACACTGAAACACGTACAACAATGTGTGTACATTAAAATCCAAGAGTGTAAAAATGTCTCATCATTAGTTAAATTAATCCTCAGGATTCTGTGCTGCACATTACATTGTGCAGCACTACGCCACCCCTTACGTATGACCTGCAGCTTTACCATACACCAGTACTCGTGTACAGTATGTACTTGTGACATTTGTTTACAGTATGCTTGTTGTGGACCTGTGAACTCAGTCAAATTACCATTACACCAGGACCCCCAGTTTGATATGCGTTAGCCCATGGAACCCCATTTGATCAATCTTTATCTCAGTGACCCCAATCTACGCTGTAAAATCCACTCTGTTAGTGTAGAAATGATGGAAACAAATGGAATGGTGCTTTCGGTTCATAAAAATATAGCTGGGGACCCTACGTAGCTCTGACCCCCCCTTCAATGACAACAGGCTAATTTATCACTGCAGGGCTTCTTTCACATTGTGATGACTCACCACAATACGCCTGCGCACTCACTTTGGGTCCTGACGCACTGTTTAAGTAATGACAACAACCCAATGTCAGAAATCAAGTTGTTTATCTGCACCAACATTTTTGTGGTCGAATTTTGTATCCGTGTTGAAAGTCTGTCTGCAGCATGTCACAAGTGCTGAGATAACAACATCCATTAGAAGAGATTATATCTGCAGGTTCAGATCCAGATGGTAAAATTGCAGTAAGCCATTAACTGGGGTCGCCATGTCTCTCCAGCTCTTTAGTCAACACTTTAGTAACACTTTTTGCATTTCCAGGTAGGGATACCAATTTTATCCAACCAGGAAAGAGATCTCATACGGGATACAGAATAAACAAGGGACATTAGAAGGAATAATCAGACAAAACTTTAACTTTTTTTATTTTTTTAAACAAAACTTTAACTTATAACGCTATAAAATTGAAGGTTCTCCTG
Organism: Protomyctophum parallelum; assembly: GCF_964188405.1. Taxonomy (NCBI): domain Eukaryota; kingdom Metazoa; phylum Chordata; class Actinopteri; order Myctophiformes; family Myctophidae; genus Protomyctophum; species Protomyctophum parallelum. The sequence goes on along the minus strand of NC_139701.1, from coordinate 21,543,151 downwards.
ATCGTATGAAATTGTCAATGGCAACCCACCTGTCAATGTATTGGCAATGTATTTGCCAATGTATTGGCAGGTGCAAATGTATTGGCAGGTGGGGTATACATACCGGTACTTCAGTTCAGTTCAATATTTCATGAAACATTTACCGGTACTTAAATTGGAGAATTGCTGTTTTTAGAATGTACTAAAAGTTAAAAACAAACAAACAAAACAAAAAACATGAAAAAGCTATTCAGTACTACAGATAGTAACGAGAGTTCTTGTAACTACACAAAATCAGGAAATTCTAAACTACTGCCCACCTGTTGCCTGCAAGTGCCTACCTTGTGCATGGATTATGAACTAACAATTCCACTTCTAAGACAAATTTACAATTGAAAAAGAATCACAAAGTTCATAAGAGCATGTTGCTTTGAGGGGGATTGGTATAACCTGCTTGTGCAGCAGTTTATGTAGCCATGTCAATCATCCCTTCCCTCCTTTTAGGCTGGCCCCAAGTGGGTTGGGCGACCTATAGCACTGCTGACAGGCTACTGGAGAGGCTGCACAGACAGCAACACAGGGGCCGCACCTTGAGATCAGGGAGTCTGCCAGCCCATACCCAGCCCCCACCTCCATACACGTACGTGCACTGCGCGCACAAACTGCACGTACAGTCGTACACTAACCACACATTCTCACCGTGACTCTCTAATATGCATGCACACCATGACTCTATGGAATCTGATACCCATAATCAAGACTAAGAAAAGTCCACTGCATGGTCTGCACTTCTCCAACACACTTTAGGCGAGACTGATCGCTGAGGAATCCGGGTTCAACAAGACTCGGTTGACATGCATTCCATAATGCACTTGTGAGTGAGCAATTTTTTTTTTGATTTATTTTTCCATTCAGAATTGAGCAACTGTGTTTTAAATCAAGTCATCTTTACATTGCATTTGTTTGCTGGTAAGGAATTTATTGTTCAACTGCTTGCCAACAGGGGGCAGTAACTCCTCACTTCCTCAATCAGATTATGTGATTGATTTAGAACAGGGGTGTCAAACTGGTGAATGCGGCCCGCGACGTCGTCTTATGCGGCCCGCCTGCCTCAAGCAAAATAAAATAAATTATAAGTAAGGCTGCATGATACATCGAACATGTACCTTCATCAGAGTGGAGAATATAAGTATAAATCAAATTGAGCAAAGCCACTCTTCTCTGCCCCTCTCTCTAACAGACACATTTAACGATCGCTTGTTAAGTGCCTGCCAGACAGACAATCAGATGAAATGAAGGCAGGTGTAGAGTAGAGTGTAGACTAGTGAACTGAACATGTTCTCTTTTTATCAAGTACTTCATACCAGCCCCTTATGAAACTACTTCTCCCCAAATCCAAATGGATTTAAATTTCCATCCTGAATGGCAGTAACTAGCATACAATGAGAACTGAGAAGATCTCCACAAAGGTTTACTCATCAAAACTGATTATAAAACTGTAACCATCAAAGCATGCACTCAACATATAATGGTTATGTGACCATGGCATGTGCATAATATAAAATCTTATAAGTTGTATCTGATATTGATTAATATGGGGGGTGGGTTCAATGAATCGATTATTAATCGGCAGAGCTGTCGACTATTGACAACATATTCCCCAATTTCCACTGAGATTATGGGGTGAATGAATGTGGCCAGACCCATCTTCTCTTTCTATCATAGTGACATTGTCCTGCATCAGATCATGTCCAAATCAGGTTCTCCAATCTCCAGTAGCTTCTTCAGTTTTTTGAAGATATTTTGAGTGGCTCCCTTACGGAGCTATGTGTGTGGCTGGCTGGGTCTGAGCACTGTGTGTGTGTGTGTGTGTGTGGCTGGCTGGCTGGCTGGCTGGGTCTGAGCATACATAGACAGATAGATAGATTATAGCAGTGACTGACATCGAGCGTGCGTGCGCAACTGGTTGTGGCCCCCATCAAGTGACCTTTTGACCAATGCGGCCCTCGCCCCAATAGTGTGGTACGAGGCGTCAAAAAAACAGCTCCCGTAGGATTTTTGTGCTAAAATTGATTTTTTTGCAGATCTTGGTTCTATAGGGTCCAAACTATGAGAAAATGATGGGGTTATTTTTTTATTTATTTTTTACATTAAACCACTTGAACCATAGCATCCCTTTTCCAAGGAGAACTTTAGCCAACAATAGCTGATCTACAAGGTTGTAGTTTGAGCTTGTAGATCAGCTATTTTCAAAGTAAGGTGCCTAAGACCCAAGTGTAGCAAATATTGCTGCTAAATAAAGATCAGCCAGGCTGCTGCTGTCTTTCTCTTTTCTCTTTGTCTTTCTGTTGTCGCCGTCGGTCAGGTGACTGGGAGGGCTACTTGTCATCCTTAGAGGAACTCATCAAGTATTTCTTTGCTCGTGATCTCCTTAAATATGCTCGACTGATGCCAGTCTATCTTGCCCAAATGAACGCTCTTGAACAGGATGACCCAGAAACATGGAACGCACTGAAGTCAGGTGAATTTGTGGTGGCAAAGTCAGAGATACCATTCACTCATCTCTTCACAGATCAAGCCCTTGAGCAGGAAATCAAGAAGCTAAAGGGACATGGTGGGATGTTTGGACTCAGTAGAGATGAAGCAGCTCTGGACCGACTAGTCACTACCACACTCTTTCTGGTCTAGTGAATCAGTACCTCAACAGCTTCCCAAAAGCTTCCAGGTCTTCAAGGAAAGAACATTATCAGCTCTCAGGAGAGATTGCATTGAGGTCAAGAGAAAATGCTCTCAAGCAATGTAAATTGATTGAGTTGCACTGTGGAGGCAATCTGTTCAATGAGAACACACCATTGAAGAGTCTGGTTTCATCAGCGCTTGTGTCAGATGGGGCAAAAAATTACATCCTTCCTGGGCCTACACAATTTTCCTGGGCCTACACAATTTATCTGGTGCTGACTGGGTAGGAAAATTAGTTGGAATCTCCAAGAAGACATGGGTCAATGCCTACTTGAGGCTTGATGATGATGCTCCTGCCATTAACTGCTTCAAGGACCTTGGAATGGGTTCCATTCCTCCTGAGCTTGTTAACGGCAAGCTTTCCTCACCATTGGAGCATTTTGCATGCCGTATTTACAAAAGGTCCAACAACCTTGCCATTACTAGATGGGAACTATTTCGGTCAAAGAACTTGGAGGGTGAGATGCTACCTCCCACTCGTGCTGCACTGCTACCACATATCCTCTGTGCCAACTACGTCACAATGCGGGATAAGTCATTCATACCTGACAAATTGCCCTGAGCTTCCACCAATCGAACAAAATGGATGGAATTCAGATAGTGGAGGGTATGTTCCAATCAGGTGTCTTGCCCTCCCTGCTCCAAAGGCAGTACTTGAGCTCATCACATGTGGTTGCAAAGCAGGTTGCAAGGGACGGTGCAGCTGCTCAAACAATATGTGTGTGTGTGTGTGTGTGTGTGTGTGTGTGTGTGTGTGTTGTGTTGTTAGTGTGAGTGCAGTGTGTGAAATAAATGGACACGTTCTGCATGCCCAAAGTGAGAAGTTGCAATACCTTTATTCCCTGCAGTAGTGGAGGATATTAAGTCAATATTTCATGAGAATCGTTCACTTGATGGTACAAGCACCAAAATTGGCACACGAGTGCTTCGGAACCTACTCTCTCAGAAAAGTACGTTGTCCACTTGAAAAAAAACAAAATGGACACCATTTTTCAAGATGGCCGCCAAATGAAAAAGGCCTTTTGTGGCGGTTCTGGACAACCATGGGTCCGACCGACTCGAGACCGGGCACTGCACTCCCTGTGGGTGTGTGGAACGTGTGTGTCGAATTTGAAGTCGGTGGGGCGAACGGTTCTCGAGTTACGTGGATTACAGACGTACACACACACAGAATTTGTGCAATTAGCAGATCATTGGAACGGTTGTTAGCTTGGTGATACAAGCGTGACATTTGCCGTGAACATTCCATTGGTCAACTCTTTAACTTTTTAAACCGAGCCATCCAAAAATCCAATATGGCGGTGATATTTCAAGATGGCCACCAAAATTAGACTGGTTTTGCATTTCAGCATATATTTGGCTATACCTTTGTGATGTACTGTATCATACTACTGTATAATACTGTACGGCACTGTAGGGCATCATACTGTACTGTACTGTACCGTACCGTACCGTACCGTACCGTACCGTACTGTACTGTACTGTACTGTACTGTACCGTACTGTACCGTACTGTACCATACTGCATGATACCATACTGTACCATACTGTACTGTACCATACTGTACCGTACTGTACTGCACTGTACCATACTGTACCTTACTCTATGGTATCATACTGTACCATACTGTACCGTACTGTACTGTACCATACTGTACCGTACTGTACCATACTGCATGGTACCATACTGTACCGTACTGTACCTTACTGTATGGTATCATACTGTACCATACTGTACCGTACTGTACTGTACTGTACCGTACTGTACTGTACTGTACTGTACGGCATCATACTGTACTGTACCATACTTTATGGTATCATACTGTACCATGCCGTACCGCACGTTATTGTACCGTACTGTACTTTACCATACTGTACTGTAACATACTGTAGTGTACTGTACAGTACCGTGTGTGTGTGTGTGTGTGTGTGTGTGCACGTGCAGGGAAAAGGGGAGGGGTCGGTTAATGTGGAAATTGTAATGTAATTTGTGTCACAGTGAAATGTTGTGCAATAACAGTATGTCATACAAAAGCAATATTTGTACAGTAAATATGACATGGATGCAATGTAGTGCAGATGGATTTCTGTGGCATGCATCATTTCTTGTGCATAGAGAGATGTGTGCTAACGGAGTGATTTGGTAGGAGAAGTCGGACGGATAAACGGACATATTGCTTTGCATCCCCTATAGTAGTAGGATCTAGGATGAGCATCAAAACTATATATTTTAAATACTTTTCATTAGCACATGCTTGAATTTTACATTCCATAGGGCTGGACCACACATGGACCCCATTTGGTTTTGTTTTCTGTATCTTCCTCTGTGACCTGCCACCTTCGTGTCATCTCTCACAGCATCCTTAAACCTCGTCTTTGGCCATCCTCTTACCTGGCAGCTACATATTCAGCATCCTTCTCCCAATGTTCCCTCATCCCTCCTTTTCACATGTCTAAACCATCTCAACCTCACCTCTCTTGCTTTATCCCCAAACCTTCTAACCTGGGCTTATCCTCTAATTCAGTAATTTCTGATAATGTCCTTCCTTTTCACTCCTAATGAGAACCATAGCATCCTTAATTCTGCCACCTCCAGCTGTGCCTCCTTTTCATCAGTGCCACCGTTTCCAACCGTACGGCATGGCTGGTCTCACTACCATCGTATACATCTTCCCTCTCACTGGTAGCCTTCTGTCACAAATAACTCCTGACACATACTATGTCCCATATTATCAATACATTGGCTTCTCTTGCTAGAACATTTCCATCTCTATACTCACCTTAACCTGTTACACTACTGTCTACTGTCTGGTCAATTGGTACAAAAGAATGTCTCCCTCCCTCACCATCTCTCTTTGCACTTACTGTACATCTCATATAGCCCTGACCACTTCTTAGCCTACACCACCTGACATCACATCTCTCTCTTCTTACCCATCATCTATAAAAAAACCCAATGGGCATTGCCCATTGACATATATTCAAGTCTGTGTGTGTGTCTGTACATCTGTAATCCACATAACCCGAGAACCGTTCGCCCCACCGACTTCAAATTCGACACACACGTTCCACACACCCACAGGGAGTGCAGTGCCCGGTCTCGAGTCGGTCGGACCCACGGTTGTCCAGAACCGCCACAAAAGGCCCTTTTCATTTGGCGGCCATCTTGACAAATGGTGGCCATTTAGTTTTTTCAAGTGGACAATGTACTTTTCTGAGAGAGTAGGTTCTGAAGCACTTGTGTACCAAATTTGGTGCTTGTACCATAAAGTGAACGATCATGTCATTAATATCCTCCACTACAGTAACATCTGTCAACAATAATGGTAGAATACTAATAAACTATCAAAGTACTTTCAAAGGTACATAAACGCAAGATATTCTAATAATATTCAAAATACTTGCAAATCACATATGGGCAAAACTATAGGGGCAAAACTAGTCCCGGCCCCCTGTGGAAGACCCCTGGTATTAACTACTACTCATTTTTGTAAACTTTTAATGCTTAAATTATTATCTAATTTGACATTGTTCTGGAATAGGAGCAGAGCGAGGAATGTAATGAGTACTGAGATGAGTCCGGGGGGCCCCAGGTGAAGAAAGACCCCAACCAAAAGTCAGAAAAGATTATTCTGGCTACTTTCAAAGTGTAAGAAATCAACTCAGAATATTTAAAAACCTATAAAACAACGCTAATATTATTAAAATCGGACATTAATTGTCTGGCGTACTATTATGGGGGGTCCCAAAATATATGACCCCCCAAATAAGGGGTGGGGGTCGGGAAAATTTGAACCCCATCATTTTCTGACAGTTTGGTCCCTATAAAAGCCAAAAAAGCAAAAAAATCCTACGGAAATACACCTCGTACCACACTACAAGTTGAGTTCGACACCCCTGATTTAGAAGAAGCACAGCCTGCAGCACAGGTCTTGCATGACTTGGATTAGAAACACAGGTCTTCTTCCAGCCGTTGCATCTAATGTATTTAATTTGTCTGCTAAAGATTGGTGCTCCAAGTGCCCCAGGTTTGTATGAGTAACTACTTATTTACTGAATGCAAAGAAAGAATCGTTTTTTGAACTAATGTTTCTCTTTATCATAGTTGTGGGCAGTGGGCCTATATGTAATTTTATCATTTGGATTAGACTTCATGACCTATGTCATTTCAATCTTGATAGAGGTTATTGCTATTATTCTTACTTTTAGTAGGCCTTAAGTAGGCTACTAATGGAAAGTTGGTGGACATTTTAAATTCATTCTTAAATCAGTAATTCTGCTTTCACAAGTAGGTTTTTTTTTACTACTTTTGAAAAGACAAATTATAGCCTACCGCCCGGTATGCTATTATTTTACAATCAGCATATTCTATTAAAATTACTTTGAACCTATTATCTCGTAAGTAAACTTAAGTAAACCGTATTAATACTTGAGTAAGATATTTTAGAGTGGCAGCAGTAGTACTAGTAGTTGTAGCAACTTGATAATTCCAGCTATTTTTGTATAATCCATTTTTGAGTGTAGTTAGCCTACGTTCTTCAGAGACAATAAAAAAGAAACAGCATACATCCAACATGTGTTTTATATGAGATTAACTTCTCACAGTGCAGTTGATCAAGGTAAGAATGACGAATGAGCCATAACTGAAAAAAACCCCAAAGGAGTGGAAATAGTGCCATTATCCTTTGAGAATGTTAATCACAGCAGTCTGAGCAGCACAGTGGCCCTCTCTGCCTCAGGGGTGAGGGGAGCAGTTTATGTGTGAGGTTAAGATGTCATCCTGAGATGCACCAAGCACTGCCCCCTGAGACCCCCTCCTCCCCTTTTAGTGTCCCCCAGCCTGACCCCCGGGAGAGAAGGACGCAAGAATGTGATGGCTTGACGCTAAGTGAGTGCCCTGGCTTCTCCCGCCCGCCTGACCCGCTCCGCCCAACACCCTGGCCCGTGGCTTCTGTATTGGCCAATGTGTCCCCAGCAACCTCCTCGCACTCGCAGCTTTCAAATATGTCCTCGATATGGCTGGCACGCCGTAAGCAGATGTCCTAGTGGCGGGAGATAAATTTGAGAGCAAGGAGATGTCAGGCCGGCAACAGCTGTGGGCTACGATTTCACCAGATGTCTGTAGTTGCCAACCTTCGTTGGACATGGGCGGACCGCAGTAAAAATTTGTTTTCACAAATCAGAGCTCGTATGAGGCTCGTTGGGCTGCCAGGGATTGCATGACCATCGCATTCAGAAGCGTGTTTTACAGCGTCCTGAGGCAGGCTTTGGTGAGATGCTGCCCTGTGCCAAAAGAAGCACAGCTGGAAATGTGACAGAGAAATAAACACAACCTAATACCTTCAATGCTCAAAGGCAGACCGTCTATGTTGAGAATAGGTAATTTGCCACCAAAGTATTCTTCTTGTCAGGCTATATTAACTATCAAGCTTTATGCTTGCCCTGCACAAATGATGATCTCAAGTCTCAATATGCCGTTTTTATTTTCATTCTAGCACTCATCCATACCTGCTGGTGTCACCAATGTAGCTCAGTGGTGACAGAGACGCACTCAAGAGGGTGCTGATCAGAATGATGGGTGGATGGGCACAGAGTTTACATTCCGATGCTGTGTAGCCTGATGGGGAAGGGGGGCTGCCACAGACATGGGTGTGGCACCATGCATTGCCAGGCCACTGTTCTCTGTTTTGACCCTGCCATGGAGCACAGACTTGGACACACTCACAGAACAGGTCCCAGATATCCTATGGCTCGTGTGATTTCAAGCCAAGTCCAGAATGACTTGCATTACAGTTCAATGCTCCCCTGAGCTCTGCCGAGATCTATTCAACAACCTTTTAAGATTGTTTTGATAAGAGTGATAGTGTGGTGTTTTGAAAGGCCTTGCATAGTGATAGATGACTTATTATTCCCTGTCCAATCATGACTCTGTATGACTAACTGTGACATAGGAGTAGGATGGGTGATGATTTGTGTGTGATGTGGAGGCGGTGTGTGTGTGGATGAATATTTGTGTTTGGGGGGGAAGGGATGTGATCAGGTGTAGAAGAAACTAGAGCCCGACCGGTGTATTGTTTTTGTACATATATCGGCTATTATTTGACTTTTCAGTATGAGCAATTATGCAGCCGATTTGTCCTGATTTTAACCACTTTCAGTGGATCATGTCATAGATGAAAAAAGAAAATATATAAAACTCACACCGTGTGAAGTGGGTGGTGCAACTCCATGTGGGGGTCCCCGGAACTTACAGACCGACAGGACCCACTTCCAGACCACCCGGGGTGGCACCCCGGGTTCGGGGTTGAGAAATGACAGAGTTACCGTGTGGGGGTCCCCGGAACATCCAGACCCTCAGGAACGTGCCCAGGGGGCTGGCCTGGTTCCGGCGAGCCGCCCCACGTCCGAAACGGTTAAGAAATTACTGATGAGTTACCGTGTGGGGGTCCCCAAGGGGTCCCTCTACTGTACTGTCAGTGTCACACCCGAAATAACGTAATGGCTGCTAAAAACTCAGCTTCCCATCATGCACCTGTGCACAGTGTGAAGCTCAACAGCGTCACTTTGTCACCTGTTGGTACTCTAAACATACACGCATACACATACATAGGGACACACATTGCTGTTCAATGGAGTGGTTGCACCACTCAAAAATGCATTCAAAATGAGCAGATCTACAAGCTCACAAATGAATTGTCATGCTCATCTATTTTTGAAAATACACTAGGACTTAATTGGTTAATATACATTTATTTATTTATAATTGGTTCAATATAAATTTGCATTTTATTTTTACCGATTTGTTTCATATTAGTTTAAATTGTTTTATTTATCAAAAGTTTGTGTTACATTTGTGTTATATCAAAAGGTCACCATTTTGTGGATAGTACACAGCTTTATTTTAAGGCATACATATTCTCTATACATACATTATTCTATATCTAGGTATGTATATTCTATACATAAATTCTATACATACATATTCTATGGCAGTACCATGAGTTATTCACCTGTCTGTTTACCTCACAGAGGTTGTTCTCTCCCCTATTCTCTGCTTTCAGGACAGTCCACCTGAGGGTGCTGGAGCAGCTCTGTGTGTGTGTGTGTGTGTGTGTGTGTGTGTGTGTGTGTGTGTGTGTGAGCGTGTGTTGCTGTCATTTGGCTGGGACTGGGGCGGTGAAAGGTCTGTTGTTCAGAGCTGAAGGGATGGGGCAGGGCTGACTGGGAGAAATCGTTGTCTTTTGGATTACTTTGGAAAGCAAACTGCAAAAATATTCGTCACATTTTCCACAGTTTTTTTTTAACTCTCACAAGAGAATTAGAGGGTGGCCAAATGAAACACATATACTGTAGCTACATTTAGAACGACATTGAAATGCATAGTCTCTGCATACATTGCAACTGAAGTTACCTACCAAACCCTCATCATTTGTCATCGCTGCTTCAATGTGTTCCTCCCAAACCCCTCTCTGGCTGACTTCCCTCAGAGGGACGTGGCTTGACATCCTTGGGGATCACTTACCGAGCGGAGCTGACTTACCCCGAGTTGTGTATGAGTGATTGTCAGGATATTGAGTGTTTGAAATGTTCCTGTGACTTGCGACTCGTCCTAGGGGTTCAGGAGTGGTGGTCGGGGAGAGGGGGTGGTTGTTCAGGAGTCTGGGAGGATCCTCAGTTGCCTCAAGGCTCAACAAACCTGTCCTGCAACCTTCTCTGCCAGCCAAGTGTGCCGAGCACTGCCGATTTGTTTTTCAGTCCTGATGTTTTCTGACTTGTTCAACGTCGATTTCTGTTTTGCCAAACAAACAATAGCAGTAGGACCAACACCCTGAGCATTGTTGTAACCAATCACAGATGTTATGAGTATGTATGACCAGCAAAGGCTTATTCAGAATATTTTGGGTCATAGTAAGTGAACCTGTGAACATTCTGTAAAAATTGCAGATGTACAAGCTTACATACAGTAACATGCTTGTGAACTTGTACAATGGCTATTTTGGCAAAGATATCTGGCATAGACGGGGAAAAAGGAGCAGGCCAAGTACAGACCCATGGTGTCTGAAAAGCTTGCTGTTTTTTTGTTTTGTCTAAATTCCAACAATTCTCAATGTCAATGTCAATATCATCACCCCACTCTCTCTCCACCATTTCTTCATCTGATGCTCCGAGCATGCCTGTCGAGAACGTTGATTAGTGCCGGAGCACAATAAGGCTATATCAAATGCATACAAATCTGCATACTATTAATGATTGCTTGTGCAAATGAACACGTATGTTTCTCAACTTGGAGCCATTTTATTAGAAGATGAAGACTGTCATCATTGGCTCTTTGGGTGACTTCTCTCGTCGTCTCGCGTTATCATATGTGTTGCCAGTAATTAGGAGTCAAGAGTCACCTGCTTTGTCACGAGTGCAGGGTGATTAGTGCGTCCATGACTAGATCAATTAATGAACAGATTATTGTGTTGTCTTGAGGGCATCTTCAAAACAGAATGTGCTGGGGGAACGGTGGCACAGTTGGTAGTGCTGTCGCCTCACAGCTAGAAGGTCCTGGGTTCGATTCCCGCTCGGGACGCTGTGGGTGCTGGTGGCGTGTTTCCTCCTCCGCGGCATCAGTGCCCATACCCGAGGCAAGGTTGGTGAAAGGGGCCTTTCTGTGTGGAGTTTGCATGTTCTCCCCGTGTTTTGTCTAAATTCCAACAATTCTCAATGTTTGGGTGTATGTAGTAGGAAGTGGTTCCAAACATGCATGTCCCAGAGGACTTTTTTTTTAATTGTTATATGATTGGTATGAACAGTATAATTATTTTCTTTTATGAAAAACAAAGAGGGGAAAAAAAGACAAAAGAAAACCTTCAATCCCTCCCACCCATACTGCTCAGTGACACCACATACTATACTATAGAATAAAATAGTAAGATGATGAAATACTCAACTAACCACATCTGTGGTATCCTGTCCATTAGGTGCTTCTACTCAAATAACGAATAATGACGAGGAGCAGCCAAACCTTATCAAATTGTCTCTTTGTTTTTCAAGGAATACCTTATTCTCTCAAGATGAAGTGTACTAGTCATTTAATTTAGCCAATGTTTAAATGGAGGAGCCTCCTCCTTTTCCCAGTGTGTAAAAAAGACTATAGGTGAATCCCAATTGGGATTCACCTAATGTTTTGCTGTAATCAGACCATATGACCAACCCAGAATAATTAGTACAGGATCGGGGTCAATATATAAATATTCAAAATATCAGAGATTGTCTCATATTTTAATCCAATTTTGTATCCGAGGGCAAAGGGCAAAGATGTGAAGAAGATTAGCATCTATTGCATTACATTTGTCACAGTGCGAAGAAATATCTGGGAATATTTTATGTAATTTTAATTTGGAATAATGGTGTCTATGTATAGCTCGAAACTGAATAAGGCAATGTCTGGAGTTGATAGAGCAAGCATTAACTTCTTCAAGGCTGTCTTCCCAGAGCTCATCTGAAATTGGAGTCCCCAACTAATTTTGAGGACATGTATGTCTATCATCATGCATTTGAACATAGGCAGAAACCTTTTCTTTTATTTATTGAATACTTTATGAATAATTTGCAAAAGGTACAGTTACACAAAAGCCCTGAGTGTTAGTCATCAATACAATAAAACTATATTTTGTTGTGTTGTACGACTACAGTATCTGAGCATGAATGATATAAGTCAAAATATTGTCGATCGTCTGAATCTGTTCCTTCTGTGCCCCTTGAGCAAAGAATTGGAATGATGAACCAGGTCTGAAAATCACAGTGAAGACAATCAAAGCAGATTCTGCCAATATACTGTAGTGAAAAGGAGTAGGTGCCATCACTACTTTTTTTTAAATATCTTAATCCGTTTGATAACATTTATTTCTGTGCTAAACGGCTGATTCTGAGACCAGTTTAGCCGCACAGTGGCATCAAAATCGTTTTCCGAAAGGAAAGCGCATGCATTTCTTCTCTGTCTTTAAAGTCTGTAGGTTATTCCAGTTCTTTAATTGGAGAATCTGAAGATCAAAGCAGGCCGGGTAAGTTAAAGTATAAAGCCAGTTTAACTTTGTTATACTCTGCCGTGCCAGGTGTCAATCAGCCCCAGTCTGCAGAGTGACTCAGACTCCATTACTGAGAGGATGATGTGGAGTCAGGTGACGTGGACCACCACAGTTATCGACCTCCACTTATGGAGTTTCCAGAAGAACAGGCTTATGCACATTCTTCATCACCAGTGCTCTGAGAGCTCGACATCACCTATGTAGTATGTTCCACTCGTCACCCATACCCTTTGGCCCTGCTTCATGTCCAATATTGTAGACTGTGCCAGATCCAGGGATCATTGCCGGCCAACATTCTACAACTGCGTAAAAAGAGTCGGGTCGTGCCGCGTTGCCATTTACACACCTACCCAGTGACACCTAAACAGATGCATACGTACAAGTATAAACCCTTCTCAACAGTTGCTGACCTGACTGATTGACAAGTGACGTTATGCTGCAGAAACCTGGCCTACCTGACACTGCTAATACCCCACCTGTGTCCCCATTCCCCTGTGCTGGATCAGCTTTCATGCTGTCATAGCAATGTTAATTGTCTAAGTCTGGCCAATTAGAACAAGCTAATTAGATTTGAATTGAGCGTCACCCCTATAGAATGTACAAAAGGGTTGATGAAGCGAAGAGATCATTTTTGGACTCTTGAGCATCATGCTTTTGTACTGACTGTGACTCATGATAGGAATTTAATAGTGAAATAAGCACCAATAAAACCAAGACTTTCCCCTGCTGTTAAGCCCACCACATTCTTCTTTCTAGTAGAATCATCAGCAGGTGTGGCCAACTTTATATAAAGCTTACGTGAACACTCTGTATTAGGTGACCCACTTTATCTGTATACACAATGTGTAGCAAAATTCATTAAAGAAATCTTTCTGATGGACATGATTGATTTGTAGTTATTAACTACCGGTATGCAACAGGATGAATTTCTGTATTTGTATTAGTTTTTAAAGGCTGCTATGTATTGTGGTCTTAGATGCACATTTGTCTATTCATCAGAGAGCCCAAAAATGTCTCTGAAATATTTGCTTTCATTCAAGCATCCAAGCATATCAACGGCGTGTTTTATTTTTGAAGCGTATCCAGTGACAAAGGACACTTCAGCCCCTCACTTAGATTACATGTAGACGGGTGTTAGCTCATAGATAGAGGATAGTGTGTCTTTGGCCTGCCTCTAGACATCATTATATACTACACATACATGCTTTTTAATAGGTTGAGAGGCCGACCAATCACCCTTGTCACTCGGTTGCCAGGATACCTGCGGTGTGGTTGCTAAACACCAGTCCACAACTTCTACATCATAGACTATATTTCTGAAAGTTCGAAGATGAAAGATTGTATTACCACACAGAAGTGCTGAAGCAGAAGACTGGAGCACCTGCTCTAACCGTGTACCATATCATCACCCCACTCTCTCTCCACCATTTCTTCATCTGATGCTCCGAGCATTCCTGTCGAACGTTGATTAGTGCCGGAGCACAATAAGGCTATATCAAATGCATACAAATCTGCATACTATTAATGATTGCTTGTGCAAACGAACACGTATGTTTCTCAACTTGGAGCCATTTTATTAGAAGATGAAGACTGTCATCATTGGCTCTTTGGGTGACTTCTCTCGTCGTCTCGCGTTATCATATTTGTTGCCAGTAATTAGGAGTCAAGAGTCACCTGCTTTGTCACGAGTGCAGGGTGATTAGTGCGTCCATGACTAGATCAATTAATGAACAGATTATTGTGTTGTCTTGAGGGCATCTTCAAAACAGAATGTGCTGGGGGAACCTTGGCACAGTTGGTAGTGCTGTCGCCTCACAGCTAGAAGGTCCTGGGTTCGATTCCCGCTCGGGACGCTGTGGGTGCTGGTGGCGTGTTTCCTCCTCCGCGGCATCAGTGCCCATACCCGAGGCAAGGTTGGTGAAAGGGGCCTTTCTGTGTGGAGTTTGCATGTTCTCCCCGTGTCCCCTAGGGTAGGTACCCTCACAAAAAACATGCCGTAATCCTGGTCACTAAACTGCCTCCCCCTGGCCAGCCGGGTCGCCTGATGGAGGAGAAAGGAATAACGTGTTCCTTCCACACGCTAAATCCAACCAGGGAAACTCCCCCGTCAGGTGCAAAGGAGCAACTTGGACACTCAGGCATGAAGGAAGAAAGTTCAAGTCCGTTGCTCTCCCATATATGGGGATGTTGCTCCCCCATAATGGGGACTAGGTTGGCAGAGGGTGTGTAGAGCCCAGGATCACATTAGATCATTGACACAGGGGTGGATAACAGGTTACAAAATTGTGGGATAAAGAATATATAAAAAAACTAAACAGAATGTGCTCTTTGGGTTTTCAAACCATTTGAGTTTGTTTCCCCACGGTGCATATGGAATTAGATCGTTTAATGCCAACACTGTGTGCCATAAGCAATGTCGACTGACATCAAAAGATGCCAAAGATGGGTTTTAGAGTTGGCTTAGCCGTGATTGATGGTTTGTGGTTCGCTGGATGTCTGTGTCTCAGATCTGAGACTGGTTGCTGGAAAGCTTTGATTGTGTTTACCAAAAGTACTCTGCTCCAGTCCACAGGTATAGGGATCTGTGCCCTTGGGAAGAAAAACAGAACAAACCAGTCGTACTCGTTTGAACCAGAACAGGTCTTGATCCAAGGTTTTATGTGTTTTGTTTATTCTGCAATCCTATGTCCTTTGGATTAAATCACACTTACACACTCAACACAACGGTTTGTTCAAGGAATCACCACCAACAGTGGTCTTGTCTTTTTGAACATTTGCATTAAGTGACTCAGAGAAAGGGGGGAGCAGTTAGAAACACCATAAATGAACAGTTTGCTCTACTTGAATCATTTTAGATTTTTTTCAACGCCACTGACACTTTTTCACACTTCCCAACTATGGACTTGTTATTTAAGAAACACTTTTTGGCCTCCCCAGTAAGCTCCTTTCTCCCCCTGTACAACAAATCTCTTTGACAAAAATGTCAGATTCACAAACTCAGATCTGCCAGTTACAGATCTACCATTTTAGCCAAACGTTTGCCCCTGAATAGGGACACTAGGATGCATGTGGTTTAACATTTACTTTTTTATGTTATGCTACTTTTTTACTAATGCCTTAATTTCTTATACCTTTTGAGCCACCTTAAGAAATCCCTTGCCACCGTAATCCAATCTGGTTCCCACTGGAGCTTGTCATACAGGATGGTTTATTTCAACTCTGGCCCGTTGCCTTTTTGTTCGCCTCTGGCAACAGGAGCTTTCCCATGGTGACACGTATGATCTAACGTGTAGAAGAGAGTAAGAGACTGTGACAAAAGGCAAAAAGAAAAAAAGTGTTGAATCACAGCGTGGGAAAGCATGCTTAATTGTCTTAGATTGACTGAATATCCCACAAAAATAATCAAGTGGTTTATGGACAGACAGGTTATTCCGGTCACAATGTCAAAAAAGCTCAGCCTGGTTTATGACATTTCAATCTGCAAGATTTTACATCTTATATAATGTAGGCTACACCAGTAAAAGGAAAACGGTTTTGGCTTCTCAACATTGTAGCAACAATAACAAAAAAGGAAATTATAATAAATAAAAAACAAGATTAAAAAAATACTACAATTGTACAGTAATCATAGCACACTTTTGACATGGTCACAATGTTTTTTTTTCTGTCCTTTAAAAATAGCAACAGAACTAAATTCCTGATATTCCAATTCATTTAAAGCTATATTCTTCATATTAGTTAAAATTTCTTGTCCTGTGAACTTCAGTCCACATATTAAGTTTCAGCTTTCACTAATAGGCATCTTATAATAAACAATGCCACGTTGCTGGGCAGTTTAGTGCATTCAGTGGAGTGCCCCTGCCCCCTCCATAGGCCATAAATTATCACCTCGCAGACATTGCACCGGACACTGGTAGTTTTGACTCATCTGGATTTCCCCGACATTAGTCACCAACTGGAATACACATGCACACATGTCATTGCCCACGCACCTCATTCTGACTGGCCAGAGTGCAGCGCGTACTTTGACTGACACTGATCATACTTGTCCGTGGATGCGGCCCACAGGCCCTCGCTCATCAGCTGCCTCGCCAACTGCTCCGTGGCATCCCATAAGTAAACTCTAGACATTAATAGGCCTGTTTGAATGGGGGGCCCGTGATCCACCCAGGAAAATGGACGCATAAAGACAAATTAAGGGGATGTGCATCTAGGGTTACACAGGATGTGTCCTGCGACCTCTGTATGCCGTCTACGGCTCAGACTGCTGCCACGACCACAGATTAAAGCCAGCCAGCTTAGCACTGTGGCAGGACACATCTGAGCCTTGTGAGAATAATAAGCACATTAGAGATACGTTCCCCCCTACTGATGGCGGTAACAGAGATGTGACTGACGTAACCCACATGCCATAAACACACACATGCATCTGAAATGAAGTAATCGGGGGTCTGGTGACAGGTTCCCATTGCCCCAGCCTTAGTGCAATTAATGATGTAATGGTTTCATGTGTCCTTGTAAATATCATATTTATGTGGAGGTCAGTTTGTCCTTGCGTTGAGGAGAGGACTTAACTAAAGTTGCACAGTGTTAATTATTCCATTTTACTAGAAAGGACTACTCATGAATCTCATGAGAACATAATCACCCACAGAGTTGACAGGAGTCCCCCAGGGGTCTATACTAGCCCCCCGCCCCCCTCTTTTAAGTTTTTTCCCTCTACACAAAATAATTTCAGCAAATGTTCCCAGAATATGGACGCTAGGTTCATGTGATTAAGTCAACTATAATGCATTCTCGTTTACAGTGGTGCTGTGGTGTACAGTAGTTCCTGAGAGGGAGACAGGCATTCACACACTCAGCGGGGAGTAACCCAGCAGTCAGTCCTGTGCAGTTGATCTCTGAGCAGCTTCCTTGAAGCAGGTGAGAGTTAATTTCTCAAGGGCACATTGACATTAGTTGGTGGAGAGTATTACTCATTCACTTCCACAACTGAGTTCATAATCATCATAAGTAACAAACTTAATTTCACCCCTGTAAAAACCATTTACAGGGTTTTCTCTGTGTGTTCTGAAGCCTTTTGAGCTGCAATGAAAACAGGCAAAATGCCCTCAACAGTGACAATTGCTGGCAAATTCTTATATCATATATGGGATTTGTGGACTCTTACCTCACAGTCCACAGGCAAATCAGAGCACTTGTTTGAACCAGAAAATGTGAAAAGTTCAGGTTTTTTTGGGTGCAATTGAGCTCAGAAAACAAAACAAAACAAACAAAAAAAAGAATACAGAAAATTACAAAAAACATTGTCACAATCCCTTTGAAGGGAGATCATGTGGAGGTTGCCATAATTGCCAATTTCTATTTTGCAGCTGCATGCATGTGCTTCCTACCATCCAGAAACGCATTTTTAAACTTTGGATAGAACCTGTGTCCAATAGCATTTAACTGTGTGAGACATTCCAACATCATAATTATACATGAAAGTAACAGTTACATTTAATGAACAAAGTTTCATGCTTTATGAAAAAGAATAATCATCAGCTGATGACTTGGGTTTCAAGATGCCATAATAATGTTTCCCCAGACTCTGGTCCAATTAACATGCTGTACGTAATCCCAAATCTGAAATCCAAGATTGTATAGCGGTAATAATTGATGGAGCTCTTTGTAATAAATCTTATGAATATTACGAGAACTTGACAGAAGCTACATTCTGTATTGCACTTTTTGTCACTTCACTTGCACTTTTCTTTTCCTGTTTTTTGTCTTTTCTTGCACTATAGATGCTGTTTATGTCCTGTGTATGTAAGACTGAGAGTGCTCTGAGCAAAACAAATGTCATTGTATTTATACTGTATCTATGCACATGACAAATAAACCTGAACCTGAACCTGAACCATTCATTATTTGTGGCATATTGTGTAAGGGTTACTTGCACAATAAGCTTTGGAAGCCTATCTTAAAATTAATCTTAAAAATCTGACAGATACTTCTTGATCACATGACTCCAGAGATAATGTGTTCCAATTTGTGTAAAAAGGCGTAGGAAGTGTGTTATGAAGAAAACGCAAAATGGTGGCAGATGTGACTCCATGAATCTGTGACAGGCTGAGCCTCTCCAGTGAGCATGGGAAGCGATAGCGGCAATGGAAGAAGGCTGTCAACCATTCGAACCAATCATGAAAAGGTCACCAGAAAGGCCTCGCGAAACACCCACATTTCCACAGGCAGATATTGGACTTGGGTTGTACGTTCTTCCTTGGCTTACTGGTAGTGTGTGCAAAAGTTTCATGCCGATCGGCCCAGCACCGTGGTGCCTCAGATTAGTTGTTCACAGACAGACAGATAGTTAGTGCAACATGGACAAGACTATTTTACAAGCTAGTCCAAAGACCACTATTTTTCTGGATTCAAACCGAAGAAAAGTGTAAATTGGCTAATGTATGCAACTATGCGTGCCTTGTGTGATTGTAATTTGTATGTGTGCCTGTATGTGTATGTATTTGTGTTTGTCTGGTGGGTGTTGCATTTCTATTCAGCTGAGCATTGTCTCAGAAAGAGTGAGGATTTGAGCTGCTACAGTATACACTCTGCTGGCATCATCACTATGTCCTGTCTCTCATAGGCCCATTGTGAAATTGTGGGTAGCCAAACAGGAGAGAGGCTGCCTGTCTTTATTAGAGGTACAAGATCCAGCTTAGAAACCTGTGTTCCCATGGATACACCACATCTATTTATTATCATTCCCCCCTCTGTGACCCTGCCTTTTATTTTAGCATGCTGATTCATCTGATATTCATTTCTGAAAAACCACCGAACACCTCTAAGTTTACAGTGTCATACTACTTGGGTGAGAGAGAGTGTCTGAATGGAGGTATGTGCTAGGATGTGGTGAGCTTTCTGTGTGTGTGCTTAAATAAGATCAGGTTATGTCGACTAGGCTACTGTAAAGACATTTCAAGTCTGAGACTCCTTTGTCTGTTGTCTTGTTATTGAAGGTTCCTCTTGACTGAGAACTTCAAGGGCGGCCAGCCACAGCCAGTCTCAATGGACAATTCTCCTCCGTCTTGACATGACGTCTCTCATGTTCTAAACGTCCTGTTTCCCTTCCTTAATCAATTAAAGTGTTTTCTTTTATATCAGTTAGTGAAAAGGTGAGGGGATTCTCTATGTAACTGCATGACTGTATGAATGTGCAGGTTTTCTGCTGAATCGGCAGGTGATCAACCAACGTGCGCACACAGAGGGTATTTATGGCAAACATTCTACCATGCAGGTTGAAGTTCCGGGGGTACATATCTGGCGGTGTGATGCAAGAGAGAGACGTGCTCGCAAGCCTGCAAAACCACTAGGGGATCTGGGTGGAAATTTCAGAACAGGATCGCAGAACAAATGGAGTGAGCCTTTCAAGACTCCGTACTGTATGTTGGAAGGGGTAGGCAGGTCAGATGGGTGAAGGGTGTTGCTTGATATCTATATCCTAGCAACTCAGGGTGAGGGGTATCTTGTACAACTGTGGCAGGGGATTGGTCAGTGAGCTGGCACAAGCCCCTCCTATTTACAGGGCAGCTTAAGAAAGAATACCTATATTCAAAACATCCCTCCAGCTTCTATCCACTCTCTGCACTTCAGCCTCCAGCACTTTAACACAGAACTGTTTGTTTATTTATTATATTTATATAGATTCTGTTTGTATTTATCCATGTGGTTTTTGCACAGTCATTATTGATACCTGTGCCTATGTGACCTGCTGATTAGCTTTGAAGAGTTCGGCAAAGTGAAGTTTGGCCTGTGACCATGAATTCACCACACACAGCTATGCAGTACTGTCCAGAGTTCCCCTTTCACCGGTAAGTACTGTACTGTACTATACTGTACCTACTGCAAGCCTGATTGTGTCTCTGTAGACTTTTTATTACACAGGTAGAAGCAGCTAAATGTTGCAATAAATAATAAAATGTAATATTCCGCTGAATTAACACACATAGCATGTGGTACAATTCATAGGTGGATATAGGACAAACTTTGTATTCATTCCATACAAAAACACAAGTCTGCACAATGTTTGTTAAGACTAATGTTTATACTGAGGCTGTCTGGACTGGAGATCCAAAATGACCACTGACCACTTGTGTCTGCCTGGATCCTCAGCTGCCAGCCTGTCCTGATATTTATAAGTGTGGCATACTTATGGCAACAATGCGTGTGTAGACTGTAGAGGACCATCAGGACTGAAGTAGCAGACAGATACATGACACCCTCCTCTCACCAGATCAGACGGCCCCTCATCCTTACAGTATAGGGACTTGTGAATGGCATGGGCCTTAGCAAGTGAATTGGGTTCTTAGCGGAGTACTGGGGGTACTAACTATATGCCTAATCATTTAGCAGTGGGTCCCAAACAGTGTGCCATGAGACCAAGTCCAGGTGTGCCTTGGGATTTAATTGATTATTTTTTTATTGACAAAAACGCATAAATGAACCTATATTTGTCAAAAGGATAAAATGCCAAAAAGTTTAAAATGTAACAGTACTATTATGCTCGCTCATTAGGCAAGGCCTACACCCTACACATTTAGGCAGATATTTTAAATACATTACGTGCATCACTTTTTTAAATAGCCAATCTACAAGTTTACGAGTTGCACCCTGTGCACGCCTATGTTTGCTATGAATACAGGTGTGCCTTGAGCTTTTGACTTGCCCATTGGTGTGCCTTGAGAAAGAAAAACTGAAAACAACTGGTCAACAACTAACTGAATGAACGTTACACGCTAATGCAATGTTGTTTGAGCTGTATTTCATCATATAAATTGTACTAAAGCATCCTGCTGAGATGAGTCTAGATAAGCCTAGTCTCAGACCCATGAGAGTCAGCCTGCATAATGGACAGACACGACATACCAGCTAGAGGTGATCAAACGGAATAGGCTGAAGCTGAAAGCTTATATTAACAATAACAATATTTGAGTTACTCAAATAGTTTCAATAATCAAACGTTCAATAATCAAACAAATAATGACCAGATTTAAAATACATAAACCAAAAACAAAAATCAATACCACACTACATAACCATTAATTAGGAATTATTATAATTATTATTATTATAATAATAATAATAATTATTATTATTATTATTATTATTATTATTATTATTAATAATAATAACAAGAACAAGAACAACAATAAAGCTTCTGTTAAATCCTCTGCACTTGTGTTTCTATCCAAAGACTATGTGGATTGCTGTGACATTCCCGTTTGCATTATACTGTATACCAAGTGATGACAGGTTTACATGGCTGTTTTACTGTATTGCTGCTACCACTGTGCCACAAAATGTGTGGGACCTCCTGGTTATGATTAGCATTTTCATATTTCACAGTTTCACATGACAACTGTCTTCCTGACATGTGCGTGCATCTTGAGTTTTGTATCTTTGCACTGTTCACTGTCACTGCTGACGGCTAGTTTAGCACTTTGCAGTCCAAAGTGTTGTTGGCGGTTCTACACCTCATCATAATCATCATGTTGTATATTTGTGTTTTTGGGTCAGTTCATATTAGGTTATCTTCTTTGATTGACAGTAATTATTCCTCTGTTGTGTTGTCTTTGCAGTTCCCTGAGTTCATAATTTGCGCCTGGCTTGTTGCTTAATTGAAATTACAATGACTTAGTATCACATCAGGTGCATAAGTGTGAGGGCTTAGTTTATTCATGCGAGGTGGTTAGACTGGGTTATTTCTGTGGTTGAAATGGAGGCAAGAAAAAATATTATTCACTACTCTTTTATCATAATGGATATTTTGTGACCTGTATATCAACTTATACTTATATTTGTGGTTTGTTCTTGTATGTTTCTGGACATGTTTAAAATGTTTTGTTTTCTTAACATAGATTTACCTTTCTTATACAATAGTTATGCAAAGTTAGAAATTACAACGCTTAATTTTCTCTCCTGTTACCAGCTTGTTTTGTTTACAATGTTCAACCCCCTAAGGTAGTTTGTTTTTTATCTGTCGTTTCGCCCCAGAGAGGAATTGACTTGAAAATGTTTCACTTCCAACACCAAGCGAGGGGACGGAGAGACGAGGATAAACTTTTGGGGGCTTTCTTTTGTTTAGCAGTCATGTCCCTCTTCCAGCCAGGGCTGACAGATGAGGGGGAGAAGAGCTTAGGCCTTTGAACGGATGATTAATAAGGACACTGGAGAAGCCCCCCGATCGGCTGGGCTGTTTGTTTTGATTGCATTTTCATCGGTCGGTGTGCCCAACCTGCCAAGAGACAATAGCCATCCCTGTTTAGTGGTGACCTCTGGCCTGGTCTCGTCTGGAGGGGCCTGCTCTGTCCTTAAGTGGATGCTGAACAGCCTTCGCCTCGGGCTAACTGAATAACTCTCTGGGTAACCAGACACCCAATAGCAGGCTAACAACAGTCAGAAGTGGGTTCAACTCATTTGACTGAGGTTTGGTAAAAAAAAAAAGAAAAAAGAAAGAAAATAAATAAATTGCTGCCCATGTAGAATTAAGAATGCTGAGACCAGGATTTTTTAGAGTAGAGGTGAATTGGTTTATAAAACTAAACCAAAAGGCAACATAAGGACATGTGTATAATAATCAATTAGAATCTCAGTCATCTGCTACACAAGAGAGTAGAGAGTAGACTGTCCTCTTTTGGACTCCTGACCAATTATTTATAAACATAAACAAAAACTACATCAAATACACAGCAGGGACAAACACATTCCAGACAGAGAGATTGTACCTCTGGTAGTGCGATGTACTGTATTGGCTCAGGGGCTAGATCCCCCATCAGCATCATGTATTGAATAAAACAATAACAAAAATGTACAGTTGGAATGATGATCATTGGAAAGGATTATACAAAAATATAATTTTGTAATTATTTGTGACATTTATTATTATTTGTTGAATAATGATAGGCCATTAGGCCACTACATTTTACATTTACTCTGATGAATAATTAATTGTATTTCTTAATGGAAACCTTAGCCACTAGGGGTCGGTCTGGCGCTTTATTGCTGCTGTTGTTACTGGCGTCACTTGAGTGACCCAAAGGGGTCAGGGGTCAAAATAATATAACTAAAATAATGCGACTAACAAACAAATGGTGCGAGCGTGTTTTAAGGCGAACATTCCGGATAATGTGATATAGATGACAGATAAAACAGAATATTGTTGTGATTTTATTTGGCCAACAAAATTATGTAATGTTCGATGTTTGTTGACTGCGTCTGCGTGAGAAGGTGTGACGTGCGTGTGAGCAGCTCATTTGCATATTGCATCAGGAAGCAGGAGGTGAACGTTGCAACCACCAACACGTGCATCCACATATCCATAATATTATTAAGTTAATTCATCTCATTAATACACCAAACTCAACACGTACGCCACGGCTCAGGTGAGGAAAAACATGTGTTGATGTACACAGTGCGGTTGTAAATGTTTGGACTAAAGTCAGGTCATTGATTTGTGATGGATGATGAACTCCAATGGTTTACAAAATAACAGCATAACATTCCACATATTATGCAACGTGGAATAACTTTATTATGGTCGAGACTAAACCGAAAGGGTTCACCAGTTATGTCTTGGCGTTTTTGTTTGTTTGTTTGTTTTTACAGTTCAAATATGCACCTTCGTGTTTTTGGTAGATTGTCATGTACTTGGCTGCAGCCTTGCAGCGGCCATTTATTTTGTTTTATTAACGGTTCGATCACATTAATGACTACAGTCTCCACATAACCTGCAATATAATTTATGGTAAAATATATTCTGGACGAAATACAATAGTATTCATTCTTAGACCAAATCGATTCTAGGATTTGTTTTGAAAACAAGAAACTTATCCCTGTTGCAATGTTTGAAGTTTAGCCTACACGTGGCCAACTTGCCCAATTAAGTGAAGCGGTTCCATTTCCAAGCAGACACGTTAAACAGAATTGGGAGATACGGTAATAACATTTAGTTGTGGTTGTGATTTTGTGAACTTACATGTGTTTCATTTAGGTGCTTTCTGTGTGGCAGCATGAAGTTAACAAATTACTTTGTTGTGTTTACTCTATGCTGTGCGAAGGTTCTTAGCAATTTCTCACCATTAGGAGAGCAAATAGACTCCCAATTGTTTATGAACAAATCTATCTGCATAATCACAATTTGGTGTTCACTCAGTGGCGAAGGGAACATTTGGATGGCATCATTGATGTAATGTCAAGTTGACAAACTGTGTCCCAACAATAGGGAATCTCCTGTACATAAAACAGCAGGTCCAAAACGACAGCAAAAGGTAGCTGTTCTGTAGCCGCAATTTACAAGCTCCAGACCCACAGGAACGCACCCAGGGTGCCAGCCCGATTCCGGCGAGCCCCCCTCTCCGAAATGGTTGAGAAATGACAGAGTTACCGTGTGGGGGTCCCTCTAGTCTACTGTACTGTACTGGCACACCCGAAATCACCATATATACAGTTAATATGTGCGTGCGTGTGTGTGTTAGGTTGTGCACAGGTGGTGAAATAAACCATGCTGTTTTCGTGCCAGCCACCCACACACATAGCTCCGTAAGGGAGTGGTGCACCACTCAAAAATCTAGAGTTGCAAATTGCAGCTAGCTGTGGTGGTGGTTTCCTCCGAGGTGGAAAGCCTGGTGGTGACGCGAGGTTAGGGTGATGGAGGGTGAGCAGCATTTTTTAAGCAAGACAGCAGTGTGAGCAGAGCAGTAGAAAAAGCAAGCAGGGAGGAGTGTAAACTTCCAGTTTAAACAACCAGTCTGAGAATGAAACTAGATAAAGTGCCCCTCAGGGCACAGGTCTGACTCCCCACCAGGCCAGGTCAGGTTGTGGCCTCCTCGTGTCCAATAGGCCAATGTGAAAAGGGTGCCATTTGTTCTTACACCATTGATGTCAATTGGATGATTTGAGGCAAAAATCCACCTTTTGGTGGCGCTATAACAGGCCAATGTGAAAAGGGTGGGATATATTCCTCATCGTAGTAGGAATGTCTGTGATTTTCACGTAAATTGCACGCTGCGTTCATGATTTGAGGCTTTTTGTTTCAAAACAGCCAATCTTGCAAACTTTGAAAGCCAATGTTAGCCAATTAGGATGGAATATGAAATATCAGACAGATCCATCTTGAACACATGACTATAGAGATAGTGTGTAACGATTTGCGGGATTTTGGGGCAGAATCTGGAGGAGTAATATAAAAAAAATGTTTTTCATAAGTCAACTGCACTGAGTTCCTTGACAGAACTGGCTCATTCCTTACAGTACAATTGCTTCAAAAGAACAATGTTGCTGTAACTAAGAGATTCGCTGTATATGTTCTTTACATGAATGGCATGGGTTATCACCTCTGTATCACTGCTGTAAAAAGAAATCACACAACACAAGTGTGAGCCTGGGCTCAAAAAGTAACCACTGAGCTGATACAGCAGAGTAGTGGACTGGACTGTGGTGCTGATCAACTGTGCTTCTCAATAATTTAACATTATGGGGGTTATGTGATGTCATTCAATATAATACTTATGATGAACACCATTGTAATTCCCTTGCATCTGCTTACAAATGGCAGCACCAAAATAAAATGTTCTCCTTTTATACCTGATGTATACATGTAATGTAAAGTTGAACTTGGAATTATAATGTTATGTGACACGGCTCATTCATAAGGTAAACAATAGGCATGTCACATTTCAGGTATCTCTTCACACAATACCTCACATTTCCAAGTTCATACAATATTGTACATGACTTAGGTTTTGTCTAGTGTACATTTTACTTTAAATTTCCATGGTGTTACACTGATTACATGGCCAGAACTGTATAATTAAAATATATTTTTATGGCCATGAGGAGGGTCTGTTGCCAAGATTTCTCCCTTCCTGAAGTCCTTTTGTATAGCATCAAAAGTGTCTGAATTACAATGTGTAATATCATCAGCAATGAACATTTTCCAGTGCTGTAGATATACAACATCAACCTCCTCTCTGTTTGTATATTTCACTTTCACCTGGAATGCACTGTCACTGATTCCACTCAACACCTACTTAGGACATACTGGCTTATCCTATTGTTGATGTTGAGCCAAAATGTAGCCTATATTAAGTATCACGGCAGGCCAGACAGACATCCATCAGCTGCAGCTATAGGCTACAGGACAGGTCCATTATGTGCAGCCATAGTCCTCAACCACCTCACCTCCACCCTTCTCCTATATTCCACTTGGATATATTGATTAGGGTCTAAGCTCCAAGACGCCACATAATATTTTCTCCTTCCAGTGGCCTTTTCTCCCAATGTAAGCTTTTTTTTTTTTTTTTATCAACTCAAAGCAAAAATACCAATAGCCAATGTATATGCTCGCAACACGTCACACATTTGCAATGTGACTCATTGTGAACTTGCAGATCAGGTATCTTTGTGAAAATGTTCGCCTAGAATGACCTGCCCCAAATAGGTGCCGGGTTATAAAATGTTTTACCCCCCATACACAACTGCAACAAAATGTTGATTTGTACTTCATAAATCTTGTTTTTTGTGCATTGTGGTACATTGCCAAGTTGCTCTGTCAGCGTAATATAAAGCAATGCTTGTGTGTCTAAGATGCCTCCAGTGCTCTTAATGCAATCACGGACACGGTTTCACAGCCTCAGCCTGTCATTAAATCTGTACGCAGGGAACACGGTAGGATCAGTGACATTACAAGTCATCTCATTCACTGTGTATCGCGCATTCGGATCTTTCTTCTTTTCTTCCAAATCCAACATTTGGGGCAGAAGTCCCTGTTTTGAAACATCATCTTAGATTATTTTCCTCATTAGAAATGCCCGTGTTTGTTAGTCGGGTATTAATATCATTCACCACATGGTGCCGGGGAATTCCGAAGCCTTAAATAGTGCCAGCTTCAGATTATGCACCCCTCCTCTCCTTCCCCACCTCTCCTCCCCCCTGCCCCTGTCCAGCTGCACACATACCAGAAGTTGCAGCAGTGCT
Source organism: Protomyctophum parallelum (assembly GCF_964188405.1). NCBI lineage: Eukaryota > Metazoa > Chordata > Actinopteri > Myctophiformes > Myctophidae > Protomyctophum > Protomyctophum parallelum. The sequence continues at coordinate 21,515,346 of NC_139701.1, read as the reverse complement.
ATCATATAGACGGAGGGGGGAATTCCGCCCCTGTCTCAGACTGCAGCGTGCGCCACTTCAGCAAGAACAATAGGAGGCTCAGCCCAGAGCAGGTGTCCTGTTTCAGGGGAGCAGGTCAAAGTGCCTCCTTCTGAATGGAGCATAATCACCATTATGGTGTAGTACAAATATTCGGCCCTACGCAGCTTGGCTTCTTCACAATAGACATGTTCTTCATGAGTGGCTGTAGCGGGACTCCCTCTCGCCCTCCCCCCCTTCATGGGGTGGTGTGGTTGAAACGGTTCGTGTTAACCCAGCGGATCACGGTCCTCTGTTTTTATGAACTGCAAATTCCGTCCTTAATGTACTTTTATGTGATGGGAAATAATCTGCAAAGTAAACTCCAGTGTTCATTTAATGTAACCGTCCTTTTTGAGTGGTGCTCCAAGGAACAGCAATGTCCGTGATGTTCACCTATGTGTTGGTTAATGAGCACCAGTTTGAGTACCAGTAGGGGCACTGTTTGCCAGAAACAGAGAGAGAGAGAGAGAGAGAGAGAGTTGCACCACTCGGTTCACACAGGTGTGATTTTTACACTTTAACCACCTTCAACCTATTTTTACCATGTTATTATAGGCATTGTGACATAGATCAGCTAGATTTGTCGTTCAATGAACTATAAGGGTTTAAATGGTTATTTGTTGGTACTACTGAAAACAACTGAACATAACATAACTGAATATTTTGATGAAAAGTGGAATTAATATTCTCTTTGGTGATTATTTCCCCCTGCAGACTTCGAGACCCACCCCGATTATCCTGGACAGATAATTCGTTTTTCACCACCATGTCACAGCCGTCGTCTACAACATCTGACATCATGAGTCAAGATGTGTTCAACCAGCTGATTGAGATTCTGGACCAGTAAGACCGTGCAAAAGCATACATTATATTTCTCTTTCATAATTTATTATCAATGTTGTTGACCCATCTCATCTGGGTTTTAGAAATGGTGTCCACTCCGTCCAGCCCATTGAGCTCAACTTCTCTGATGGTCCCCCAGATGGACCTGCAGGCAACACCATTCAGATCAGCATGGACTGCATTAGCATGCATAGCCCAGAGGAAGCACCTTCTGTAAGTACAGTTGACTTGCCTCTCATGCTCATAGGATGTCATTCACATATCAATAATTTGTTGCTTCAAAATCTAAAAAAGATAGTCTGGAAATTACATAAAATTAACATGCACAATTTGAATTTAATTATGTATTTATTAAGTATCAATAACTCTTACTGCACTTGGCTGTGCACCCACGCTGGGTTGTTCTAAATTAAATCGTTTTGAAAGAATGCCAATTCTTCCATTATTATTATTATGGAAACTAATTATTATCGATCATTTTAGCTTTTCCAAGAAGAAAAAGTTTCTCAGTGGCAGACTCGGTGCATAACTGTAGTCCCGGATTTCCAGAAGGTGGTACACCCGTGCCCCTTAGCTTCATTTAACTGACTCAGCAGCAGATCTGCTGCTGAGCCAATAATGTGACTGATAAAGGTTATCTGACTTATAACAGCCGTTCAGTGCATTATGGATAGATGTGTGTTGAAGAAAATTAGTGATAAGCACTGTGTAAAACACTGATACTTTCCTAATATTTTAGTGTAACAAATATTTGAACATGAACCCTAGCATCCCTATTCTGGGCAAACATTTTGGAAAAACATCTACTCACCTGAAACGTTTGTCAACGCAGTGCAGATGGGCTATTTTTGTAATTGGATGTTCGACGAAGTACATAGACTTTAATCGGTTCAAGTTGATTAAAGTCTAGCCTTAATAACAATATTTCCAAGATTCATTTCACTCTTGACTGGATGGGTCTTTCAGTGGTAAATCCCATACATTATACAGTACAGCATTTAGCTAAATCTGGGTATTTTGGTGACAACAATGGAAATTCCCCTTTCAGAGTTGTGTGGAGGATATGGTGCACGCAACACAGCAGTCAGTAATGATTAGAGTTTGGCCAGGCTGTTCACCAGTTTATCTAGTGTCATCTTCGTAAGGGGATGATGTTATCAGGTTGAATCGAAGCCGTGCTTGACCTGGGTGGCCCGCTGCTGAGACAGGTAGCTCTCAGTCTGGAGATGCAATCACATATCTGTTTATATGCTGTAGGTACGGTGGTATGTGGTTACTGCATTTTGTTTTTTATTTTAAGGAGGACAAAAATAACTTGAGGTGCGAATAGCCGGCTTGAATATTATGCATGGCAGCATTGTACCGAAAACCTTGAGTTGAGCTGTAGTTTACAGCATAATCCTATAATTTAACCACTTTCGACCTGCCGTCCCTATTTTGTTAGTATAGGCAGAAATTGTAAAATAAATCCAAAAATAGCCGTTATAGCTCACAGTGCATTGCATTGTGAGCTTGCATTGTGAGCTTGTAAATGGATTATCTTTGTCATGCGACGCGGCTACAACAAAGTACGCTTGATATTGTATGGATTCCTATACGCCCCACTGTGTAGTAAGTATGTTGCATGGTTTTGAACTGTAGAGGTATAAAGTCAGTAGTATGTCTGACTTGTACGTGAGGACACATGATCCCAGTCATCCCAGAAGTTACTGGTGAAGAAAAAGTGGGCACTCCACTCCCAGTCCTGGAATGCGGTTGTCCAGCCAGCATGAAGGGGAAAAAACACACACACAAATAAAACTAAAATCTGTTGAAGGCGCTGAGTAACGCCGCCCTGCACATCCCCCAAGGGGGCCTATGCTCTCTTGAACTGGTGATTAATGTCTCCACGCCCCTCGCCCCCCCCCCCCACACCACCCCCACCACACCACCCACCTTCCACTACCAGGGAGGGGCGTGGCATTCGGCATGCCATGGGTGTGAGGAGGGCTCTCTGCCATGGCTGCCTGCCAATCACCGAGCCCCGATCATTTTATTGCGTCACATTGCGTGTTCTGATGAAAGTGCCACAGTGGGCAAAGCCCCCCCCCCCCCCCCACCACCAAGACATCCCACCCTCGTCGAGGTTCACTTCTTTCATGACTCATTAGAATGTGACTCGTTGTTTTGTGCCCTGGGGAACCTATTTGTATTGTGTAGGTTTTATGTTTAATTTGAAATTCCTTTTTTCTCCAAGTTTTCTTCCCCCCCCCCCCCCCCTCCAACCCCTCCCCCCAACCCCCCCTTCTCTTTCCCATAGCCGCAGGGCAACAATTTAACGCAGCACCTGCCTCTCTTGCCGAGGTCTCCAGCTCATCTATCAGTACGTGTCTCATCTATGCAACAGCTAGGAGGGGAGGGGGGCGGGCAGAGGTAAGAGAGAGAGAGACCCAAGCCTTGGGTAGAATAACACAAAGGAATGTAGCAGAAACGGTGGCAGGAGAAATGCTATATCCTACCCCAAACAGCTGATTTTACACCCAGATAACGCTCTGATCAGCTGTGCGTGGAAGATGCGGTGTTGAGTTAGGAGACAGAGGCACCTTTTCAAACACAGGATGAAGGTTGAAAAACAACTTGTGCAGGAGAGTAGCTCAGTCGACACAGCTCTGTGGCGTCTAATTGCATGTTTGTGTTTGGTTGCTTACACCTCTGGGGTCTTAAGCCTCATTTATATCTAGATGCGTGGCGGTGTTGCTCACCTAAACTTGCCGATCTACAAGTTCACAAGGTGCCATGTAACGACGTGCTGTGAGCTTATAGATCGGCTGTGTTTGGTGTGCAATAGGCAAGCAGACCAAGTATAAATCAGGCATTATAGTGTGATTTGCTGTTGCAGCCTGGTGACGTGCTCCCGGCAGCTAAACAGTGTATTTCTACCATTCACAGTGAGTTCTCACATTTTGCGGTCATTATGAGGATGAAGTGAAACATGATCTGCCATCAGTGTTGCAATAATTTCCTTTGATGGGATGTTTGAGATGTTTCTGCTCTGTAATTTTCAAAACATTTGTATTAAAAAGTCATGTCATAGAATAGTTTGTTTATTTGGATCTCCATTAGCTACTACCTTAGTAGAAGCTACTCTTCCTGGGGTCCACAAATGGAGCAGGAAAACGTATGAAGATAATTATAGCTCCGTTCATATTATTTCTCTCCTCTCAGACAGTTAGGTGGAAATGGGGTCGGCAGTGGCTGAGGTGTAGAGTGACCGGATGGTAACCGCAAGGTCCCAGTTCAATCCCGGGCTCCCCCAGAATTGGTGTCGAAGTGTCCTTGAGCAAGACACTGAACCCCTAATTGCAGATTGGTGCCTTGCATAGTTTCCTCCGGCATCGGTGTGTGTATGAATGGGTGAATGTAATGCACAATCTCTGTAAAGCTCCTTGGATAAAGTTGCTATATAAATTTACCATTTCAATCTAAACTGTTAATTACCTATAACCTATTATACAATTTTATTTGGCTTTGACTTTCTTTCTTTGTTTAATAGGATTTTGAAGTCTTTTGATAATCCAATATTGTATTGCATTAACTTACTGTATAGGTGCATTCACACCTGAAGATATTTATTTGTTTCCAATCGCTTCAATAGCATCACTTTGCTCTCTTCCCCCTCCTTCGAGTGGTGGATTATATTATTTAAAAAAAATAGATTTATTTTTGGGCTTTTATGCCTTTTATTGATGGCATAGTAGACTGACAGGAAATGGGGAGTGACGAGCATCGTCAAGATCGGGATTCGAACCCGCGTCACGCTGTCAGGCTGGCATTGCAGCTTAGGGTGCTCAGACCACCACGCCGGCTGCCCGGGCCATATTATTAATTATTGATATATTATTGATATGACAGACCGAGCTAGAAACTACTCAGTTCAATATGTTTAACATAATTCCTGCTACTATATCATTATGATCAGCAAAATTTGTTCCTATGTCTTTGCAAATATTGTTTTTCCACATTTGCTGAGTCCGGGTCAGTTCAGTTGGAGCTGGACAGCCAAAACATTTCTGGTGCTCTGGAAAAAATCAACACTGATTGGCTGTCAAGATGCAATGGGTGGAGTTGGGGGAAGCGAAGGTTTGCTTTGTTCACGTCGTCCCGTTCGCGCAACGTCTCATCTTTGCATTGACAATGTATGTAATTGCACCGCTCAAACTATCCTAAGAATGTAGCTTATGGGTTTGAGAAAGTGTACAGGCTGCAAAATTGTACTATTATTGGCTTTCAACAAGTTTGCAGGATTGACCCCTTTTGAACAAAAAGCCTCAAATCATGAACACAGCGTGCAATTTACGTGAAATCTTTCACAGACTGTACTACTAGGCTGAGGAATATATCCCATCCTTTTCACATTGGCCCTGTTATAGCACCACCAACAGGTACATTTTTGGAACAAAATGCCTCAAATCATCCAATTGCCATCCAAGGTGTAAGAAGAAATGCAATACTTTTCATATTGGCCTATTATAGCGCCACCAGGAGGCCTGCCCTGGTGGAGACCTGTGCCCCAAGATAATATCTAGACAACTAGATAAGGCACTTTATCTAGTTGTCTGTCAGGCTGAAGGCATAGCTGAGACTTGGCCCCTGTCCATGTGTGTCCGACCTTGTGTATGTGTGTCCGACCTTCCGTCTGTAAAGGAAAAAGCAGTAACCGACCACTCGGACCAAAACAATGCATATATACATTTTGGCTAACAAAACCATTATATATAGAACTGCAAATCGTAGAATGCGCATTCACTAGCTCAGCGGTGGGGGCCATGCACCCCCTGTTACCTCCCGACCTAGTTGACGCACCCCCCACATGAAAATAAAAATTGCATAAGCTATATAGAGCTAAATAAAACCACAAGGGGTGCACGCACCACAGTTTGGGAACCACTGCACTAGCTGTATCACGATGTACGATATCTCTGAAAAGACATATCGTGGAGGCATTGTATCGTCTCCACGTTATTTATCACCATATCGCCCACCCCTATTTTAACTAACTTCCTTACCCTACCTTTTAATCAAAGATATTAGTTGACATGTTCATTGAATGCACAGACCTGATTGTGTGTGTGCTAAGCCCAGCCCCACCAGTTGGCCTCTGGCGCACTAAGAAGGTGTAGGAAAACATAAAATTTTTCATGGTCTGCTTGATGAATCAACTGCATTTGGTGATGGCTTGTATCTCTTAGCCAAAGCTTAGTCTTACATTGATTCAAGAAAATTGCAACAGGGGGGACAGATCCTTTAATTAAGACATATTTTTTAATCTTTTTTTCTTTCTTTTTTTAAACTATACAGTATATAACATTCCAAAATGTTTGGAAATAAAGTGATCACTCTTCTTTTTGTGTTTCTGACCACAATGTTGGTGTTGGCTTTTTAAATGGTCGTTCGACCAATGTGCAGAGATGACTATCTTATTGTAGGCTGTTGCCTTTAGGCAGTATGCAGTGTTGTTAATTCAAAGTATGTCGCCTTTGGGCAGTATGAGTTGTTCAAAGTAATCAGTCTTAACAACGTGCTCGCAACACAATGCATTACAATGCAATATAGGGTTCATGAGATAATTTTCTCATCAGAGATGAAGATCAAATGAATTAAACCCAAAGATGGAACATGTTGATGTTCCATGAATATTGATTCATTGGTTGTGGTTGGTTCTCTGACTAAGACTATAGCTGATATCACCTTTCTCTTGTCAGTGACACTTTGATTAATTGAAAATGGTGGATCCTGTAGGTAAACATAACAAGTGTAACGCTTAATCATGGATCGTCCACAAAGTAACAGTTTTTGTATTGACTTGTGAATTAGTTTTGAAATGTACCCATTTGGCATACTGTGAAATAACATTTTCAATCAAGTTTAAATTAAATGGACCAAGATGGAATAAGTTTTGACAACATTGTAATGAAATTGGAATATTATTTCATGGACCAGCGCCCATGCATTAATATTGAGTCTAACTGACTAACTGACATCACCACTTCAAGTTTGTCAAATCGCAAGTTTTATTTTCTGTGCAAGCTTCAACAAATTGCAGTTTCAAAAGATAATAAAAGGAAAATGTAAAAAGAAGAAAATCAAATATACCATACATAAGGTGTGTACTAAGGAGTGTATAGTCATACATAAAGTAATAGTGCCAGTGTGACGGCCTGTTTCTCCTCTCCAGGTCTGACATGGCCACTGGGCTAAGCACCTGTTAAGTAGTTTGTTACTCAGCTTCAGAGCTTCATATTCACTGCATTGTACGCTATATTTACTATATTGTGTGAAGATATACTCTGTATATTGTTACAAAAATGGCATAAAATTGGGATATTGTCTCCCAGTTTGATTTCATCCTCTTTAATCTACCACTTGATAAACCGAATGTGTGCTCCTCCTTGCCTGGGACACCTAAGCAGTAAAAACTACTAAGAAATTATATTTCAGTAGTTTAACAAATGTTAGTTTAATGGACAAACATCTCTTCTTACTAACACTTTGTAGACATTTGGTGACAGGTGTCTGGGCTGAGGTGTTAGAAAGCATCACTTAAGGATGTGTCCTGTGTGGATGGACGCTCGCACTCTGCTCAGGGCAGGTGTCTGTGTGGTAGAAGCCACAGCACCCTGACACTTGATACTGAACTAATCTAGCTGACTTAGGAACAGGCTCTTAAAGGGGAAAAAACTGAGCAAAGCCTCTTTTGTCTGAGCCCCTGGATCGTCATTGTTTGAGCTGCTGCCAGGCTCCACTGGGATCTGCCATCCTTTTAGGTCTGAACGGGCCTGGATTTTGCATGAATCTCGCAACACTAATGGAAACAGTGATGTGACTTGTATCGCATATAGCTTCTGGTTTGGGGCTGAATGCTGAAGAGAATTGGTGCAAATCATGAGTTGCAGTCTTCAGCTAACTTTGTTAACTAGTGTCAGGTTAAGTTTGATGTTGGATTATGAGACCATTACCGTTTACGGCAAATGTAGTAGGCATGATTTCAGCCTGTTTACATTTACATACAAGGCTGGAAAGTAATTTAAGAAGTATGATTCATGCTTCACAATTATTGAATCATGAAACTTGTCAATTCATCTTATTTGGTCAGCTGTTGCACCTTGCCCTCGTCTCCTCACCATCACCATTATACAAGGATTAATAATAACCGACACGTTGTATAATCCATCACGCTCACAGACGCAGAGGAACAGTAAAATCACGGAGACCATTGCATACTATTTGACCAAGGATATGACACAGAAGAATGAGCAACAAAAGCATTAAATATTTTATAAACTCATACCTCAGCACCTGCACCTTTTTTCAGTGCCAGTTTCATCCTCTGACATTAGGCTCTTTAACAAATATAACCAAACATATTGGTTTCCAACATTCACTACCAAATTGTTAAATATTTAAAATATTAACACTAGTAAATGCATGTTATTGATAATGCATTTTTGAAACGAACTCAAAGTGCTACGGTACAGGAAAAAAACATTTGCATAAAACATCTAAAAATAAATAAATATAAACATGGGGGCAAAAAGCCTAGGGGGTAAAAACCAGAATAGCTAACCGTATGCTTTATTAAAAATGAAAGTCTTTAGTCCTCTCTTGAAAGCTTCAACAGACTGGAGCTCTTAGCTGGTATGTACTGTAGGTCTATCCTTTGTGATGCTTGTTTGAATAATGCACCAATATATTCTAATACTGTACGAGTTCAGCATAACAATGAGTGCTCTAACTTCATTTTAACATGGCTGCCAGTGTTGTTTTAGCATAATGAGGAGTTTGTTTAGCTCGTCTAATTAGCACTTATAAAAGTCTAGGCTAGGTTCTGTGTGGCGGCTGGATTTCTTGGGGGGTCGTTAGCATAGGCTTTTGAAAGTGTTTCTTGCTATTGTGAGTGCACTGGCCTGCAGGACTATAGCCTCTGGCCCTGGCCAGGGTGTGGTCAGTGATCAGAGACTTCGGGTCAGAATTGTGCTCAGTTTAGTTAGTAACTTTAAAATTATTCTGACCATAGGGCAAACGTGCAGAGCTGAGTATTGTGTTGATGTAATTTTTATATTTTATTTCAGTAGTTTTGTTTTAATGATTGCATTTTTGTTTACACTTAAATGAGCATAAACATCCATGTTTTTTCTCATTTTGTGGGAAATGGGTGTGTTTGTGTGACACACACACACACACACACACACACACACACACACACACACAAAAATCACTGCCCAACTGTTCCAAAGAGCACCGTCAGCACCATTACAGTATCTGAGATTTAATGCATGTTTCCAAAACAGATCTACACCAGTCATCTCTGATAGATACAAGCTATCTACAGGAGTCACTTTGTGTTACCGGGGGCTATGCATTGTGGTGGCTAGGGGTCAATTCGTATGCTAACTAACCTGGTATAATAGTTAATACTTTCCCAGGCCAGGTAGTGACATCAGAATTCTCATTTTGGGGTTGGCTGACCTGGCATAGTTTTGACTCTTTTTTTTTTTTATGCATGATCCATTCATTTATTATAAAGGTCACATTCTGAATCTTTCTAGATAACTTAATTGACGTTAAACTGTCTACAGGCTGCAGATGAAACTAAGCAACATTGTCTTTATGCTGACATTTCTCTGTTATTACATTGTAGTTCATCACACTTGGTGCAGGTGGAGAGAAGTATGTTAGAGGTAAAGTGCAGGCACTGGGCAGATGCAAGCAAATGTTAAGTCCGCATCAAGCATCCCTCGCTACTAGGTAGCACAACTTACTATTTGGGTTGGCTATGGTCATTACACCTCTGAGGAGCCCTGCAGAACTTCAAAGGAAAGGCTAAGGAGAGGGTGCTTCTTCAGCAAGATGGGTGTGGACTCAGGTACGACACTCAAGGTAGCTCCTCAGACCCCTCCCCTCTCCTGTCTTCCCGGTATATATGACATTCCCAATGAATCCTATAGAGGCTTCTGCTTTTCCACCTCACATCTGTAGTCCACATCACTCCTTTTGAGTGAAGGAAAATAGTTGTGGAATCCTGGAGCCAGTGGAGCAAACAGCAGCAGCTCTGCTCAACCTCAGTGCCAACATGTTGTACCTGGAGACGGGGACCGCGCCATCGTACAGCGAGGTAAGGCCCAAAGACAAGCTTCTAACGGGGCATCAAACCAGCTCATCCGTTGCCACTTCCCAAAGCTTCTATAAGACCGATTAATACAGTAACAAAGAATAGTAGAGAATGATGGCCTTGAACAAGAACGTACCTTTGGAAATTTTGTCTGTCTTAAACAGTTTTGCTATGCAATGTTTGTTACTTGTTCGATGTGTAATGCTGGCAGTTTGAACGTCATCATTACACATTTTTCAGATGGGTCAAAATTAAGTTGAAATAATTCAACTTATTAAGAGTTAAGTTTTTGTGTGGTAGATTCCTCTTTTGATTCGAATCAGTGGTATTGCATTTGTGCATGTCTGCTTATGTGTGAGTGTGTATGTGTGTACAGAGTGGAAGGGAATGTAAACACCTGGAGTGTCTCCTGACTGAGTGGTTGTTTTATGAAATGGCTGCTGCTGCTGTTGATCTCTTGCTGCTGCTGTGATTGCTGGTTTTGTATGCGTTTGTTGCGTACTGTATCCCCTCAATGGAAAAATGAAAACGCTGCTTAGTTCATCTTGCTTGGACCACTAAAACTAATTTATATCCTGTGATTTTTTTATTTTATTTTTTTAAATCAATGGCTTAATAGGCTTATATGTTACTTTAGTGGATTTTAATGAAAATTGTTCTGATGTGTGAAATTGTAATCTTAATTGCAATCAGGAATGTATTCAAATTTATTTAGCAAGTCTCCAACATTTGCTTCAGAGATCGGCATGGCTCAGTTTTATATATATAATTTTTTTTTAAATAATAATTGAAAAGGTCAGAGGCTTGTCAGTTCTTACAATATCAATAGTGCTTTAAAATGTGTTCTTTAACTAATTTAAAAGATAGATTTAGCGTACTCTCACACCCTAGAGGTGTTTCTGTTCTAAAGAATTCATGTTAAATCAAAATGGACGAGAAGGGTTTTCCAATGCATTAATCTGCTAATACAATTTTAGTTTCTTTGGTTAGAAAACTCAAAAGGTTTCCATTTTCCAATTTCAGTCACAATTTCTTTGCAAATGAGACTGTCATTGGGCATTGTGAGAAAATGCCCAATGACGGTCTCATTTGCAAATTCTTTGCAAACAGTGTCAACTCTGCTGTAAACACTGGGTGCATTTTTAAAAGTTATGTTATTTTCTCACATTTTGAGGAAAACTACATTTGACGTTATGTATGACAGTGCCATACATATGCTACTTTCTCGACACCTTATTTCTTAAATATATTTAAGTTTAATGCCCCCTTCAATCAAATTAATTTATCCCATTTACTTACTATTCTACTTGTTTTTGAGGAGAAGTTTCTTGCTGTCACCTACTTTACGCGGGCAGTCCATAGCTTTGACATTTCAGCTTGCTTTCAGAGGTCATAGGTCAAAATACTGCAGCTTTGCTTGTGTGTTATTCGCCAACTGTTCTGCTGTCAGTCACAAAGTCGAGGTTGTCTGCTGCTGCGTTCACAGCTCAGTTCAGTTCTGGGTTTGGGTGATCATTTTGAGCCAAGTGCATCTTCATTGGAGACACATTTACCATACATACGGTATAGGTCTATTTAAATCCGTATTAATAACGGATTTATCCACTTTTATTCATGTCTTAACCACTTTCATCCTGGGGTCCCCATTTTGGGCATGTCATTTGTCGTACACAGAAACAATTTGCGTTGTGTGACAGTAGGTCGGCTATTTCCAAATTCCAATGTATGTTGTACGACAAAGAGCATAAGACTTCAGTGGCTAATACACCCAGAACCCTGCATTGTGTATGGTTATGCAGGCATCTCCCTGCCCTCCCTCATATTTGTGCCGTCGTTACCACATACCAGATGCTGCATCGAAACACAGTGTCCACCCTAAAGAACTGTGACAGATTTCCAGATTGCAGGTTGCAGATAGCAGGTGTGTCAGGTCACTGTCTTAAGTTGTTGAGCCGGGGGGTTGGTGCAAGGGGGGTATGTTTAAGTGGTGTCCACCTCAATCGCTGCAGTGTGATGTATCAGGTTCCCCTGCTTACCCCCCAGCGTTGCGGCAGTGGCAGTGGCCATTAGAATGTGGCTGACCAGGCGTTGCTGTTTTAGTCTAGGGTCGTAATTGCTTTAATGGTGTGTTGACGTAGATGCAATCACCTGGTCTGCCCATCCCACCATGTATGAGGTGCAGATAGACCCCTACCCGGCCACACCTCAACCCCCATCCTGAGTAGGGTCTTTCAATGACGCCCTCCCCTGTGGTCACTCATCACAGTACCCCCCCCCCCCCTCCCCACAGACAATCTTATGACGACCTAGGGTACACAGAGCAGGTCACTAGAGAGCTTGGAATGGGAGCAATTCCACCCCTTAGGCCAGGTCTTTCTCTGGTTCCTGTCATTTATTGCAGTTCAAAGTGTGGGCTTGATTAATTGGGTCTACAATACTACAGGCACAGGTAAAATAAATGTGTTACTTGGTAAAATAATGAATGAATAGTCTCTAATGAGTTATCTAGTATTGCTTTTCTAGGACTTCTCTCTGCAGAACTCTTTGAAAAAATGGGCATTCATTTGAAAGCTGACAAATCGTCATTACATCACCAATACATGTAAAACAATAGATAAAGTGTGTGAATATACTACTTATGCCAGTGTTCCCTGTCAAAATGATTCAGTAGTATGATGGCAACATTAAGAATTCCCTTTTAATTAGAGCGACTGTTTGCATTACAAATATCTGTGACATGTATAATGCATAATCGGGATTCCTTCATTGGAATCAACAGGCTATCACTCTGAAGGTCAGCAGTGTCCCTTTCCTGTGGGCCTGAAATGCTTACTCCAGCATGTGTCCCGGACAAAGAAACGCTCGCAGGCTGCGAACAAACTGTGCAAACCTTTCACCAGCTTTATTAAAGGCTGTCGTGGATGTCAAGGCTGCTGATTTATTGTCGTTCTGTTTAGCAGCCTGACGTCCCAAAGACCTAAGCACAGCCACAGAGCCGACTATAAACGGAAGGAATTTTTAAGAGCGACTAAAGGGGTTATTAAATGGCTGCTATATTATAGTGGAATAAGATCTGATTTAAGGAATCTGAGAGAGTCCTGAATCTCCCACATAAAACTCTTTGTAAAAAGTAAATAGCCAGCTTCCAGTCAATTAAACATTCAGAGGCTTTTAGCTGTTCATCCTTTATCTTTGATCTCTAACTTCATTTTGAACACTGAAGAATGGGCCATGGTCTTACATTGACAATCATGTCACGCATTCAATTTACCTTTTTTGTGCTTGACACTTTGATCCATGATTTCTTTTGCTCACAGGCCGGCATCAGCCTTTTCATTAGATGAATAATTTTACAATGATAATTAATGCCCTGTCACATCCCCCTTCCAAAACGTCAGCATCAGGTAGGAGGCAGTGTCCGCTGTGATTGGCTGTGAAGCTACCGTTAAGCTCCAATAAACGGCAGGAAGATCTTGCGCCACACGGCCCATGAGATCGGTCGCTGATATCACTGCTGACTCACCACATTCGGGAAAATATTCATCCAAACAGGAAATTGTGTCACAGTGTAGTTTTTAGTGTTCCATACCTGACGGAAAAGATGGCACTAATTATTATCATTATAGGCATAGGTAAACATGAAGCACAAAACCAAAGCACACATTTCTGAACCAGGAGGACTTTACCAAGACTCTCTGTATTGAGATCAGACACAGAGGGCAACTCGATAGTCTGTCCAGTGTAAAGCTGTCTGTAATTACCCCATTGTAAGGGAGCGTGTGTTTGTGAAAGCTTCTCCCTTCCAGAGGCCAGAGAGTTTAAACTGAGTAGAGATACGTGTGTGTGTGTGTGTGTGTTCCATTCACAGAGCACTTGTCTCCTAACACCTGCATGCCCAGTATATTGTTCTCCAGACAAGCTCTTATAAGCTCTGGTGGCATTGTTTCCGGGGAGGTTAAGCAGACTTGTGGCACACACACACACTGACCCTTATCCAACAGCAACACAGAGTAACGATGCGCCCTGTGGCACTGTTGCAGAGGTATGCTGTGGTTGACTTGAATGACCTCTCTCAGGTGCTGCGTGCATGTGTGGGTGTATGTGTGGAAATGTCAATGTGTGTCTGATGGAGGAAGATTAGCGTTTAACATTTTACCAACTTGGGTAATAGGCATGTAGCCTACGTCGTTGCGTGGCTGTGTGTATTTTGTTGATCACCTGGCACACAAGCAACACCTGTGTGCAGTGTGAATGGGTGTGAGCCGGGCAGCTGTGGTCGGCTGTGCCTGAAATAAACAAGAGGCCCTCGAGAGATTAATGACCGTCTAAAGAGCGAGAGCCATGGCACCTAGTCCAGGAATGTGCCATTTATAAATGGAATGGAATGAGTTGAATGGACCAGCACAGCAAGCAAGCAGGAAGCGGTTGGCTAAAGCCCAGGCCAACTCTGCATCCTGTTTTAAAGGCAGACATTTTAATTCCATTCCTCCCGTCTGGATAGTTTGGGTTTTGGGAACAAGCGCTAGGCTAAGGCTATGTTTGTATTTTGATTTTGCTCCAAAGAAAATCTAGGCGAGTGAGTGGTGATGGGGGTTGACTGTAAAGCATGGACTCTGATATATGTACACCTACTTGGTTGAAAAGCTGGTTCCTCAAGTGCAATGCACGATTCATCTGCAGCTGGATAAATCAATGCCAATCTGGTTGATCTCAGCAGGGTAGACGCGCTTGTTTCGGGGTTGGCACCATGCCACAAAGTCTCTGCTTCTGCAGAAAATGTTGATTAGTTTTGATTTACAGAAAAAACATTTTTGTCTTTTACCTTTCACCCTATTTGATGGCTGTGATAAATGCATGTTCCACCTTTCATCTATTTGACATAAAGTTTCCCCCTATAATTAGCTTCTATCATTCTGAGTCAATTTAAACCACATTCAACTTTACATGGATATGTGTGATGTGGTAACTAATCACCTAGCATGAACTTTTACAAACAATGAAAAAAGCATCAACGGTTGATAAACATCTTCACCGCATATTCGGGATTGCTGATTCAGCTATTAGTCATTCGTGATTACTGATTCAGTCATCAGTCAAAGTAGATGAAATGCAAGCCTGTCGATAAGGAAAGTATCTCAAACGTTTGAAGGTCTTTCCGCTGAGTCTGCAGATGTGTTGAGTAACTTTCTGATCAATGTCCAATTATTTAATTGGTGTGTCTTTCTTTGGCTCAGCTTAGCTAAATCGCTTAGTTTAATCATTTGACTAGCAGATGTGCCTACAAATCCATTTCCTAATCCTAGATTTAACTCTTTAGAAGCCACTTGTTGGCATGCTTGCTACTGTCTGAAACTCATTGAAATGTAGGGTGAGAACATCTCTACATCCACTGTCTGATAGTGTTACCAGGTTGCTCTTTACAGTAAAAGGAGAATAGGGAAATAATAAAATGCATGTTAGCCATTGGCTCACAATTCTGTACTACTGTAAAATGAATGCTCACTTGCCAGAATTTGAATGGCATCTATGGCGGTGGTATTATGATATAAGCCAAATTGCTGTGCTGGGCTAGTGCCCAAAATCCTCAAGTTCCATTCCTGGCAATAACATCTCACGCGTTATGTTTTTAGACTCTCCATGTAACCACAATGTGTTTACTTTTTGATTGTTGAAGCAGAATTATATTTACACACAGTGTAATTAACCTCATGCAAAACCCCCTTCAAAAGTCCAATTTTGCTTCAGAAATAACCTTAGTAACCTAATGGAGATAAATGTTGACCAATCTCTGTCAACATTGTACATTTATCCATCCAAGCGATGCCAGAATGGATTAAGCCGTACAACGATTGGAGAAAATAGCTAATCTACAAGCTCACAATGCTTGTCATGGACTTTTCGATCCGCTGTTTTTGCTATTTTAGAAAATGTTTGAAAAATCCCAAAATAGGGACGCTATGTTGAAAGCTGTTGAAACATAAATCAAAACATTTGTGTTTGAACCATTGCTTCAGTCTCTCTGACATTATGTGTTATTTTATGCTCTTATTTTGTTCTCTCTCCAGTCACAGTATACAAACCTGGGGCTCCTGAACAGCATGGACCAGAGCATCCAAAACGGGGGGTCCACCTCCACCAGTCCCTACAACGACCATGCACAGAACGTGACCGCCCGGTCGCCCTACAACCAGCCCAGCTCCACATTCGACGCACTCTCTCCTTCCCCAGCAATTCCGTCCAACACGGATTATGCTGGGACGCACACATTCGATGTGTCATTCCAACAGTCCAGCACGGCGAAGTCTGCAACATGGACGGTAAGAATTCTATTCACTGAACCAATCCCACAGTATTTAAATCTGCAATCCATAACTTTTATGTCCTACCCAGGATTCGAGCCCGGGTTCCCCTTACAAGCACTGAATTTTCTACTTCTGAGCTATAACAGAAAGCCCTTTACCTTTTGACCCTCAACCAGTACAACCACAGGATACAAATGTCTCAATAGAAGAGCAATTTGATTAACACTTATGGTACCTAGGAAGTTTTTCAGAATAAAGGCGCTAGAGTGCCAAGCAGATGAGGGAGATTTTACTCTGAAAACTCCTGCCTTTCATTTTCCCCCAAAACCGGTGTTTTATTTAATAAGACCTGTGTGGACGTTCTAGGCATCATAATTGTACAACTACTGCAGTTGGTGGTTAACATTTCTATTCACAAATAAATGTTATGGATTGCATCAATAAAGCCTATTGTTTAATTCCACAAGGATAATACTTGCCATGTGCAAAGTGTAGGTTGTTTGCGTCCATCAACAATTATATTGTGTTTATTGTTGTTTTTGTATAATTATTATAGTATTAGACTACAACACAACACCGACTCTATCCAGCACCCTTTAGAAGCATAACCTTGATTTCATAAGAGAATGTTTTTTTCCCTACTGATTTATAAAAATATCATTGGCAAATAATTCATGGCACTTAAATTGTAGGGAGTCTTTGTTCTAGGACATTTGATATAATGTCAGGTAAGTTGTCAATTATTTAGACTGTCTTGACTTTGACACCCTCTGCACTATTATTTGTAGCACCAATCACCTAAGTAGGGCAAAACAACCATCTATTGTACAAGTATTGCCATGTCACCTACTGTATGTCTGATTACATGTGTTTTCATTGAACATGTGCCAAGCATATGCACATACAGTTGCCCCTCAGGGTATATTGTTCGTGTGAATTTGTAGCCATAGAATTTAAATTTATGGGCCAGCTGTATCATAACAGGTCATCGTTTAATGCAGTGATTTGCCAGGGCAAAGGTAGAAGCAACACACTACATCTCTGAACCACAAGATCCTTATCTATGTGATCTGTGCTTCAGGCATATTTGGGATGCATTGCTGACTGTACTATGTAGTTGCGCAACCACATCGGCTAAGGAAAAAAAATCACTTAAGATGTGAGACTTCAAATCAAGACAAAACCTCAGGCATTTCTCTTTACACCCCACACATTGCGTCTGAGATGCTGAAAGAATCTGGACATCAGAGGATGATCTTGCTACATTATCTATCACAATCAGTTGTAGCCTACTAAATGTTCAAAATGACGGGGTTAACATTTACAAATGCAGTCCACACACACTGTTGTTAGCTCCCGCTGTTTATTGCAGATCAACGTTTCGATCCCCAGGGATTCATATCCTGATGAAGATCCTTATGGGATGGATATTTCTGTCTACAATAAACAGTGGGAGCTGTTAGTGGACTTTATTTGTATTATTATGTTGAGCTTCTGTTTGTGCTGCACCTGATCACCATACTTGATGTGCATGCTCTACATTCCCAACAAAAGTTTCCCCACTGTAAATATTCACAGATAATTTAGTACAATCTTTCTTTAACCATCCAAAGTAATTTATGAGTATGACATGACATTTTAAATATATTGGATCCTGACTTTCTGGTGAATGTAACATTCTGGTCCCATAAACTTACATGTTAACCACCAGCCCTTTTCAGAAATAGCTGATCTTCAATCTCACAGTACATAGGAACTACAGGGTTAGTGTGATCAATACTCAACATGCCTTAGAATGGCTAGTCTAATGAGAATTGAATTACCATATGCTGGCCTTGTATCAGTTTACCAGCAACCTGTTGAGTGGAGTTCACTGGGGTCTTGTTGATGACAGAGGTAAACAGGCATAAACAGTTAGTCCAGGTGTTGTGAAGGCATGTGCAGCTAGATGTCACCATGTGATGGTTCAGTAAAACCTACACAACCGGCTCCTCTTGCTCTGTCATTAGGGATGATGGGGACTAAAGGACAGCTGTTGCGTCAGAGCCCCACCTGCTTGGTTTGTGTATTTGTGTACACTGCACTGCTGTGAACAGACGCAGCACTGCAGATAGAACTCACAGTAACGGACTCGAACGCGTTAATGACAGATGCCATTTATACCAGAAGCTAGTGTGCCCTATAGCAGTCACCGAAGTTAAGCATGTGTCACCGCCAGATGGAGTTGTAATTGACATTTTGACACTTTTGTGATGAGTTTTCTTTTCTTTTGGGTTCCTGGTTTCCTCAGCCCATTACTGCTCTGACCGTATGCTTAGACCCTGAATTCAAATCTAACTCCCATCAAGTCTTCCATAGCACCCCTCTTTGTCCTAGGTTTCCTGTCTCTCTACAATGTTGTCTAAATTAAGCATAAACCTATTATTTAATATTGCCAATGTCTCACATCAGGAGTTGCACATATAGTTTTGACAATCCACATAAGCCATGAATCTGAAATTTGGCAGAAAGGAGTGTTGAAAAACCTGTGGGCTTATTGCATCAATTTCAGCACTAATGTACTGTGGCTCTTGAGTAAACAGGCGGAACTCAGAATTTCGGCGATCTCGCCATGTTCGCCATTGGCAACACCGAGTGTGGGATTGTGACATTCACCCAATTCCCACACTGCGACGCTCATCCCTCTCATTTTCACGGTCTAAAAAACAAAAGTGTCTGATGTGCAATTGTGTGGCGGTAGTAGAGTGTGGGGTGTGAGTGCCACTCCCTGTGGACAAGCCTCTGGTTCAAGGCTCCTCATCATAAACACACGTAGCGTAACCGTCCAGTGTACGGCGCAGTCATAACACATGATGCAAGACTGCTTTGAATGGTCTGACATCACAAGGAAATTTGATGGATGCCTATTTTGTCATTGTTGTAGTGTGTAAACTTTAAATCGCCCATTTAAACCCACAAAGAAAATATTGTTTGCATTGTGTTTTTCAAAACTGAATCCCACTTTTAAAAGTAAAGCCAAGTTGTTTTTTTATATATTCAAAATGTGCACATGGCTCCAATGGTCTTGAATGACTTTTGAACCTGACCAAAGCTGAGCACTTACAACTAGGTTACCTGTGGCTCCCATTCCCTCTAAAGCTGAATTTGTTATGATCATGATCTCCATAATGGCGTTCAGAGAGAGTTTTTTTAGGAGTCTCCGTAGTAGTTGCTTTAATTAGAGAGAATCATGAGAATGGAGCTTTACCTCCAACTGACAGAGACTCCTTCGTCTGATCTCAGGTGATCTGCTGCAAATCTCCCCATAAGCTCAACAGAATAGCTCAACCGCTGGACTGATGGCCTGATGGCAGCGTGCCACAGAAGATGTCACCGCCACAGCTTTACTCTGCCAATAGATCTGCTAAAGCCCCCCCCTTTTGAAGGGCTGTGGGATCTTCCACTGGGAGTTAGTGGACTGTGTACTGTGCTGTTTGATGACTGTTCTTGTGAAGACACACCTTAATCCCAAGCCCACACCTTAACCTCTTCCTGTCTAGGACGCCTGTGACACACGCACACAGAAGCATAACGCGTCAACATTTCCCAGAATGGCCCCCGCAGTGTGTGTCTCTCATTCATGCGGTTGGCCATAGCACTCGACCCTTAATTGTTTGTTTAAAGTGCACAGCCCCAGCAAATAGTGTCTGTGTGGGTTGGAGGTGTTTTTTCTTCTTCTGCTTCTTTGCTCGACTAAATTGATGGTGTGTCGCAAATGAGGCAACTATTGTTGGCTACTGATGCTACCATTGTGAGGCTAAAAGGAGCTTGTGTTTGCCTTGCATATTAGCTGCCACCAGGTAGTGCTCAAAAGAGAGGAATGTCATGGTTTGGGCTCTCGCCGCGACTCTGCAGAGCTAGGGGGGATTACAGTAATGGATTGAGGGCCTGTAGATAATACTTGTGTAAATACTCTCTGCCTCTTTCCTGAACCCTGTGCTCTCGGGCGAGCTCTAGTCTTTTTTTTTTCTTTTTTGAGAGAGCAAGAGAGAGTTAAGCTCGATGGCTGCGTCTCACATTGTGCCGCGGGAGGAGGAGGTACCCTGCGAAACAGCTCAAAGAGAAGAGTGTTCCAGCGAAAGGCTGCAAGACTCAGCTTGCCCCTGGAACATCTGCGGGCCCGTCCCACGCCTCACAAGATGGAGCCGAGACTTGTTTGTGTCAAGAAGCTTGTCAAGACTCGCCCGTCACAGAGACGCAAGCCCTAAAACCTACAGCTGAGGACAATTTTTTTTGGGATTTTTATGTGAAAAAAAAAGACAGTCAAAGATTTTGGTGATACGGACGTGATTTCTCAATAATAGCAAAAAAAAGAGAGATATTTATGATTATTTTCACTTTTTACAAAGGAAAATCAGGCTTAGCGTACTTGCGTCTAATATGCAACAGTACCAATGACCCAAAAAATGAAATGGTAGTTAGTTGCATAAATACAAAACAGAGTCATTAATCTGTCACCAGATCACCATTTCTTGAATCCTCACTAACCAAAACAAAAAGTAATTTGTTGTGTGTTGTGTTGTGATTAAAAAGCCTAAACAGAGTTGTGGGAAGTGTATTTTTGAGTAAAAGAAAAAAGAAGATACTTGTATTCACAGTCTGGCACTGGTAAGGCATTTGGGAAAAGTAGAGGGGAAAACCAGAATAATTACACAAAACCTGTCTGTGAGCGATCCCATCTTCACATGTAATTTTATCCCAGTTTCAAACGAACTATTTCATAGTTTATCTAAAACAAAATACAATTAAATACAATTCTTGTGTTTAGAGCAGTGGTTTTCAACCTTTTTAATATCAAGGCCCATACTTTATTCACCATTTGATGACATTTAGCCTCTCAAACCCAAAACAAAAGAATATTTTGTCGTCGTTGGACGAGGTTTTGTTCACAATTCCATGCAAACGTTGATCAGAAGAACAATTCTCCCACATTCTCTAATTTTGTAGCCACCTTGTAAATTAAGTAATGAAGATGTTTAACAATAATTGAACTCTTGAGAGCATAAAATGAAACCAAATGGATTGGTCCATTTGGTTTCATTTTACGCTCTCAAGAGATCTATAAGGGTCCATTTGGTTACCAACTCTCAATTTAGCTGGGGACCAACTGGAACCGCCTCAAGGACCACTGGTGGTCCCCGGACCACTGGTTGAAAACCACTGGTTTAGAGCTACAAAGAAAATGTGTATATATATATATTATTTTAGGGGACTCTTTTGCAGTCACTAAGGTGACGGTGAATTTCTTATCACCATTTAGCAGATCTCAAGCCACTCTTAAAAAATAAACACGATGTGACGTCACACGTGCTTGCAGATGTTCTGCTGCCTGATGTGAGGTCTCACCAATGCCGATCCCTCTGCAGCATAAGCTGTTTATATGCTGATGATCTTCTCATTAGAGCCCAACAAATATAGCAGTCAGCCATTATTTAACTTTTTTTCATGGCAATTAAGCAGACGATATCTCTTCTATAATAAAATAAATAATTACGTAGTACATTATACATAAGTCCACAATGTAAACAAGTCCCAAACTCTTAGCTTTAATGTCTGTATAATTTAGCGCCAAAATCAGGATCAGACCCAAAAAATTAAATCTGGCATCGGTCAGGCTCTACTTCTCACAACGTCAGGGATGAGTCAGATTGATATCGATATCAGATCGCGTCCTATATACTTCTGCATTAAACATCTCTAAGAAGCAGGTGTTTTTCCTCACTTGTGGAAAAAAGGGTAGGGAGGGGAAGATGAGGGGGTGGGGGGGGGGGGGGAGAAAAAAAAACTCCCTTGCATTTTTGTTGAATTAAACAGGTTGAGGAGAAGCCCGGGGCAAGATAGGACATGTCAGGTATGAAGAAGACAAGACCAGAGGCGCCAAACAGTGCTTGTTTAAGGGTCTGTGTTTGTCAGGACTTGACTCCTGCATGCGCCCGCAGCGCTTGTCAGGGAGAGTAGAACGCTACAGCTGTGGGCCTGTCTCAACCTGCGTCGCTGTGGAAGTGTGTATTCTTCTGTTCAAAACGTCTTGTGTGTGTGGAAGAAAGTGAATGCACACATGCAACACTGTGCATGACCCCCCGAACTGCACATGTATGTTATATGTGCAGTGTGATTATTGTTCCGTCATACAGCATGCTTCCTAATTGTAAATCTGTAAGTAAGCAGCAAGTGTCAAGTTTGTCGACAGTGTACTAAAAACGTACTCACTCGGAGTTGAATTAACAGTCTGGATTTAGCTTTTTTTTTTTTTTTACTCTCACTTAGAGATACTGTAGGGGATTAAAAAAAAATCAGTCTGAAGTGAGTTGTACTGTACTGTACAAGCCCTCCCTGGCCTGTGTGTCTGTGTGTTAGGCTGTGCAACAGTGACACTTGGTGGTGAACAAACGCTATAACGCTGTCTTCGTGCTCGGACACAGCGGGGGACAACGGGACAGACCCAGGGACACAGCCACACACATAGCTGTCTATAGGAGTCGTTGCACCACTAAAAAAAAAGATGCAGCTAACCGATCTATATAATTGAATTAGCTGTCTCTGTACTATCTAATAAAAAAGGCAACGAAACAAACAAACAAAACTAAATAAAACAGCCTATACAGATCACTGGCTTCCATCTTATTGCCACGGTCGGCTGTTGAAGAATGTGTCATGCTTGCAGTCTTCCAAACCTTTTTGTTTTTAAACAAATGTGATTAGCTGTGTGTGTGTGTGTGTGTGTGTGTGTGTGTGTGTGTGTGTGTGTGTGTGCGTGCGTGTGTACTCTAACTGTGTAATTCACATTGTGACCAATGAATGGCTCATAATTACATGTTAACACCTGAGCACCGCGCCCTGTGTGAGCCACTGAATCCCATCAGTCAACTGGCTGCCCCTCCACCCTGCACCGTGTTGGCTTTAGCCATGTACCGCTTTCAGCAGTCGCCAAGCTCCAGCTCTCACTGCTGAGCAAACACACCACCACAAGCACATAGTTGTGTGTTCAAAAGTTTGTAGCCTGAGGGCTAGGACAGGCTCCCTAGAGTGTGTGTGTGTGTGTGTGTGTGTGTGTGTGTGTGAGTGAGACTGTGTGTGTGTGGCGGGGAGTGTTCAATCTCTGCAAACTGTAGTTCTCCCCTTAACCTGTCTCACTTTATCTTGAGGTTACCACTGCTGTTCTGCTGCTTTGGCCTTCAGCGAAACAAAATATAGTCCTGTAATTATTCAAAACACTATACACACTCTTCATCTCTCTCTTCACTCTCTCTCGGTCTCTCTTCCATGTCTCTCTCTGCTTGGCTTCCCCACCTCATTTAGCTGATTGACAGGGAGTATCAGGTTGGGAGCGAGGCGACAACTACGGCCATTCATCTTGTGGTGTTTTCTTTTTGAGTGGTGCAACCACTCCAAGGAACTGCAATGTCTGTGTTCACCCGTGCACCTATGTGACGTTAAAGAGCACCAGTATATGACTGAGTACCAGTAGGGGCGCTGTTGTGCCAGAAACAGAGAGAGGGATAGTGCTGCACTGTTGCCTGCTATTGAGAGAGAAAGAGAGAGGTGGGGTCAACACTCAGTTCACACAGGTGTGATTTATGTTATAAATGAGACCTTTTGGCAAGCTACTTTGATTTAGAAGCAAGGGCATGTTCAGCCACCATGTTGACCCCCAAGTTGAATTTGACTTCACTGTATGAGAGACTAGCAGGGATGGTTGGTTGGTATAGGTGGATGGATGGATTGAAGGATGGCTAGATAGACATTTATTAGACCTTTATTGAAATGTAGGTTTCGTAGGCACAACAGCAGTAAGCATGAAACGCATAATAAAGCCAGAGGAAATAATTACTTGGACATATGATATTGGCTATAAATGGTATTGGAACGGTCTCAAAATAATACAGATTATTTAATCTGTTTTAACCAGCAAAAACTAATTCAATGTAAAAGTGTAGAAAATCATCAATGAGTTCAATATGAGTTCAAAAGTGTGTAGTACCTCTAGTCTAAGCCAAATCAAATATGATGTAAAATCTTAACAAGAAATACACTTTACATATTTCTACATTTAATTTGTGTACTCATCTCATTCAGTAGTCATTCAGTTGTGAAAACACACACTTGGAAAAGAGTGTAGTTATTTATTGATTGATTTGAAGCCCCGCCCCTATAGGGCCTAGGTTTGTTTCCATTGTAGTCCTCTGTATAATATCGGTATCGGCAGATATGACCCTGCAAATAATCGGATGTCGGTCATAATTTCATAATCGTGCAGCACCCCTACTTGGACATAATCATCAGAAAACTAAAACTTAACATTCAAAAGCTGGGATTTTTGTTTAATGTCCTCAATACTGTAAATTCATACAAAGAAATTTAAATCTCAGTTCCAACACTCAAACTGTGCTGTGTCCCTGCTGTGCTCATACATTGTACATTTAGTAATGAGGTCACTTGAGGAAAGGAGCCTACTTGAGGATTATTAATAACCAGACTTGTATTAATGGAACCCAACTTCTGGACGGTGAAACATGAACATAGAAACAGCAAGAGAGACTATATGTATATATATATATAGATATAGATATAGAAAGAGAGAGAGAGAGAGACAGACAGACATGAGAAAGCACTGTTTGGAGTTTGTCGTGATGAAAGGAAAGGTTTGTGCCTGGGGAATGGAGCACTCGCGTCCCTGCCAAGCTTGTGTAATATTAAAAGTCAACACAGACAGGTGCTGGGATGTGCTCCCTTTCATTTGGAACAAAACTTAATAGAGATGGAATTTTATGTGCCATTGTTCTAGAACACCGCCCCGAGCGGCTTTCACAATGTTCTCAGAATACTTCTCTTCCCGCAGAAAATGAACCTGACAGGGAAAACTTACCCTGCACCCCACCCCCCCAGTGTCCTCTGCACAGTGGATTTGAATCTGCTGCTTACACAGCAGTGATTTGAATGGTTTGTTGACACAGTTGTGTCCTGCCTATTAGAAACAATTCTCTCCTTTATTTTGGCGGTTATCTGGATATCCAAGCTTACAGTACCAGTAAAAAAATAAAAACACATCCATTATCAATAATGCCTTTTGAAAGCTTGTATGTGAGCCAGGCTGTGTTAAGCAATCATCACTTTTGGCGTGTGCGTGCCACTCTAGCTAGTCTGTTTTACAATGATAATTTATGTTCTGTGATGGCTTTAACCCTGTCTTAATTGACTGCGGTGAGTCCATTTCCACCTGCTCATATAATGTCTTGATCTCTAGATAGCGGTCATCAAAAGGTTGAACAGGTACTGTAG
Organism: Protomyctophum parallelum; assembly: GCF_964188405.1. NCBI lineage: Eukaryota > Metazoa > Chordata > Actinopteri > Myctophiformes > Myctophidae > Protomyctophum > Protomyctophum parallelum. Next base: position 21,489,675 of record NC_139701.1, on the reverse strand, counting down.
ATGAAACCTGTGTCCCTGTTTTAACTGCTCCTTGAGGGGTGTTTTTATGACTCCTCGGAAGTCCCAGAGGCTCACGATGCCAGTGAGGTTTGCCCAATACACAACCGTGTGTGTGTGTGTGTGTGTGTGCATGTGTGCATAATCACAGCCTTGCTTTTAACCCTTGCTTTCTTCAGGGAGAAAACAGAAGTGCATGGTCCAGGCAACAGGTGTTGCAAGGAGCCTTGAGCCCAGCCTTGAGCCTCTTGTAAATGCAGGCTAACTCTGTTTTGATGGCTAGACTAATGTAGCGAGCTATATTGATAAATATTCCGTTATTGTGGTATTTTCCTACCTTGTGGTGTTTTCCTTCCTTGTTAACCTTGATTTATTGTCTAAATTGAAACTGATCTATACATAAAAAGGCTTTATCTAACGATTGTTCCGTTTTCTTTTTTCCTTTGTCCACAGTATTCAACAGAGCTAAAGAAACTGTACTGTCAGATCGCCAAGACATGTCCCATTCAGATCAAAGTCCTAACCAACCCCCCAGGGGGCGCTGTCATCCGGGCCATGCCTGTTTACAAGAAGGCCGAGCACGTCACAGAGGTGGTCAAACGTTGCCCAAACCATGAACTCAGCCGCGAGTTCAACGACGGTCAGTACTCCATAAAATTTTTTTACATAACATCACTTGGTTGAAAGTTTTTGTTGTTCACTTCATAGCTTCTTATGCACTCTTTTATGATATAATCTTGCGTGCAGGCCAGATCGCTCCTCCAAGCCATCTGATTCGTGTGGAGGGCAACAGCCACGCCCAGTATGTGGAGGACGCCATCACGGGCCGCCAGAGCGTCCTGGTGCCCTATGAGCCCCCCCAGGTGAGTGCTCCCCTCCCCACCGTGCCTGGAGAAAGCCTGTTTCCATCCCACTGTCAACGCTATCTCACCACTGACTGTGACAGACAGTGTGTTAACAGGCTTCTTCTTGACTTATCTGTCCCCCCACCCCACACACACACACACACACACACACACACACACACACCTCTCCCTCGCTAACTCGATCCTCACAGCCAGCAAATGTTTCTCAATAGGATTACACCATGACACTGCCTCTAGCTACGTCTCTGTCAACCCATAAAAGGAAATGGCTCTGACTTTTTCACTCGCTTCAATTTTGAGGCTTCAGGTGTTGTTCCATCACTGTGCAGGTCACATGGCAATTTGTGACCAATTTAAGTGGCGTTGAAATGTCCCTCACCTGAACAGCAACATTGTGGTTGTGTGTAGAAAGTAAGATTTCTAAGCAAAACAATACCTACATGTCTACAGTGATATCTGTAAATTTCTATTTCACATTACGTTGTTTCACCTGCCTTCCATAGCAGCCAAGATTGCCTCAAAAACACTATTACACAGTTGTACATAACAGTGATGACTAAAACCAAATGTGCATGAAATCATTACCACAAATCTATTAGATAATGATAAAGTCGTTTTCTGTATCTGATCAAATAATGTATACGTTTTCCTTTTCCTTTGTCACAGATAGTAAGAGTAATGATGTAATACTCTTCTTTCAGGTGGGCACAGAGTTCACTACGATCTTGTACAACTTCATGTGCAACTCGAGCTGCGTGGGGGGAATGAACAGACGCCCCATCCTCATCATCGTCACTCTGGAAAACCGAGAGTAAGAAGTTGGACTGTCTTCAGTGGTAGCCTCTTGTCGCTTTCCTGTTAAGTTGAGAAGTTTGTCTCTGACCACTGTTCTTGCCGCTGCCTCTCTGTCTCCCCTCCAGTGGCCAGGTGCTGGGTCGCCGCTGCTTTGAGGCCAGGATCTGCGCTTGTCCGGGGCGCGACCGCAAGGCCGACGAGGACAGCATCCGCAAGCAGAACGTAACAGACGTCACAAAAAGCACTGAGGGTACGAAACGCCGTAAGTAGCGCGGGGGCTGGTGAAGGGCTGACATGCTCATGGGTGTCATCTAAGGCGCTTCTGATTACAAAGGACTAACACACTCGCACACTGCTTGCACGCTGCTTGCACGCTGCTTGCACACTCACCTCGCCTTCCTACACGCCATCCCCATTCTGTGCTTCTTTCACCCCAGTCCTGTTCTTGCTGAGGCTACCTTCTTCTGAAGGCCGCCACAGGGTACTGATCGTGCTTCTGTCCTCCACAGCCTTTCGCCAGGTGTCCCATGGCATTCAGATGTCCTCCATCAAGAAGAGAAGATCCACAGATGAGGAAGTTTTTTGTTTGCCTGTAAGTTTACATCTCTGTAATAGTCTGTATGGGAGCTACTCCGGGTATTTTTTGAACGCCATTACAGTTTCATAGTGCTTGAACCGCAGACTGACATTTCTCTCTCTTCAACCTCTTGTAGATTAAAGGTCGTGAAATATATGAGATTTTGGTGAAAATCAAGGAATCTCTGGAGCTCATGCAGTTTCTGCCCCAGCACACTATCGAGTCATACAGGCAGCAGCAACAGAATCTCCTACAAAAACAGTGAGTACCAGTGCTAGTGGGCTTGAGTAAGTGCACCTTTGTTTTGACAGTCACAGCATGGAATATGTTCATTAAAATTAACGCTCACATTTGAATGCCATCAATTGTTGCTGTGACCACCTTTAACTGTCTGAGCTCATTTACTATTTTTTTGTTTGCATTCTTTTATATATTTTTTTTATTTCATTTTAGTGAAATGTTGTTTGCATTCTGATTGGCGAAGAATGACGAGCAATCACAGAAAATGCCCCTAATTATATGATGTGTGTTTTGGACGAGTGTTGTATATCTCATAAGACAAAATTATTGCTGGAAAGTTGTGTTGTGCTGGTAATGTTTATGCATTGCAAAACATGGCTGCATAATATGCCTTTGAACAAAGCTGCTGCTTTTGCAGTTTTGCATAACAAGACTATAATTACACCATGAATGAGCAATTCACTTATTTTTTCCAAGTATTTCTTTATTTAATATTTCACAAGTTGAATCTGGAATTTGCGTCACGCTTGTGCCTTAGAGGGTGAACCCCCCCCCCTGCTCTCTCATGGGATATGAGCCAAGTTTGATGAATCGTGACAAATGTACCTTGCTACGCTTTGTTGAGGAGAAGCTCCCAAAGATTGATGGTAACGCCTTTAGGTGCTTTGCCAGGTTTGCACAACAGCACCAGTCACAAAATCCCTGCCTCCATCTCCTATTGGCTCGAGCGTAATTAAAACTGTCTCAGACACACACATTCACACACATTTTACCTTGTCCACGCCCATTCACCATGAGCCATGGAAAAGGGTAGATGCAAGTAAATGATAGTTTGACGGCCCCATGATGATAATTATTGCTTATGTTATAGTTTCCCATTAAAAAACTGGCAGACCGCCAGACAGTGAGGTAATTCTTCTTTTTATTGTTTTTGATTGTACAGGCTACCGTTGCTTGCTATCAGAACCTTAAGTATTCATCATACATAATCAACAGTAACATTGCATCTCTTGGTTTACTGAATATTCTCTTCAGAATATCTTTATAAAGTACAGCACTACCATATACTCTACTCCAGCATTTGCTTTACTTAGTAGGAACATTCAATTATTTTTCACATCTTTGTGTATTCTCTAATACTAATTTGTATGCTGTCGTCTTCCCCTCTCCTGTGTGCCCATCATATTGACTGCTGTATTCTTAACCCCTGTTGTTTCTACTTCAGACTTTACCAAATTTAATCCATTTGATTACTACTTCATTAGACCCTTTTGCTCTAGATATTTATTTTTTGTTACTGAGCGTGTCAGTGTACACTACAGCACTTTGGTTCACTGTTTTAAATGTGCTCTATGAATAAAGTGGATTGGATTGGATAAACAACACCTAACTATGAAAGCAAGCTGAACATTCCAATGTGATTCAACAGTATGTTATGTTGGCAAATAGTGCCATCTTCTGGTGAGTGATATAAGTGCAGGTTAGGATATAGGCTTTGGCTATTATGTTTCACTTGTCTTAGCACTACATTTTGCGATGAAATTCAACCCCTCTCCCTGCCCCTGACACAGATCATTCTGCGCAAAATCTTTTCCTGTAATTTTAAGGGTGATTCTTTGCTCTCCCTGCCTCCTCTTTTCCACTGCTGCATGTGTCCATGTGTTTTTATGCCTCTTCTTTTCCACTGCTGCATGTCTCCATGTGTTTTTGTGAACACTAAATGCTCATTCATAGTCTGGATTTTCAGTGGTGAGGTGACCACCGCTCCGGTGGTGAGGTGACCACCTCTCCGGTGGTGAGGAGACCACCGGAGCTGAAATAACGTTGAGCGGTGGTGAGTAAAAACGGAGAGAAGGGCGGGAGCGGTGGCGGTGGTTTGCTCTTCCCCGCGGCTCGTGACGTCATGTTGTAGTTCGGTGGTCACCCCACCACCAAAAATCCAGACTATGAATGAGCCTTAAGGCCTCTTTCTCCTTTAGTGAGCCCTTATTTCTGCTCTCTCTTTCTCTCTTCTTTCTGGTTCCTCTGCAGTCTGCTTAAAGCCCGTCTTGGTAGCCAGCTCCTGGAGCCTGCAGGAGAGCAGAGGCGGCGCTACAGTTCCTCCTGAACGTCTGCCTCACATTCCTCCTCCTCTTCCACCTCCTCTCCCAGTCACCCAGAATTTCTCCTTCGCCTCCTCTTTCCACTTCTCCTCCCCTTTTCCTCTTTCCCCGGGTGCTGGGACGGTTTACCGAGGATGTGCCACTATTGACACTAGTAGAGTTCCATGAACAATGTTCAGTTGCTGCTACAAGACTCGAACCTCTGGTGCAAAGTGCATCTGACCATGGTGCAACGTGTAGGCTGCCAGCCTAGGCTACCAGTACAAGGCTTCCCCATGCACAGGCCTACTGTATATGCTTATGCAGACCTAGGGTCTAGAAGTAGGGGGTCCTTTAAGTTCACTGGTAATGCTTTTATCAGTGATGTTTTTTAGTTTTGTTGCATGCAGATTATTTTTTTTCCATAAAAATGTTAAGGGGAGCCTATTTGCCTAATGATGTGACATTCTCGAGGAACCACAGAAGTGTACAGTGTCATGTGGGGAACTCCTAGTTTTATTTTTATGGACATGTCATATGAGCGTTGCATAGAGACTGTGTGTACAGTAACTGCATCTCAACTGACTTCTTCACCACTTGGTTGAGGTTGGTCAGGAACCAAGCTCTAGTGTTTCTATTTTATTTTCTGTTACTTGACTTACTAAGCTAGCTTGGGCTATATTATCAGAGCTGGACTCAAATATGTGGTTATCTTGGGAGGGAGGATAAATAGACTAAAATGAAGATAATGCTAATGCTGGTCATGTTTTTTAAAGTCACTGCAGGACAGTTTTGAGTGTTTTTTTTTATTACAGTAATTTCTCAATTTTGTCTTTCAATAAAGGGAATTACAGATATACAGTCCGTCAGATTATGTGTAAAGCAGAGTTCTGTCACTTTCGCCCCTGTGACCATTCTGTTTGAAACAGATTACTTTATTTTCTGTGGCTGTTCCGTCTGTCAGAACCAATAAATGTTTTCGTTTCTGCTTGAACTTGAAACTGCTTTGCCTTATTACTCTTATTTCTTTTCATTGCCACTACTATACACACACACTGCACTTTTTTATTTGTTTTTCAGGATCCAAATTCCAAAACCATAACATACATTTCTTGTTTTCTTCCTGTACAAAGAAGACCAACGAATCATATAGAGTGATGCCATACAACACTACTCTCACTATGCTATGTTTTTTCCATGAAAGGTTAACACTGTGAAGTCGACAGTGCGACTAACAAGCGTGCTAAAATAATGTGATCAGATGGGGTGAGATGAACTAATGAGCCCCTTGTGTCGTCCTCTCTCCCTGCCCCAGGAACTCCATGCCGTCTCAACCCTCCTACGGCTCCAGCTCTCCGACTCACGGAAAAGTAAACAAACTGCCCTCCGTCAGCCAGCTCATCAACCCCCAGCAGCGCAACACGCTGACTCCATCAGGCATGTCCGGAGGCCTGACTGACAGTAAGTGTGCCCCCCCTTTGTTTCGCTTTCCCAAATGTCTGTCTCAGGCCGTATTTACTACCAAACCCTCCCCAACCCCTCTCAACCTCGCCACCAGCCTTTTCACCCCCCCTCCCCCCCCCCCTCCCCTCCTGATATCAGGAGGGGAGCCTGCCTGGGCAGGCATGAGGGACCTGTACACTTCTCTGCACTGTGACAGGCCGCTTCCTCTTCTTCTTGAAAAAAAAAAAAGAAAACAACAGAATCTGATCCCTGTGAGACTTTACTCATTTTGTGGCCCGCAGGCCCACTTTTATAATGCCTTGATCTGTCATATTGAGAGTATAATAAGCCAGCACCACGTGCCCCCTTCCCCCTCCCCGAATCCACCAGCCCATAATGTTTGTGTTGGAGTTAACGTCATCTCCAGAGAAAGTTAAAAACTAAATGCTCATGGTGGCTGCCTGTGTTTCCTCCAGTGACTCCCATGATGGGACACATCCCCATGAACGCCCACGCCGACATGAGTTCACTGAGCCCCACACATGCACTGCAGCCACAGCTTCCCATGGTACCTTCCCATTGCACTCCCCCTCCTCCATACCCCATGGACAGCAGCATCTCCAGGTACCTGACCACACCGGTGGGGAGGGGGGCTCTCCTGCTAGAAGTACATTTCCTTTTGCCACAGTTCACTGCTATAGCAAAATGACTCTTAATTAGTCTCCTTTCCTCACATTTAGTGCATAGTATAAAAACAGCTTCATAATCTGCATATTTATACAATAATAATAGTGTTGGCACCTGTACCCGTTTTCAAGTCTATTTTCCCCTTAATTCCCTGTTGCAGCTTCCTTCTACGGCTGGGCTGTGCAGCCTGCTTGGACTACTTCACAGCACAGGGCATAACTAACATCTACCAGATTGAGAACTACAATTTGGAGGTGAGTTTATTTTTTTCCTTTCTGGGTTTGAGCCTGATTTATACTTTGTTGTATGACAGTGTCACACACCAAATAGCTGACCACAACGTTTAAATAAATGAGTTTATAGATTAGAAAATGTTGGTCCTTGCCGCAGTCTTACGATGTAGCATACATTAGGCATTACAAGGAGCGTAATGTTCTATAATCTATATTCTGTTCACTCATTCAAACAGGACCTGGTCCGTCTGAAGATCCCCATGGAGTACCAGCACACCATCTGGAAGGGCATCATGGAGCATCGGCAGACTATGGACTTCTCCCCACCCCCCCACATCCTGCGAACCACCAGCGGCGGCTCCTCTCTCAGCATGGGCTCCGCGGAGGCCCGTGGCGAGCGGGTCATCGACGCTGTTCGCTTCACGCTACGCCAGACCATCTCCTTCCCGCCACGCGACGACTGGTCTGACTTCTCCTTCGACCTCGACTCCCGACGCAACAAACAGCAACGCATCAAAGAGGAGGGGGAGTAGGACAATGGCACACACACACACACACACACCTTCTGTCCCTGACTCACCGGTGTCACAAACGTCTTTGCCAACATCTACAATGCCACGCCACTCCGTTGGAACATTACATAAAAAAAATTCTAAAACATGAAAGCAAAATACATTCTCCAAAGTCCAAACAAATAAATGCACTTATTTACAACCTTCCTGTTTTTGTTATGATAGCCGCAAACTTAAGTAAATTGTGTTTGATGAAAAAAAGTGCCTTTTCTTTATCACGTTCAAATTTCTTGAGAGCACTTAAGAAATGCAGCGATTTAAAAAAAAGTTTGCATCGAGCTTTTATTTACCCCCCCAAGTGTTCATGATCCATTCCAATGTTAAATCATGACTGGAAATGACAACTTGTGTAAGAGGGGTTTATTCCTGCTATGGGCCATAGCAACGTTGTATTTCTGTTTTAGGACTGTGTACTGCCCACTTTTACGACTGTACGATGTAGTCTTTCACACTGATTTTTATTTTTTGTTTTTGGCACAAGCCAAAATTGATTGTATAACTTTCATTTCAGAGAAGTGTTATTTTGGTTGTTACTAGTGCAGAAACTTAAAGTTTCTAAATAATAAAAAAAAGAGAGAAAAGTGTTATGCCGATTGATGCCGATTGATGGGTGATGCTGTACTTTTCTGTTTACTTGTCTTTTGTATCTGATGTTGGCCAATCCATCACCAGACATTGGTATTTTTTGGATAATCGTCTCCGTCAGGTGGAAACCTCATAAGTCCAAACCTTTTCATGATTCAAATTCAAATTGTAGATCTGCTACTTTTGAGTGACGCTGTAGTATGACAGGGCATTCATTTACGAAAAAACAAAAATTTCAAATATGGAGATGGAAGGTTTCCGCCTGACGGCAACGTGTTGTTACAGTGGTCATACATATGACTGCCTGCCTCTCTGCTGTTCTCTTCATGCCTGCATGTTCTATCACTGCACATATCACTGCTGCAATGGATGCCTGGCACACCTTTTTATTTTATTTTCATGAACCACATTGTTTTGGTAAAGGTTTGTTTTAATTTGATAGTTCCTCAAATCCTTTTGAGATGATTGTATATACACTTGTATAGTTGCCTTTTTGAAGGTTTCCCCAAAATAAATACTTGATTTTCAATACGAATAAAAACAATGTGAATATTGCTTACTATATATATATAGTATATAATATAGAATATTGTTACTTATATTGGCACAAATACTTGTAATAATGGATATGATTAACAATGTATGTACCCTTTACTAGTCGATGTTCAAAGAGTTTTAGTTCCACGTAGCCTACATTGTTAAAAAGCAGAATGTATCTGCAGTTTCTTATTTCTTTTTTTGTACAATATATTGTAAATATATGTTGCAATTGTACCTAGGCTATTTTTGATATAAATCAAAAATAAATATCCATACTTACAGTATTGCATGTTAACACTATTTGCCATCAGTTATTTTATACAGAAAAGTGAGCAAAGATTTTCTCCATGCTTGTTATTGTATTGTCTAATACTCCATTCCAGTACATTGATTTGAAACGAAACAATGCGTATGAAGGCAGATGGTCAGCTTTAACTGGAAGGGGTTTGCATCAGATGAACTGCTTAAGAATTATTGTTTAATATAGAAATATACAGTAATCAAAAGGTTTTTTCTAAGTTTGTTCCTGATTCAATTTTTTTTATAGTCATTCTTCTGTGTGCCTGCCATGCTGATATGGTTCCTTCCTCGTATTCGGTACAGATTGACGTAGAGGGTGCGCTGTGACTGGCCAGTCGCTGTGATTGACAGCCTACACCTAAACCTAACCCTAACCTTAACCTCAGTAAAACTATAACTAAACCTAACTGTGAGAGCCCCGTCTTAGCTCTCGAGGAGTTGATCCCGTAGTTGAACTGGTCGACGCGCTGTTTAAATGCCATACTGTTTGCTCTGCGTGTCAGCCCCACAATGCGGTAATAAACACGCAGGCAGGCAGCTCTTGCCTTTGACACATTTATTTCCAAGCATGGCATCAGTATCTGCGATTTCAAAATGAAACAATAAATCAGTATAAACACAAACAATTAACGAATATTCTCTGACAGGCATTTCTCCACACAGCATTTGACAGTGGTAGCATACCTGCGGTCGAAACCATTTGCCCCTTCCGGGTCAATCCTCCCTCTCACCATACCCGTGAACTTGACACTCAAGTAACCAACAGCGCCACCCCAAGGTTACATGAATGTGCTTGACCTTGGTACACATTTGGCCCTTACACACCGGCCCCTAATTGTTAAGGCGGGTATAACAATTCAAACAGTAAACAAAACAAAAGAAAAAACAAGGGCCAAACATGTTAGGTTTCATGAACTAAACACAATTTTGTCACTGGCCTTTCAATAGTGCTGCTTTTAGTCTGCAGTTTCACAGAGCGCACCAGACCGTGTTTGTCTGGAAAGACCTCGAGAACCTTGCCAAGTGGCCAGGACCCACGGGGGGCTGCAGGGTCCATGATGACCACAATATCTCCAGCTGCCAAACTCCTTTTCTTCTGATTCCACTTTTGCCTCTCTTGGAGCAAGGGCAAGTATTCCCGTACCCATCTTTTCCAGAAAAGATCTGAGAGATACTGTACTTGCCTCCATCGTCTTCTCACGTACTGGTCATTTGAGTCGAACACTCCAGGTGGTAAGGCTGGTTTACCCTTCAAGAGAAGAAGATGGTTTGGTGTAAGTGGCTCCAGGTCGTTGGGGTCATCTGATAGTTTGGTTATTGGACGGTCATTCAAAATGGCCTCCACTTCACAGAGCACTGTATGAAGTCCATCATCGTCCAACCTCTGCTGATGTAGGACAGAACTGAGAACCCTTCTCACCAGACGGATCATCCGTTCCCAGACACCACCATGATGTGATCCTGCTGGTGGATTAAAGCTCCAACGAATGCCAGCCTGTGACAGAATTCCATGAATCTTGTCCTGATTCCAAGCTGCCAGAGCCTCCTTCAGTTCTCTTTCTGTCCCAACAAAATTGGTACCATTATCGGACCGTAGATGCGCCACTTGTCCTCTCCTGCTGATAAAACGCCTTATAGCATTAATGCATGCGTCGGTGTCCAATGAAACGGCGACCTCCAGGTGGATGGCCCTGCTTGCCATACAAGTAAATATGACTCCGTACCTCTTACAGGTTGATCTTCCTTTCTTCACTTCCACTGGACCAAAGTAATCTACCCCTGTGTTGGTGAAAGGTGGTAGGTCAGGAAGGATTCTGTCTGCTGGAAGATCCGCCATCTTTTGCTCCACTGCTCTGCCGTTATAACGTTTGCAAAAACTGCACTCAGTAATGATCTTCCTGACAGCCGCATGGGCCTTGGTGATCCAAAATCTCTTCCTCACTTTGGACAGTGTGTGCGTCCTTCCACCATGTCCCAAATTCTGGTGTACATGCTTGAGAATGAGTGTAGAAACGTGCTGGTCCTTTGAGAGAATGAGTGGATGTTTAGCTTCCTCTGGCATTGCTCCTCTGCTCAATCGTCCTCCAACTCTCAAGAGCCCATCTTCAAGGACTGGATCCAGCCTATATATGGGACTCTGTCGACTCACTTCTTCCTTCCCGGATGTTAAAGCAGCAATCTCTTCACTGAATCTCTGCAGCTGACAGTAGTGAATGATGGCAACCTCCGCCCCCTGCAGGTCATCCAGCGTCAAAGTACCACTGCAGGATGTTGACGTGGGCCTTTGACCTTCAGCCTGCTTTCTTAGACGGCCCCTCTCCAACAACCTGGCCTTCAACCTGAGGAACCAGGCAACGGCTTTCTGCAGCCTCTTCCAGTCTGAGAAGTAGGTCATAAGTTGGCATGTAGGACTAGACATGTCACCTATATTTATGGCATTTACTGTTGCCTCCTTTCTGACTTCCTGGTCACTTGAGTCCACTGAGACGTCCAGCACAGTTTTGGGCCAATCCTCCTCTGGCTTCCAAAGAAATGCAGGACCTTCAAGCCACCTGCTGCAATTCAGGAAGTCTGAGACCCTCACTCCTCTTGACGCATCGTCAGCTGGATTGTCTTTGGAACCGACGTGTCTCCACTGTGAGGGTTCAGATGTTTCTCTGATGGTTGAGATCCTATTGGCCACAAATGTGTGGAAACGCCTGTCTTCATTGCTCAGATACTTCAACACTGAAGTGCTGTCAGTCCAAAATACTGACTCCTCCAACTGGAACTTCAGCTCCGCCTTCAACAGCACGTCCACTTTGACAGCAAGGACGGCAGCGGTTAACTCCAGCCGAGGAATAGTTACAGCCTTCAGTGGTGTTACTCTGGATTTGCCAAGCAGAAAGGTGACCTGGATGTGGTTTTCCTCATTTGACATCCGCATGTATGATACGGTTCCATATCCATCTTCACTAGCATCAGCAAAATGATGTAGTTGGGCCTGTCTAACCTTTCCAAAGGCCACTGGTTTGATGCACCTACTTGCCTGAAAGGCAGCCAGCTGCTCCAGCTCTTCCAACCATCCTTTCCACTGGTGTAGGATGTCCTGTGGTAGGTTGTCATCCCACCCGCATCCTCTTCTACATAGTTCCTGCTGCATTATTTTTGCACGCAAAGTGACTGGTGCCAGGAACCCTAGCGGATCGTATACTGAGCTGGCGATGGACAGCATACCACGCCTGGTAAGAGACTGTTGTTTCAACTCCAACTTGAATCTGAAAGAGTCCGTCTCCACACACCATAGTAGGCCCAGAGCCCTTTCCATAGGAAGTTTGTCTCTGTCCAAATCCAACTCCTTTAGATCCTTGGCCCTTTGCTCTGCTACGATGGACTGCAAAACACCACGGCTGTTACTGATCCACTTCTCCAGAATGAAGCCCCCTTTGCGACACAGTGCAATAAGCTCGGTTATCGTCTGGATAGCTTCTTCTTCAGTGGCCGAGCTCTTCAGACAGTCGTCCACATAAAAATTGTGCTTAACAGATTGTGTGACTTCATCCGAGAACTCAGACTGGTTATCTTCAGCAGTTTTCCTCAAGGCGTAGCTCGCACAACTAGGAGATGATGCAGCACCGAACAGGTGCACAGTCATCCTGTATTCCACAAGGTCCTTAGTGACGTCTCCATCTGGCCACCAGAGAAAGCGCAGAAAATCCCTGTCCTCCTCTGCAACCTTCACCTGGTGGAACATGGCTTGAATGTCACCCATGAACGCCACTGGTTCCTCTCTGAAGCGAGTTAGAACTCCAAGCAGTAAGCTGGTAAGGTTCGGACCCTGCAGAAGTTCACTGTTCAGAGATGCTCCTTGAAACGTGGCTGCGCAGTCAAACACCACACGGAGGTTTCCTTTCCTGGGATGGTGGACACCATGGTGCGGTATGTACCACACTTTCCCCTTCTGACCCTGCAATTGTGGCTGTACTGGCTCTGCATAGTTGTTTGTTATGAGCTTATTCATGTATGCTGAATACTCCTGTTGCAAGCTGTTGTTATTGAGGAACCTTTTCTTCAAACCCTGGATCCTTTGCCTAGCCACTGCAAAGTTGTTGGGCAGACAGACTTCCTTGTTCTTAAAGGGCAGCTTCAGACAGTACCTCCCCTCATGAAGTACCGCTGAACTCTCCGCAATTTCCAGAAACTGTAGGTCTTCTCTGGACATTTCATTCTCCTTCCCCGCAACTTCGTTGAAGTCGTGATTGTACTGATTGGCCAGCATTTCTTCCAATCTGGACACAGAGATTCTGTTCACCGTAACGGAGGGAAACTCTTCTTCCTCTAGGCCATTCCTTCCTTTCAGTGGACCGTTAACGACCCATCCTAGCACCGTCCTACTCGCATACGGGCCATTCCCGTGGCTGTTGATAATCTCCCAAGGCTCCAATATATTGGGAGCATTAGTCCCAATCAACAGGTCCACATTAGAATTGATGTGTGGGATATGAACGTTGGACAAATAAGGCCATTCAGCCAGTTCTTGAGGTGTCACCAAGCTCTCAGCAGTAACTGGCATTTCACTCTGTGTAAAAACCTCTGGCAGAACATGAAAGTCATTGCTGTCCAAACCGGCCACCTCCAACCCAGTTAGGGAATATGCTGGAACCACTGCCTTTTGCCCCATGGTGCTCAACAAGAACTTGGTTCTTCTGCCTGTGATATTCAGCTTCTGCATTAGATGTTCAGAGCAGAAGGTGGCTGAGCTGCCAGGATCTAAGAAGGCATATGTTCGGATTACATGGTTTCCTTTAACTGCTTTCACACATACAGGGAGAATAGATAAGACACACCGGTCCTTACCGGCCCCTGTATGTCCACATGTTTGTGAAGTCCGCTGTTCATTGGATGGTTCCTGTTCTGAAGCTGGTGGTTGCCTTTTGATGTGCAGTACAGTGGGGTGAGTTTGACCACAGACTTTGCAGGTCAAGCGCCTTTCACAAAAACGGCTGACATGGCCGACGCATAAACAAGCAAAGCAAACGCCCCTCTCTCTCAGGACCTGTATTTTCTCCTTGTGCGTCTTCTCCTTAAACTGTTTGCACTCCTCCAGTGAGTGACTGCGAGTACAGCAAAGGCAGGCCACCGAATCTGATGTTACCGACGTCAGCTCCTTATCTCTGTCAGAAGTTATTGTTGTGGCGACAATATTTTCCTTCACCCTGTTTGATGGATATGATGAAAACTTGGTGGGAGCCTTTGTGCCAACCACACCGGATATGGGATCCTGAATGTTCCCAAACAGGGGGTCAGAAAGGATACTGACACGCCGCTCCATAAATACCACAAGGTCCCAAAAGTGGGCTCTTCCATCGGTGTTCCTCATGATGTCATGAGCCACTGTCCTCCATTGCTCCCTCATCCTGAATGGCAGCTTTGCAATTATGGCTCGCATATGGACAGGCATGTCCATTTCCTGCACGTACTGAAGCTCCTCCATGACGTTACAACAGCCACGCAGGAATAAAGCGTAGGCCTGGAGTGCATTAACATCCTCCGATTTAATTGTTGGCCACTCCAAGGCCTTTTGCATATAAGCATTTGCTACTTTATACTGGTTTCCAAAATGTTCACTTAGAAGAGCCTTTGCCACGGTGTAGCCATGCTCAGGAGCCATGTGTTGGCAGCTACGCACCAATTCCTGTGGTTGTCCTCTTGTGAACTGCTCCAAGTAGTACAAAGCATCTGCCTCTGTCACCTTTTCTTCCACTCCCTGCTCAAAGGCTCTAATGAATGCCCTGTATTGAAGAGGGTCACCTTGAAATGTTGGAATGTCTCTTGGTGGTAGAGATCTTAACTGCTGCTGTTGCACCAAGGCAGAGGTTATTTCATTCTGTTTTTCCATAATGGTTAGTAGGGTTGCAGGTTGATTGGTTTGAACATGATTCATTTGATTTGCTGATTGACCTTTCACATGCTGTGGTGTTCCCATTTTACTTCCCTGTTGTTTCTTGTGGTTGTGATGAGGTATATGGTTAGCAGCAGCAGTGTTCCATTGGCCACATTCCTTTGGCCTTGCGTCTGATTGGTTAATTGATGGCATTGAAAATTGCATTGGTTTATTTGATTGCATTGGTTTATTTGGTTGCATGGATGTTCCAGGTTGAAATTGTTTTGCTTGTGGATTCATTACATGGACATTTTCTCTTTTCCCTATAGCTTTCTCCAAATAGGAATTCATGGCATTTGATTTTGAACCCTTTGAGGATGCATGGGAGGAACCTTTACTTTCTGAGTGCAAAACTGTCATCCTTGCATAGTTTGCAGCCAATTCTGCGTCCACAGCCAGCTGCTCTCTTTTCCTTCTCAGCTTTTGTTCCTCCTCCTCCAGGGCATGTTGCTCCTTAAGTAACGCAGCGCGGGTAACAAGTGCAGCTCTATCAGCAGCTGCAATCAGCTTTGCAGAGGCTGTACTTGAACGGCCACTTTTTGCACTCCCCTTTGAATGTCCACTGACAATATTGGACACACTATCATCAGGACCAATACCATCATCAATCAAATGACAAACACCTTCATTTGTTGTACCATAAATTTCATTTGCATAAATTTCATTTGTACCATTTTCATTGTGCATACCATTACCATCATCATCATCATCATCATCATCACCCTCATTGTTTGAAACCCACATACCTGCTTCTGAAATGCACTCATTGTTGGATAACATTTTGGCTTTAAACCATATTTCATGCTTATCCTTTTCCTCAGGTGGCATAAACCCCAACAGATTGATATGCATGAACTTTGCCTCATTACACACTTGCATCAGTTCTGTGAGAGCATTTTGTACATTTGTGACTTCGTTTTTGACCATGAAACCTTGAATAGCATCTCTTAATTTGGCTGCTATATTCAGCTTAGCCTTTCTGCCCATTTGATACTTTTCACATTTTAATGCAAGTGCTTTTGCAGTTGGTTTCACCACCCGTTTTCCAATATCACTTTGTGCCTGTGGCGCAATACTTCTCGTGACATCACCACTAACGGCGGAGCGCGCAGCCGTATCCACGGCAACGCACGACGCCACACTGCCCTTCCTCATGATAAATAGTCAGTGTGAGTCAATTCAGTCGAGAGATAGTTCGCAGCTCGCACAACAAAGTCAGTGCAAAATCAGCCCGCAACGATAAAAGTCAATGTCAATTATGTTCAGCAACCATGGATTTATGCTATCCTCCCCCAAGTTATAATAATGTGCGCGCACAAACTAAATGGCCATATACCGTGTAGCTACACATACCTCCCGTCCTTGCTGTCCGATACTGCTCAGTGCTCCAGCCTCACAGCCAAACGTCGGATCATCCCCGCAGCCCCTCTTTACCACCATGAACGGCTGCATACGGTTCGTGTTCCCCCGGCGGCCGGCGTAGCAGTGAACAGTAGAAACTTAAAAACTCTGACAGCCACCGCAGCTCGATCCACTCGTTGGCTCGTTCGTCCTCTCGCGTCGCCTCTGCCCGTCGTGAACGCAGCCAAGCCCCCGCAGCACAAACGATTTGAATCGAAGGTCCAACTGGTGCTGTGGTTTCGACTAATGTGAGAGCCCCGTCTTAGCTCTCGAGGAGTTGATCCCGTAGTTGAACTGGTCGACGCGCTGTTTAAATGCCATACTGTTTGCTCTGCGTGTCAGCCCCACAATGCGGTAATAAACACGCAGGCAGGCAGCTCTTGCCTTTGACACATTTATTTCCAAGCATGGCATCAGTATCTGCGATTTCAAAATGAAACAATAAATCAGTATAAACACAAACAATTAACGAATATTCTCTGACAGGCATTTCTCCACACAGCATTTGACAGTGGTAGCATACCTGCGGTCGAAACCATTTGCCCCTTCCGGGTCAATCCTCCCTCTCACCATACCCGTGAACTTGACACTCAAGTAACCAACAGCGCCACCCCAAGGTTACATGAATGTGCTTGACCTTGGTACACATTTGGCCCTTACACTAACCCTAACCTCAGTAAAACTATACCTAAACCTAACCTCGGTAAAGTATACCTTACCTAACCTCAGTAAAACTAGCCTCGATACCCAGGCTTTCATTTCGTCTGCGAGAAAAATGAAAGCCTGGATTTACTGCACTGCATTGGGCATTTAAGTTAAATAACTCAGAAACTACAAATCATTTCAAAGTAAAAGGTTACAGCATGTGTCTCCACAGTAAGCTGAATTATAAAAAAGTGTGAATAGAGTTTCTAGGTGAAAGTGATTTTTGACCTTATAGAGCTGCCAATGCATTCTCTATGCCTATGGCAATAGCACAAACTTTGGCATGCTACTAGTCCTACATACTTAAACCTACCAACCTCATTCTAGCCTACTTAGGTTCATCTTACGGTGGACATGTTTGCCTGAAAAGGAATCTTTGAAAGGTTTCATAGTTTTAGAAATATAGGGCTTTCAAATTTGAGACTTAACATGGGGCTCAATGGCAGATTTTGGCACACAAAAAATCACTTTCACCTAGAAACTCCATTCACACTTTTTATTATTCCGCTTACTGTGGAGACACATGCTGGAACGTTTTACTTTGAAATGTTTTGTAGTTTCTGAGTTATTTAACTTAAAAGCCCAATGCATTCTCTATGGCAATAGCACAAACTTTGGCATGCTACTAGTCCTACATACTTAAACCTACCAACCCCATTCTAGCCTACTTAGGTTCATCTTACGGTGGACATGTTTGCCTGAAAAGGAATCTTTGAAAGGTGTCAAGGTTTTAGAAATATAGTGCTTTCAAATGTGAGACTTTTAACATGGGGCTCAATGGCAGATTTTGGCACGTCAAAAAATCACTTTCACCTAGAAACTCCATTCACACTTTTTATTATTCAGCTTACTGTGGAGACACATGCTGGAACGTTTTACTTTGAAATCTTTTGTAGTTTCTGAGTTATTATATGGCACCTTTTACCCAAAAGCTTTACACCATCCGACGGCCAATGGAATCGACGCAATTAAGGCACCAACCTGCTCAAGAGAGCAAATTAATCCATT
The DNA here is from genome assembly GCF_964188405.1 of Protomyctophum parallelum. Classification (NCBI taxonomy): domain Eukaryota; kingdom Metazoa; phylum Chordata; class Actinopteri; order Myctophiformes; family Myctophidae; genus Protomyctophum; species Protomyctophum parallelum. The sequence continues at coordinate 21,471,722 of NC_139701.1, read as the reverse complement.
CTGGGCGGGAACCCCTGTTGGTGTTAAGGATTATGTTATAGTATAGCTATTGAAAAATAGCAGATCTACAAGCTTGTAGGTCTGCTATTTTTGAAAAATCGTGAAAATGTACCTCAAATCTTTGAATATTATTCTATCAGAACTAACATTTTTAACTCAAATCTTTGTTTCTGGGGGGGGGGGGGGGGTCCCTGGAACAACATATTTTCAGATGGGGGTCGGCGGTCAATTTCATATATTTTTGGGGGTCCTTGGCATGAGAATGTGTGAGAACGAAAACATGGGGTTTTTCTCAGAAAACTGTCATGATTTAGAAGACATTTGTAGAATCGTTCCCAGGTCAAAATGGGTTAAATGAGGGTTAAGTGTCTGGCTCAATTAAGGATGACCTCGACAGTGGGGGAGTCCCACAGGGATGGAACTGTGAACCTTACCGTTTCCCAGGCGACCACTCTACCTCCTGGAGCCTCGATCTGCCATGCATGCTTGTCCCTAACTGAACACATTCCCTGTGAAGTTCACTTTTCTAATGCTCAAAAATGATGAAAAACGGCATGCTATAGTATGCCGTACGATATGGGCTATAGCCCATGGTCCAAAATAATGAAAAACGAGGATAAAAAAAAAACAAAAAAAACATGGGCTATCGTTTTTTTCATTTTTTCATTTTTTTCAAATCCTCAAAAATGATGAAAAACGGCCTGCTATAGTATGCCTTACGATATGGGCTATATCCCATGGTCCAAAATGATAAAAAACGAGGATTTTTATTTTTTTCAAAATTTCAAAAAACATGGGCTATAACCCATTGTTTTTTTTCATTTTTTCATTTTTTGTCAAATCCTCAAAAATGATGAAAAACTGCGTGCTATAGTATGACTATAGCACACCGTTTTTTACCATCGTACCATATGGGCTATAGGCAGCCCATGGTCCAAAATGATGAAAAACGAGGATTTTTATTTTTTTCAAAATTTCAAAATACATGGGCTATAACCCATCGTTTTTTTTATTTTTTCATTTTTTTCAAATCCTCAAAAATGATGAAAAACGGCGTGCTATAGTATGCCTTACGATATGGGCTATAGCCCATGGTCCAAAATGATGAAAAACGAGGATTTTTATTTTTTTCAAAATTTCAAAAAACATGGGCTATAACCCATCGTTTCTTTTTCATTTTTTCATTTTTTTCAAATCCTCAAAAATGATGAAAAACGGCTTGCTATAGTATGCCGTACGATATGGGCTATAGCCCATGGTCCAAAATGATGAAAAACGAGGATTTAAATTTTTTTCAAAATTTCAAAAAACATGGGCTATAACCCATCGTTTTTTTCATTTTTTCATTTTTTTCAAATCCTCAAAAATGATGAAAAACGGCTTACTATAGTATGCCGTACGATATGGGCTATAGCCCATGGTCCAAAATGATGAAAAACGAGGATTTTTATTTTTTTCAAAATTTCAAAAAACATGGGCTATAACCCATCGTTTTTTTTCATTTTTTCATTTTTTTCAAATCCTCAAAAATGATGAAAAACGGCGTGCTATAGTATGCCTTACGATATGGGCTATAGCCCATGGTCCAAAATGATGAAAAACGAGGATTTTTATTTTTTTCAAAATTTCAAAAAACATGGGCTATAACCCATCGTTTTTTTTCATTTTTTCTCAAATCCTCAAAAATGATGAAAAACGGCGTGCTGTAGTATGCCGTACGATATGGGCTATAGCCCATGGTCCAAAATGATGAAAAACGAGGATTTTTATTTTTTTCAAAATTTCAAAAAACATGGGCTATAACCCATCGTTTTTTCCTTTTTTATTTTTTTTTCAAATCCTCAAAAATGATGAAAAACGGCGTGCTATATTATGCCTTATGATATGGGCTATAGCCCATGGTCCAAAATGATGAAAAACAAGGATTTTTATTTTTTTCAAAATTTCAAAAAACATGGGCTATAACCCATCGTTTTTTTTCATTTTTTCATTTTTTTCAAATCCTCAAAAATGATGAAAAACGGCGTGCTATAGTATGCCGTACGATATGGGCTATAGCCCATGGTCCAAAATGATGAAAAACGAGGATTTTTATTTTTTTCAAAATTTCAAAAAACATGGGCTATAACCCATCGTTTTTTTTCATTTTTTCTCAAATCCTCAAAAATGATGAAAAACGGCGTGCTGTAGTATGCCGTACGATATGGGCTATAGCCCATGGTCCAAAATGATGAAAAACGAGGATTTTTATTTTTTTCAAAATTTCAAAAAACATGGGCTATAACCCATCGTTTTTTCCTTTTTTATTTTTTTTTCAAATCCTCAAAAATGATGAAAAACGGCGTGCTATATTATGCCTTATGATATGGGCTATAGCCCATGGTCCAAAATGATGAAAAACGAGGATTTTTATTTTTTTCAAAATTTCAAAAAACATGGGCTATAACCCATCGTTTTTTTTCATTTTTTCATTTTTTTCAAATCCTCAAAAATGATGAAAAACGGCGTGCTATAGTATGCCGTACGATATGGGCTATAGCCCATGGTCCAAAATGATGAAAAACGAGGATTTTTATTTTTTTCAAAATTTCAAAAAACATGGGCTATAACCCATCGTTTTTTTTCATTTTTTCTCAAATCCTCAAAAATGATGAAAAACGGCGTGCTGTAGTATGCCGTACGATATGGGCTATAGCCCATGGTCCAAAATGATGAAAAACGAGGATTTTTATTTTTTTCAAAATTTCAAAAAACATGGGCTATAACCCATCGTTTTTTCCTTTTTTATTTTTTTTTCAAATCCTCAAAAATGATGAAAAACGGCGTGCTATATTATGCCTTATGATATGGGCTATAGCCCATGGTCCAAAATGATGAAAAACGAGGATTTTTATTTTTTTCAAAATTTCAAAAAACATGGGCTATAACCCATCGTTTTTTTTCATTTTTTCATTTTTTTCAAATCCTCAAAAATGATGAAAAACGGCGTGCTATAGTATGCCGTACGATATGGGCTATAGCCCATGGTCCAAAATGATGAAAAACGAGGATTTTTATTTTTTTCAAAATTTCAAAAAACATGGGCTATAACCCATCGTTTTTTTCCTTTTTTCATTTTTTTTCAAATCCTCAAAAATGATGAAAAACGGCGTGCTATAGTATGCCTTACGATATGGGCTATAGCCCATGGTCCAAAATGATGAAAAACGAGGATTTTTATTTTTTTCAAAATTTCAAAAAACATGGGCTATAACCCATCGTTTTTTTTCATTTTTTCATTTTTTTCAAATCCTCAAAAATGATGAAAAACGGCGTGCTATAGTATGCCTTACGATATGGGCTATAGACCATGGTCCAAAATGATGAAAAACGAGGATTTTTATTTTTTTCAAAATTTCAAAAAACATGGGCTATAACCCATCGTTTTTTTTTAATTTTTAATTTTTTTTCAAATCCTCAAAAATGATGAAAAACGGCGTGCTATAGTATGCCGTACGATATGGGCTATAGCCCATGGTCCAAAATGATGAAAAACGAGGATTTTTATTTTTTTCAAAATTTCAAAAAACATGGGCTATAACCCACCGTTTTTTTTTTCACTTTTTCATTTTTTTCAAATCCTCAAAAATGATGAAAAACGGCGTGCTATAGTATGCCGTACGATATGGGCTATAGCCCATGGTCCAAAATAATGAAAAACGAGGATAAAAAAAAAATCTAAATTTCAAAAAACATGGGCTATAACCCATCGTTTTTTTCATTTTTTCATTTTTTTCAAATCCTCAAAAATGATGAAAAACGGCGTGCTATAGTATGCCGTACCATATGGGCTATAGCCCATGGTCCAAAATGATGAAAAACGAGGATTCTTATTTTTTTCAAAATTTCAAAATACATGGGCTATAACCCATCGTTTTTTTTTATTTTTTCATTTTTTTCAAATCCTCAAAAATGATGAAAAACGGCGTGCTATAGTATGCCTTACGATATGGGCTATAGCCCATGGTCCAAAATGATGAAAAACGAGGATTTTTATTTTTTTCAAAATTTCCAAAAACATGGGCTATAACCCATCGTTTTTTTCATTTTTTCATTTTTTTCAAATCCTCAAAAATGATGAAAAACGGCGTGCTATAGTATGCCGTACGATATGGGCTATAGCCCATGGTCCAAAATGATGAAAAACGAGGATTTTTATTTTTTTCAAAATTTCAAAAAACATGGGCTATAACCCATCGTTTTTTTCATTTTTTCATTTTTTTTCAAATCCTCAAAAATGATGAAAAACGGCGTGCTATAGTATGCCTTACGATATGGGCTATAGCCCATGGTCCAAAATGATGAAAAACGAGGATTTTTATTTTTTTCAAAATTTCAAAAAACATGGGCTATAACCCATCGTTTTTTTTCATTTTTTCATTTTTTTCAAATCCTCAAAAATGATGAAAAACGGCGTGCTATAGTATGCCTTACGATATGGGCTATAGACCATGGTCCAAAATGATGAAAAACGAGGATTTTTATTTTTTTCAAAATTTCAAAAAACATGGGCTATAACCCATCGTTTTTTTTTAATTTTTAATTTTTTTTCAAATCCTCAAAAATGATGAAAAACGGCGTGCTATAGTATGCCGTACGATATGGGCTATAGCCCATGGTCCAAAATGATGAAAAACGAGGATTTTTATTTTTTTCAAAATTTCAAAAAACATGGGCTATAACCCACCGTTTTTTTTTTCACTTTTTCATTTTTTTCAAATCCTCAAAAATGATGAAAAACGGCGTGCTATAGTATGCCGTACGATATGGGCTATAGCCCATGGTCCAAAATAATGAAAAACGAGGATAAAAAAAAAATCTAAATTTCAAAAAACATGGGCTATAACCCATCGTTTTTTTCATTTTTTCATTTTTTTCAAATCCTCAAAAATGATGAAAAACGGCGTGCTATAGTATGCCGTACCATATGGGCTATAGCCCATGGTCCAAAATGATGAAAAACGAGGATTCTTATTTTTTTCAAAATTTCAAAAAACATGGGCTATAACCCATCGTTTCTTTTTCATTTTTTCATTTTTTTCAAATCCTCAAAAATGATGAAAAACGGCTTGCTATAGTATGCCGTACGATATGGGCTATAGCCCATGGTCCAAAATGATGAAAAACGAGGATTTAAATTTTTTTCAAAATTTCAAAAAACATGGGCTATAACCCATCGTTTTTTTCATTTTTTCATTTTTTTCAAATCCTCAAAAATGATGAAAAACGGCTTACTATAGTATGCCGTACGATATGGGCTATAGCCCATGGTCCAAAATGATGAAAAACGAGGATTTTTATTTTTTTCAAAATTTCAAAAAACATGGGCTATAACCCATCGTTTTTTTTCATTTTTTCATTTTTTTCAAATCCTCAAAAATGATGAAAAACGGCGTGCTATAGTATGCCTTACGATATGGGCTATAGCCCATGGTCCAAAATGATGAAAAACGAGGATTTTTATTTTTTTCAAAATTTCAAAAAACATGGGCTATAACCCATCGTTTTTTTTCATTTTTTCTCAAATCCTCAAAAATGATGAAAAACGGCGTGCTGTAGTATGCCGTACGATATGGGCTATAGCCCATGGTCCAAAATGATGAAAAACGAGGATTTTTATTTTTTTCAAAATTTCAAAAAACATGGGCTATAACCCATCGTTTTTTCCTTTTTTATTTTTTTTTCAAATCCTCAAAAATGATGAAAAACGGCGTGCTATATTATGCCTTATGATATGGGCTATAGCCCATGGTCCAAAATGATGAAAAACGAGGATTTTTATTTTTTTCAAAATTTCAAAAAACATGGGCTATAACCCATCGTTTTTTTTCATTTTTTCATTTTTTTCAAATCCTCAAAAATGATGAAAAACGGCGTGCTATAGTATGCCGTACGATATGGGCTATAGCCCATGGTCCAAAATGATGAAAAACGAGGATTTTTATTTTTTTCAAAATTTCAAAAAACATGGGCTATAACCCATCGTTTTTTTCCTTTTTTCATTTTTTTTCAAATCCTCAAAAATGATGAAAAACGGCGTGCTATAGTATGCCTTACGATATGGGCTATAGCCCATGGTCCAAAATGATGAAAAACGAGGATTTTTATTTTTTTCAAAATTTCAAAAAACATGGGCTATAACCCATCGTTTTTTTTCATTTTTTCATTTTTTTCAAATCCTCAAAAATGATGAAAAACGGCGTGCTATAGTATGCCTTACGATATGGGCTATAGACCATGGTCCAAAATGATGAAAAACGAGGATTTTTATTTTTTTCAAAATTTCAAAAAACATGGGCTATAACCCATCGTTTTTTTTTAATTTTTAATTTTTTTTCAAATCCTCAAAAATGATGAAAAACGGCGTGCTATAGTATGCCGTACGATATGGGCTATAGCCCATGGTCCAAAATGATGAAAAACGAGGATTTTTATTTTTTTCAAAATTTCAAAAAACATGGGCTATAACCCACCGTTTTTTTTTTCACTTTTTCATTTTTTTCAAATCCTCAAAAATGATGAAAAACGGCGTGCTATAGTATGCCGTACGATATGGGCTATAGCCCATGGTCCAAAATAATGAAAAACGAGGATAAAAAAAAAATCTAAATTTCAAAAAACATGGGCTATAACCCATCGTTTTTTTCATTTTTTCATTTTTTTCAAATCCTCAAAAATGATGAAAAACGGCGTGCTATAGTATGCCGTACCATATGGGCTATAGCCCATGGTCCAAAATGATGAAAAACGAGGATTCTTATTTTTTTCAAAATTTCAAAATACATGGGCTATAACCCATCGTTTTTTTTTATTTTTTCATTTTTTTCAAATCCTCAAAAATGATGAAAAACGGCGTGCTATAGTATGCCTTACGATATGGGCTATAGCCCATGGTCCAAAATGATGAAAAACGAGGATTTTTATTTTTTTCAAAATTTCCAAAAACATGGGCTATAACCCATCGTTTTTTTCATTTTTTCATTTTTTTCAAATCCTCAAAAATGATGAAAAACGGCTTACTATAGTATGCCTTACGATATGGGCTATAGCCCATGGTCCAAAATGATGAAAAACGAGGATTTTTATTTTTTTCAAAATTTCAAAAAACATGGGCTATAACCCATCGTTTTTTTTCATTTTTTCTCAAATCCTCAAAAATGATGAAAAACGGCGTGCTGTAGTATGCCGTACGATATGGGCTATAGCCCATGGTCCAAAATGATGAAAAACGAGGATTTTTATTTTTTTCAAAATTTCAAAAAACATGGGCTATAACCCATCGTTTTTTCCTTTTTTTTTTTTTTTTCAAATCCTCAAAAATGATGAAAAACGGCGTGCTATATTATGCCTTATGATATGGGCTATAGCCCATGGTCCAAAATGATGAAAAACGAGGATTTTTATTTTTTTTCAAAATTTCAAAAAACATGGGCTATAACCCATCGTTTTTTTTCATTTTTTCATTTTTTTCAAATCCTCAAAAATGATGAAAAACGGCGTGCTATAGTATGCCGTACGATATGGGCTATAGCCCATGGTCCAAAATGATGAAAAACGAGGATTTTTATTTTTTTCAAAATTTCAAAAAACATGGGCTATAACCCATCGTTTTTTTTCCTTTTTTCATTTTTTTTAAAATCCTCAAAAATGATGAAAAACGGCGTGCTATAGTATGCCTTACGATATGGGCTATAGCCCATGGTCCAAAATGATGAAAAACGAGGATTTTTATTTTTTTCAAAATTTCAAAAAACATGGGCTATAACCCATCGTTTTTTTTCATTTTTTCATTTTTTTCAAATCCTCAAAAATGATGAAAAACGGCGTGCTATAGTATGCCTTACGATATGGGCTATAGACCATGGTCCAAAATGATGAAAAACGAGGATTTTTATTTTTTTCAAAATTTCAAAAAACATGGGCTATAACCCATCGTTTTTTTCATTTTTTCATTTTTTTCAAATCCTCAAAAATGATGAAAAACGGCGTGCTATAGCATGCCTTACGATATGGGCTATAGCCCATGGTCCAAAATGATGAAAAACGAGGATTCTTATTTTTTTCAAAATTTCAAAATACATGGGCTATAACCCATCGTTTTTTTTTATTTTTTCATTTTTTTCAAATCCTCAAAAATGATGAAAAACGGCGTGCTATAGTATGCCGTACGATATGGGCTATAGCCCATGGTCCAAAATAATGAAAAACGAGGATAAAAAAAAAATCTAAATTTCAAAAAACATGGGCTATAACCCATCGTTTTTTTCATTTTTTCATTTTTTTTTAAATCCTCAAAAATGATGAAAAACGGCGTGCTATAGTATGCCTTACGATATGGGCTATAGCCCATGGTCCAAAATGATGAAAAACGAGGATTTTTATTTTTTTCAAAATTTCAAAAAACATGGGCTATAACCCATCGTTTTTTTTCATTTTTTCATTTTTTTCAAATCCTCAAAAATGATGAAAAACGGCGTGCTATAGTATGCCTTACGATATGGGCTATAGACCATGGTCCAAAATGATGAAAAACGAGGATTTTTATTTTTTTCAAAATTTCAAAAAACATGGGCTATAACCCATCGTTTTTTTCATTTTTTCATTTTTTTCAAATCCTCAAAAATGATGAAAAACGGCGTGCTATAGTATGCCGTACCATATGGGCTATAGCCCATGGTCCAAAATGATGAAAAACGAGGATTCTTATTTTTTTCAAAATTTCAAAATACATGGGCTATAACCCATCGTTTTTTTTTTTTTTTTCATTTTTTTCAAATCCTCAAAAATGATGAAAAACGGCGTGCTATAGTATGCCGTACGATATGGGCTATAGCCCATGGTCCAAAATAATGAAAAACGAGGATAAAAAAAAAATCTAAATTTCAAAAAACATGGGCTATAACCCATCGTTTTTTTAATTTTTTCATTTTTTTCAAATCCTCAAAAATGATGAAAAACGGCGTGCTATAGTATGCCGTACCATATGGGCTATAGCCCATGGTCCAAAATGATGAAAAACGAGGATTTTTATTTTTTTCAAAATTTCAAAAAACATGGGCTATAACCCATCGTTTTTTTTTTTTTTTTCATTTTTTTCAAATCCTCAAAAATGATGAAAAACGGCGTGCTATAGTATGCCGTACCATATGGGCTATAGCCCATGGTCCAAAATGATGAAAAACGAGGATTTTTATTTTTTTCAAAATTTCAAAAAACATGGGCTATAACCCATCGTTTTTTTCATTTTTTCATTTTTTTCAAATCCTCAAAAATGATGAAAAACGGCGTGCTATAGTATGCCGTACCATATGGGCTATAGCCCATGGTCCAAAATGATGAAAAACGAGGATTTTTATTTTTTTCAAAATTTCAAAAAACATGGGCTATAACCCATCGTTTTTTTCATTTTTTCATTTTTTTCAAATCCTCAAAAATGATGAAAAACGGCGTGCTATAGTATGCCGTACGATATGGGCTATAGCCCATGGTCCAAAATAATGAAAAACGAGGATAAAAAAAAAATCTAAATTTCAAAAAACATGGGCTATAACCCATCGGTTTTTTAATTTTTTAATTTTTTTCAAATCCTCAAAAATGATGAAAAACGGCGTGCTATAGTATGCCGTACCATATGGGCTATAGCCCATGGTCCAAAATGATGAAAAACGAGGATTTTTATTTTTTTCAAAATTTCAAAAAACATGGGCTATAACCCATCGTTTTTTTTTTTTTTTTCATTTTTTTCAAATCCTCAAAAATGATGAAAAACGGCGTGCTATAGTATGCCGTACCATATGGGCTATAGCCCATGGTCCAAAATGATGAAAAACGAGGATTTTTATTTTTTTCAAAATTTCAAAAAACATGGGCTATAACCCATCGTTTTTTTCATTTTTTCATTTTTTTCAAATCCTCAAAAATGATGAAAAACGGCGTGCTATAGTATGCCGTACCATATGGGCTAAAGCCCATGGTCCAAAATGATGAAAAACGAGGATTTTTATTTTTTTCAAAATTTCAAAAAACATGGGCTATAACCCATCGTTTTTTTCATTTTTTTCAAATCCTCAAAAATGATGAAAAACGGCGTGCTATAGTATGCCGTACCATATGGGCTATAGCCCATGGTCCAAAATGATGAAAAACGAGGATTTTTATTTTTTTCAAAATTTCAAAAAACATGGGCTATAACCCATCGTTTTTTTTTTTTTTTTTCATTTTTTTCAAATCCTCAAAAATGATGAAAAACGGCGTGCTATAGTATGCCGTACCATATGGGCTATAGCCCATGGTCCAAAATGATGAAAAACGAGGATTTTTATTTTTTTCAAAATTTCAAAAAACATGGGCTATAACCCATCGTTTTTTTCATTTTTTCATTTTTTTCAAATCCTCAAAAATGATGAAAAACGGCGTGCTATAGTATGCCGTACCATATGGGCTAAAGCCCATGGTCCAAAATGATGAAAAACGAGGATTTTTATTTTTTTCAAAATTTCAAAAAACATGGGCTATAACCCATCGTTTTTTTCATTTTTTCATTTTTTTCAAATCCTCAAAAATGATGAAAAACGGCGTGCTATAGCATGCCTTACGATATGGGCTATAGCCCATGGTCCAAAATGATGAAAAACGAGGATTTCTATTTTTTTCAAAATTTCAAAAAACATGGGCTATATAACCCATCGTTTATTTTTATTTTTTCATTTTTTTCAAATCCTCAAAAATGATGAAAAACGGCGTGCTATAGTATGCCGTACCATATGGGCTATAGCCCATGGTCCAAAATGATGAAAAACGAGGATTTTTATTTTTTTCAAAATTTCAAAAAACATGGGCTATAACCCACCGTTTTTTTTTCACTTTTTCATTTTTTTCAAATCCTCAAAAATGATGAAAAACGGCGTGCTATAGTATGCCGTACGATATGGGCTATAGCCCATGGTCCAAAATAATGAAAAACGAGGATAAAAAAAATATCTAAATTTCAAAAAACATGGGCTATAACCCATCGTTTTTTTCATTTTTTCATTTTTTTCAAATCCTCAAAAATGATGAAAAACGGCGTGCTATAGTATGCCGTACCATATGGGCTATAGCCCATGGTCCAAAATGATGAAAAACAAGGATTCTTATTTTTTTCAAAATTTCAAAATACATGGGCTATAACCCATCGTTTTTTTTTATTTTTTCATTTTTTTCAAATCCTCAAAAATGATGAAAAACGGCGTGCTATAGTATGCCTTACGATATGGGCTATAGCCCATGGTCCAAAATGATGAAAAACGAGGATTTTTATTTTTTTCAAAATTTCCAAAAACATGGGCTATAACCCATCTTTTTTTTCATTTTTTCATTTTTTTCAAATCCTCAAAAATGATGAAAAACGGCGTGCTATAGTATGCCGTACCATATGGGCTATAGCCCATGGTCCAAAATGATGAAAAACGAGGATTTTTATTTTTTTCAAAATTTCTAAAAACATGGGCTATAACCCATCGTTTTTTTCATTTTTTCATTTTTTTCAAATCCTCAAAAATGATGAAAAACGGCGTGCTATAGTATGCCGTACCATATGGGCTAAAGCCCATGGTCCAAAATGATGAAAAACGAGGATTTTTATTTTTTTCAAAATTTCAAAAAACATGGGCTATAACCCATCGTTTTTTTCATTTTTTTCAAATCCTCAAAAATGATGAAAAACGGCGTGCTATAGTATGCCGTACCATATGGGCTATAGCCCATGGTCCAAAATGATGAAAAACGAGGATTTTTATTTTTTTCAAAATTTCAAAAAACATGGGCTATAACCCATCGTTTTTTTCATTTTTTCATATTTTTCAAATCCTCAAAAATGATGAAAAACGGCGTGCTATAGTATGCCGTACCATATGGGCTATAGCCCATGGTCCAAAATGATGAAAAACGAGGATTTAATTTTTTTTCAAAATTTCAAAAAACATGGGCTATAACCCATCGTTTTTTTCATTTTTTCCAAATCCTCAAAAATGATGAAAAACGGCGTGCTATAGCATGCCTTACGATATGGGCTATAGCCCATGGTCCAAAATGATGAAAAACGAGGATTTTTATTTTTTTCAAAATTTCAAAAAACATGGGCTATATAACCCATCGTTTTTTGTTTTTTTTTCATTTTTTTCAAATCCTCAAAAATGATGAAAAACGGCGTGCTATAGTATGCCGTACCATATGGGCTATAGCCCATGGTCCAAAATGATGAAAAACGAGGATTTTTATTTTTTTCAAAATTTCAAAAAACATGGGCTATAACCCATCGTTTTTTTCATTTTTTCATTTTTTTTAAATCCTCAAAAATGATGAAAAACTGCGTGCTATAGTATGCCGTACCATATGGGCTAAAGCCCATGGTCCAAAATGATGAAAAACGAGGATTTTTTTTTTTTTCAAAATTTCAAAAAACATGGGCTATAACCCATCGTTTTTTTCATTTTTTTCAAATCCTCAAAAATGATGAAAAACGGCGTGCTATAGTATGCCGTACCATATGGGCTATAGCCCATGGTCCAAAATGATGAAAAACGAGGATTTTTATTTTTTTCAAAATTTCAAAAAACATGGGCTATAACCCATCGTTTTTTTCATTTTTTCATGTTTTTCAAATCCTCAAAAATGATGAAAAACGGCGTGCTATAGTATGCCGTACCATATGGGCTATAGCCCATGGTCCAAAATGATGAAAAACGAGGATTTTTTTTTTTTTCAAAATTTCAAAAAACATGGGCTATAACCCATCGTTTTTTTCATTTTTTCATTTTTTTCAAATCCTCAAAAATGATGAAAAACGGCGTGCTATAGTATGCCGTACCATATGGGCTATAGCCCATGGTCCAAAATGATGAAAAACGAGGATTTTTATTTTTTTCAAAATTTCAAAAAACATGGGCTATAACCCATCGTTTTTTTCATTTTTTCATTTTTTTCAAATCCTCAAAAATGATGAAAAACGGCGTGCTATAGCATGCCTTACGATATGGGCTATAGCCCATGGTCCAAAATGATGAAAAACGAGGATTTTTATTTTTTTCAAAATTTCAAAAAACATGGGCTATAACCCATCGTTTTTTTCATGTTTTTCAAATCCTCAAAAATGATGAAAAACGGCGTGCTATAGTATGCCGTACCATATGGGCTATAGCCCATGGTCCAAAATGATGAAAAACGAGGATTTTTATTTTTTTTAAATTTTCAAAAAACATGGGCTATAACCCATCGTTTTTTTCATTTTTTCATTTTTTTCAAATCCTCAAAAATGATGAAAAACGGCGTGCTATAGCATGCCTTACGATATGGGCTATAGCCCATGGTCCAAAATGATGAAAAACGAGGATCTTTATTTTTTTCAAAATTTCAAAAAACATGGGCTATAACCCATCGTTTTTTTCATTTTTTCATGTTTTTCAAATCCTCAAAAATGATAAAAAAACGGCGTGCTATAGTATGCCGTACCATATGGGCTATAGCCCATGGTCCAAAATGATGAAAAACGAGGATTTTTATTTTTTTCAAAATTTCAAAAAACATGGGCTATAACCCATCGTTTTTTTCATTTTTTCATTTTTTTCAAATCCTCAAAAATGATGAAAAACGGCGTGCTATAGTATGCCGTACCATATGGGCTATAGCCCATGGTCCAAAATGATGAAAAACGAGGATTTTTTTTTTTTTCAAAATTTAAAAAAACATGGGCTATAACCCATCGTTTTTTTCATTTTTTCATTTTTTTCAAATCCTCAAAAATGATGAAAAACGGCGTGCTATAGTATGCCTTACGATATGGGCTATAGCCCATGGTCCAAAATGATGAAAAACGAGGATTTTTATTTTTTTCAAAATTTCAAAAAACATGGGCTATAACCCATCGTTTTTTTTAATTTTTTAATTTTTTTCAAATCCTCAAAAATGATGAAAAACGGCGTGCTATAGTATGCCGTACCATATGGGCTATAGCCCATGGTCCAAAATGATGAAAAACAAGGATTTTTATTTTTTTCAAACTTTCCAAAAACATGGGCTATAACCCATCTTTTTTTTCATTTTTTCATTTTTTTCAAATCCTCAAAAATGATGAAAAACGGCGTGCTATAGTATGCCGTACCATATGGGCTATAGCCCATGGTCCAAAATGATGAAAAACGAGGATTTATATTTTTTTCAAAATTTCAAAAAACATGGGCTATAACCCATCGTTTTTTTCATTTTTTTCAAATCCTCAAAAATGATGAAAAACGGCGTGCTATAGTATGCCGTACCATATGGGCTATAGCCCATGGTCCAAAATGATGAAAAACGAGGATTTTTATTTTTTTCAAAATTTCAAAAAACATGGGCTATAACCCATCGTTTTTTTCATTTTTTCATGTTTTTCAAATCCTCAAAAATGATGAAAAACGGCGTGCTATAGTATGCCGTACCATATGGGCTATAGCCCATGGTCCAAAATGATGTAAAACGAGGATTTTTATTTTTTTCAAAATTTCAAAAAACATGGGCTATAACCCATCGTTTTTTTTTTTTTTTTCATTTTTTTCAAATCCTCAAAAATGATGAAAAACGGCGTGCTATAGTATGCCGTACCATATGGGCTATAGCCCATGGTCCAAAATGATGAAAAACGAGGATTTTTATTTTTTTCAAAATTTCAAAAAACATGGGCTATAACCCATCGTTTTTTTAATTTTTTCATTTTTTTCAAATCCTCAAAAATGATGAAAAACGGCGTGCTATAGTATGCCGTACCATATGGGCTAAAGCCCATGGTCCAAAATGATGAAAAACGAGGATTTTTATTTTTTTCAAAATTTCAAAAAACATGGGCTATAACCCATCGTTTTTTTCATTTTTTTCAAATCCTCAAAAATGATGAAAAACGGCGTGCTATAGTATGCCGTACCATATGGGCTATAGCCCATGGTCCAAAATGATGAAAAACGAGGATTTTTATTTTTTTCAAAATTTCAAAAAACATGGGCTATAACCCATCGTTTTTTTCATTTTTTCATGTTTTTCAAATCCTCAAAAATGATGAAAAACGGCGTGCTATAGTATGCCGTACCATATGGGCTATAGCCCATGGTCCAAAATGATGAAAAACGAGGATTTTTATTTTTTTCAAAATTTCAAAAAACATGGGCTATAACCCATCGTTTTTTTCATTTTTTCATTTTTTTCAAATCCTCAAAAATGATGAAAAACGGCGTGCTATAGTATGCCGTACCATATGGGCTAAAGCCCATGGTCCAAAATGATGAAAAACGAGGATTTTTATTTTTTTCAAAATTTCAAAAAACATGGGCTATAACCCATCGTTTTTTTCATTTTTTTCAAATCCTCAAAAATGATGAAAAACGGCGTGCTATAGTATGCCGTACCATATGGGCTATAGCCCATGGTCCAAAATGATGAAAAACGAGGATTTTTATTTTTTTCAAAATTTCAAAAAACATGGGCTATAACCCATCGTTTTTTTCATTTTTTCATTTTTTTCAAATCCTCAAAAATGATGAAAAACCGCGTGCTATAGTATGCCGTACCATATGGGCTAAAGCCCATGGTCCAAAATGATGAAAAACGAGGATTTTTATTTTTTTCAAAATTTCAAAAAACATGGGCTATAACCCATCGTTTTTTTCATTTTTTTCAAATCCTCAAAAATGATGAAAAACGGCGTGCTATAGTATGCCGTACCATATGGGCTATAGCCCATGGTCCAAAATCATGAAAAACGAGGATTTTTATTTTTTTCAAAATTTCAAAAAACATGGGCTATAACCCATCGTTTTTTTCATTTTTTCATATTTTTCAAATCCTCAAAAATGATGAAAAACGGCGTGCTATAGTATGCCGTACCATATGGGCTATAGCCCATGGTCCAAAATGATGAAAAACGAGGATTTACATTTTTTTCAAAATTTCAAAAAACATGGGCTATAACCCATCGTTTTTTTCATTTTTTCATTTTTTTCAAATCCTCAAAAATGATGAAAAACGGCGTGCTATAGCATGCCTTACGATATGGGCTATAGCCCATGGTCCAAAATGATGAAAAACGAGGATTTTTATTTTTTTCAAAATTTCAAAAAAACATGGGCTATATAACCCATCGTTTTTTTTTATTTTTTCATTTTTTTCAAATCCTCAAAAATGATGAAAAACGGCGTGCTATAGTATGCCGTACCATATGGGCTATAGCCCATGGTCCAAAATGATGAAAAACGAGGATTTTTATTTTTTTCAAAATTTCAAAAAACATGGGCTATAACCCATCGTTTTTTTCATTTTTTCATTTTTTTCAAATCCTCAAAAATGATGAAAAACGGCGTGCTATAGTATGCCGTACCATATGGGCTAAAGCCCATGGTCCAAAATGATGAAAAACGAGGATTTTTATTTTTTTCAAAATTTCAAAAAACATGGGCTATAACCCATCGTTTTTTTCATTTTTTTCAAATCCTCAAAAATGATGAAAAACGGCGTGCTATAGTATGCCGTACCATATGGGCTATAGCCCATGGTCCAAAATGATGAAAAACGAGGATTTTTATTTTTTTCAAAATTTCAAAAAACATGGGCTATAACCCATCGTTTTTTTCATTTTTTCATTTTTTTCAAATCCTCAAAAATGATGAAAAACGGCGTGCTATAGCATGCCTTACGATATGGGCTATAGCCCATGGTCCAAAATGATGAAAAACGAGGATTTTTATTTTTTTCAAAATTTCAAAAAAACATGGGCTATATAACCCATCGTTTTTTTTTATTTTTTCATTTTTTTCAAATCCTCAAAAATGATGAAAAACGGCGTGCTATAGTATGCCGTACCATATGGGCTATAGCCCATGGTCCAAAATGATGAAAAACGAGGATTTTTATTTTTTTCAAAATTTCAAAAAACATGGGCTATAACCCATCGTTTTTTTCATTTTTTCATTTTTTTCAAATCCTCAAAAATGATGAAAAACGGCGTGCTATAGTATGCCGTACCATATGGGCTAAAGCCCATGGTCCAAAATGATGAAAAACGAGGATTTTTATTTTTTTCAAAATTTCAAAAAACATGGGCTATAACCCATCGTTTTTTTCATTTTTTTCAAATCCTCAAAAATGATGAAAAACGGCGTGCTATAGTATGCCGTACCATATGGGCTATAGCCCATGGTCCAAAATGATGAAAAACGAGGATTTTTATTTTTTTCAAAATTTCAAAAAACATGGGCTATAACCCATCGTTTTTTTCATTTTTTCATGTTTTTCAAATCCTCAAAAATGATGAAAAACGGCGTGCTATAGTATGCCGTACCATATGGGCTATAGCCCATGGTCCAAAATGATGAAAAACGAGGATTTTTTTTTGTTTTCAAAATTTCAAAAAACATGGGCTATAACCCATCGTTTTTTTCATTTTTTCATTTTTTTCAAATCCTCAAAAATGATGAAAAACGGCGTGCTATAGTATGCCGTACCATATGGGCTATAGCCCATGGTCCAAAATGATGAAAAACGAGGATTTTTATTTTTTTCAAAATTTCAAAAAACATGGGCTATAACCCATCGTTTTTTTCATTTTTTCATTTTTTTCAAATCCTCAAAAATGATGAAAAACGGCGTGCTATAGTATGCCGTACCATATGGGCTAAAGCCCATGGTCCAAAATGATGAAAAACGAGGATTTTTATTTTTTTCAAAATTTCAAAAAACATGGGCTATAACCCATCGTTTTTTTCATTTTTTTCAAATCCTCAAAAATGATGAAAAACGGCGTGCTATAGTATGCCGTACCATATGGGCTATAGCCCATGGTCCAAAATGATGAAAAACGAGGATTTTTATTTTTTTCAAAATTTCAAAAAACATGGGCTATAACCCATCGTTTTTTTCATTTTTTCATGTTTTTCAAATCCTCAAAAATGATGAAAAACGGCGTGCTATAGTATGCCGTACCATATGGGCTATAGCCCATGGTCCAAAATGATGAAAAACGAGGATTTTTTTTTGTTTTCAAAATTTCAAAAAACATGGGCTATAACCCATCGTTTTTTTCATTTTTTCATTTTTTTCAAATCCTCAAAAATGATGAAAAACGGCGTGCTATAGTATGCCGTACCATATGGGCTATAGCCCATGGTCCAAAATGATGAAAAACGAGGATTTTTATTTTTTTCAAAATTTCAAAAAACATGGGCTATAACCCATCGTTTTTTTCATTTTTTCATTTTTTTCAAATCCTCAAAAATGATGAAAAACGGCGTGCTATAGCATGCCTTACGATATGGGCTATAGCCCATGGTCCAAAATGATGAAAAACGAGGATTTTTATTTTTTTCAAAATTTCAAAAAACATGGGCTATAACCCATCGTTTTTTTCATGTTTTTCAAATCCTCAAAAATGATGAAAAACGGCGTGCTATAGTATGCCGTACCATATGGGCTATAGCCCATGGTCCAAAATGATGAAAAACGAGGATTTTTATTTTTTTTAAATTTTCAAAAAACATGGGCTATAACCCATCGTTTTTTTCATTTTTTCAGTTTTTTTCAAATCCTCAAAAATGATGAAAAACGGCGTGCTATAGCATGCCTTACGATATGGGCTATAGCCCATGGTCCAAAATGATGAAAAACGAGGATCTTTATTTTTTTCAAAATTTCAAAAAACATGGGCTATAACCCATCGTTTTTTTCATTTTTTCATGTTTTTCAAATCCTCAAAAATGATAAAAAAACGGCGTGCTATAGTATGCCGTACCATATGGGCTATAGCCCATGGTCCAAAATGATGAAAAACGAGGATTTTTATTTTTTTCAAAATTTCAAAAAACATGGGCTATAACCCATCGTTTTTTTCATTTTTTCATTTTTTTCAAATCCTCAAAAATGATGAAAAACGGCGTGCTATAGTATGCCGTACCATATGGGCTATAGCCCATGGTCCAAAATGATGAAAAACGAGGATTTTTATTTTTTTCAAAATTTCAAAAAACATGGGCTATAACCCATCGTTTTTTTCATTTTTTCATTTTTTTCAAATCCTCAAAAATGATGAAAAACGGCGTGCTATAGCATGCCTTACGATATGGGCTATAGCCCATGGTCCAAAATGATGAAAAACGAGGATTTTTATTTTTTTCAAAATTTCAAAAAACATGGGCTATAACCCATCGTTTTTTTCATGTTTTTCAAATCCTCAAAAATGATGAAAAACGGCGTGCTATAGTATGCCGTACCATATGGGCTATAGCCCATGGTCCAAAATGATGAAAAACGAGGATTTTTATTTTTTTTAAATTTTCAAAAAACATGGGCTATAACCCATCGTTTTTTTCATTTTTTCATTTTTTTTCAAATCCTCAAAAATGATGAAAAACGGCGTGCTATAGCATGCCTTACGATATGGGCTATAGCCCATGGTCCAAAATGATGAAAAACGAGGATCTTTATTTTTTTCAAAATTTCAAAAAACATGGGCTATAACCCATCGTTTTTTTCATTTTTTCATGTTTTTCAAATCCTCAAAAATGATAAAAAAACGGCGTGCTATAGTATGCCGTACCATATGGGCTATAGCCCATGGTCCAAAATGATGAAAAACGAGGATTTTTATTTTTTTCAAAATTTCAAAAAACATGGGCTATAACCCATCGTTTTTTTCATTTTTTCATTTTTTTCAAATCCTCAAAAATGATGAAAAACGGCGTGCTATAGTATGCCGTACCATATGGGCTATAGCCCATGGTCCAAAATGATGAAAAACGAGGATTTTTATTTTTTTCAAAATTTCAAAAAACATGGGCTATAACCCATCGTTTTTTTTCATTTTTTCATTTTTTTCAAATCCTCAAAAATGATGAAAAACGGCGTGCTATAGTATGCCTTACGATATGGGCTATAGCCCATGGTCCAAAATGATGAAAAACGAGGATTTTTATTTTTTTCAAAATTTCAAAAAACATGGGCTATAACCCATCGTTTTTTTCATTTTTTTCAAATCCTCAAAAATGATGAAAAACGGCGTGCTATAGTATGCCGTACCATATGGGCTATAGCCCATGGTCCAAAATGATGAAAAACGAGGATTTTTATTTTTTTCAAAATTTCAAAAAACATGGGCTATAACCCATCGTTTTTTTCATTTTTTCATGTTTTTCAAATCCTCAAAAATGATGAAAAACGGCGTGCTATAGTATGCCGTACCATATGGGCTATAGCCCATGGTCCAAAATGATGAAAAACGAGGATTTTTATTTTTTTCAAAATTTCAAAAAACATGGGCTATAACCCATCGTTTTTTTCATTTTTTCATTTTTTTCAAATCCTCAAAAATGATGAAAAACGGCGTGCTATAGTATGCCGTACCATATGGGCTAAAGCCCATGGTCCAAAATGATGAAAAACGAGGATTTTTATTTTTTTCAAAATTTCAAAAAACATGGGCTATAACCCATCGTTTTTTTCATTTTTTTCAAATCCTC
Source organism: Protomyctophum parallelum (assembly GCF_964188405.1). Taxonomy (NCBI): domain Eukaryota; kingdom Metazoa; phylum Chordata; class Actinopteri; order Myctophiformes; family Myctophidae; genus Protomyctophum; species Protomyctophum parallelum. The sequence goes on along the minus strand of NC_139701.1, from coordinate 21,451,176 downwards.
AAAAATGATGAAAAACGGCGTGCTATAGTATGCCGTACCATATGGGCTATAGCCCATGGTCCAAAATGATGAAAAACGAGGATTTTTATTTTTTTCAAAATTTCAAAAAACATGGGCTATAACCCATCGTTTTTTTCATTTTTTCATTTTTTTCAAATCCTCAAAAATGATGAAAAACCGCGTGCTATAGTATGCCGTACCATATGGGCTAAAGCCCATGGTCCAAAATGATGAAAAACGAGGATTTTTATTTTTTTCAAAATTTCAAAAAACATGGGCTATAACCCATCGTTTTTTTCATTTTTTTCAAATCCTCAAAAATGATGAAAAACGGCGTGCTATAGTATGCCGTACCATATGGGCTATAGCCCATGGTCCAAAATCATGAAAAACGAGGATTTTTATTTTTTTCAAAATTTCAAAAAACATGGGCTATAACCCATCGTTTTTTTCATTTTTTCATATTTTTCAAATCCTCAAAAATGATGAAAAACGGCGTGCTATAGTATGCCGTACCATATGGGCTATAGCCCATGGTCCAAAATGATGAAAAACGAGGATTTACATTTTTTTCAAAATTTCAAAAAACATGGGCTATAACCCATCGTTTTTTTCATTTTTTCATTTTTTTCAAATCCTCAAAAATGATGAAAAACGGCGTGCTATAGCATGCCTTACGATATGGGCTATAGCCCATGGTCCAAAATGATGAAAAACGAGGATTTTTATTTTTTTCAAAATTTCAAAAAAACATGGGCTATATAACCCATCGTTTTTTTTTATTTTTTCATTTTTTTCAAATCCTCAAAAATGATGAAAAACGGCGTGCTATAGTATGCCGTACCATATGGGCTATAGCCCATGGTCCAAAATGATGAAAAACGAGGATTTTTATTTTTTTCAAAATTTCAAAAAACATGGGCTATAACCCATCGTTTTTTTCATTTTTTCATTTTTTTCAAATCCTCAAAAATGATGAAAAACGGCGTGCTATAGTATGCCGTACCATATGGGCTAAAGCCCATGGTCCAAAATGATGAAAAACGAGGATTTTTATTTTTTTCAAAATTTCAAAAAACATGGGCTATAACCCATCGTTTTTTTCATTTTTTTCAAATCCTCAAAAATGATGAAAAACGGCGTGCTATAGTATGCCGTACCATATGGGCTATAGCCCATGGTCCAAAATGATGAAAAACGAGGATTTTTATTTTTTTCAAAATTTCAAAAAACATGGGCTATAACCCATCGTTTTTTTCATTTTTTCATGTTTTTCAAATCCTCAAAAATGATGAAAAACGGCGTGCTATAGTATGCCGTACCATATGGGCTATAGCCCATGGTCCAAAATGATGAAAAACGAGGATTTTTTTTTGTTTTCAAAATTTCAAAAAACATGGGCTATAACCCATCGTTTTTTTCATTTTTTCATTTTTTTCAAATCCTCAAAAATGATGAAAAACGGCGTGCTATAGTATGCCGTACCATATGGGCTATAGCCCATGGTCCAAAATGATGAAAAACGAGGATTTTTATTTTTTTCAAAATTTCAAAAAACATGGGCTATAACCCATCGTTTTTTTCATTTTTTCATTTTTTTCAAATCCTCAAAAATGATGAAAAACGGCGTGCTATAGCATGCCTTACGATATGGGCTATAGCCCATGGTCCAAAATGATGAAAAACGAGGATTTTTATTTTTTTCAAAATTTCAAAAAACATGGGCTATAACCCATCGTTTTTTTCATGTTTTTCAAATCCTCAAAAATGATGAAAAACGGCGTGCTATAGTATGCCGTACCATATGGGCTATAGCCCATGGTCCAAAATGATGAAAAACGAGGATTTTTATTTTTTTTAAATTTTCAAAAAACATGGGCTATAACCCATCGTTTTTTTCATTTTTTCAGTTTTTTTCAAATCCTCAAAAATGATGAAAAACGGCGTGCTATAGCATGCCTTACGATATGGGCTATAGCCCATGGTCCAAAATGATGAAAAACGAGGATCTTTATTTTTTTCAAAATTTCAAAAAACATGGGCTATAACCCATCGTTTTTTTCATTTTTTCATGTTTTTCAAATCCTCAAAAATGATAAAAAAACGGCGTGCTATAGTATGCCGTACCATATGGGCTATAGCCCATGGTCCAAAATGATGAAAAACGAGGATTTTTATTTTTTTCAAAATTTCAAAAAACATGGGCTATAACCCATCGTTTTTTTCATTTTTTCATTTTTTTCAAATCCTCAAAAATGATGAAAAACGGCGTGCTATAGTATGCCGTACCATATGGGCTATAGCCCATGGTCCAAAATGATGAAAAACGAGGATTTTTATTTTTTTCAAAATTTCAAAAAACATGGGCTATAACCCATCGTTTTTTTCATTTTTTCATTTTTTTCAAATCCTCAAAAATGATGAAAAACGGCGTGCTATAGCATGCCTTACGATATGGGCTATAGCCCATGGTCCAAAATGATGAAAAACGAGGATTTTTATTTTTTTCAAAATTTCAAAAAACATGGGCTATAACCCATCGTTTTTTTCATGTTTTTCAAATCCTCAAAAATGATGAAAAACGGCGTGCTATAGTATGCCGTACCATATGGGCTATAGCCCATGGTCCAAAATGATGAAAAACGAGGATTTTTATTTTTTTTAAATTTTCAAAAAACATGGGCTATAACCCATCGTTTTTTTCATTTTTTCATTTTTTTTCAAATCCTCAAAAATGATGAAAAACGGCGTGCTATAGCATGCCTTACGATATGGGCTATAGCCCATGGTCCAAAATGATGAAAAACGAGGATCTTTATTTTTTTCAAAATTTCAAAAAACATGGGCTATAACCCATCGTTTTTTTCATTTTTTCATGTTTTTCAAATCCTCAAAAATGATAAAAAAACGGCGTGCTATAGTATGCCGTACCATATGGGCTATAGCCCATGGTCCAAAATGATGAAAAACGAGGATTTTTATTTTTTTCAAAATTTCAAAAAACATGGGCTATAACCCATCGTTTTTTTCATTTTTTCATTTTTTTCAAATCCTCAAAAATGATGAAAAACGGCGTGCTATAGTATGCCGTACCATATGGGCTATAGCCCATGGTCCAAAATGATGAAAAACGAGGATTTTTATTTTTTTCAAAATTTCAAAAAACATGGGCTATAACCCATCGTTTTTTTTTCATTTTTTCATTTTTTTCAAATCCTCAAAAATGATGAAAAACGGCGTGCTATAGTATGCCTTACGATATGGGCTATAGCCCATGGTCCAAAATGATGAAAAACGAGGATTTTTATTTTTTTCAAAATTTCAAAAAACATGGGCTATAACCCATCGTTTTTTTTCATTTTTTCATTTTTTTCAAATCCTCAAAAATGATGAAAAACGGCGTGCTATAGTATGCCATACCATATGGGCTATAGCCCATGGTCCAAAATGATGAAAAACGAGGATTTTTATTTTTTTCAAAATTTCAAAAAACATGGGCTATAACCCATCGTTTTTTTCATTTTTTTCAAATCCTCAAAAATGATGAAAAACGGCGTGCTATAGTATGCCTTACGATTTGGGCTATAGCCCATGGTCCAAAATGATGAAAAACGAGGATTAAAAAAAATCAAAAAAATCAAAAAACATGGGCTATAACCCATTGTTTTTTTCATTTTTTCATTTTTTGTCAAATCCTCAAAAATGATGAAAAACGGCGTGCTATAGTATGCCGTACCATATGGGCTATAGCCCATGGTCCAAAATGATGAAAAACGAGGATATTCTTTTTTTCAAAAATTCTAAAAACATGGGCTATAACCCATCGTTTTTTTTCATTTTTTCATTTTTTTCAAATCCTCAAAAATGATGAAAAACGGCGTGCTATAGTATGCCTTACGATATGGGCTATAGCCCATAGTCCAAAATGATGAAAAACGAGGATTTTTATTTTTTTCAAAATTTCTAAAAACATGGGCTATAACCCATCGTTTTTTTCATTTTTTCATTTTTTTCAAATCCTCAAAAATGATGAAAAACGGCGTGCTATAGTATGCCGTACCATATGGGCTATAGCCCATGGTCCAAAATGATGAAAAACGAGGATATAAAAAAAATCAAAATTTCACAAAAACATGGGCTATAACCCATCGTTTTTTTCATTTTTTCATTTTTTGTCAAATCCTCAAAAATGATGAAAAACGGCGTGCTATAGTATGCCGTACCATATGGGCTATAGCCCATGGTCCAAAATGATGAAAAACGAGGATTTTAATTTTTTTCAAAATTTCCAAAAACATGGGCTATAACCCATCGTTTTTTTTCATTTTTTCATTTTTTTCAAATCCTCAAAAATGATGAAAAACGGCGTGCTATAGTATGCCGTACCATATGGGCTATAGCCCATGGTCCAAAATGATGAAAAACGAGGATTTTTATTTTTTTCAAAATTTCAAAAAACATGGGCTATAACCCATCGTTTTTTTTCATTTTTTCATTTTTTTTAAATCCTCAAAAATGATGAAAAACGGCGTGCTATAGTATGCCGTACCATATGGGCTATAGCCCATGGTCCAAAATGATGAAAAACGAGGATTTTTATTTTTTTCAAAATTTCAAAAAACATGGGCTATAACCCATCGTTTTTTTCATTTTTTCATTTTTTTCAAATCCTCAAAAATGATGAAAAACGGCGTGCTATAGCATGCCTTACGATATGGGCTATAGCCCATGGTCCAAAATGATGAAAAACGAGGATTATTATTTTTTTCAAAATTTCAAAAAACATGGGCTATAACCCATCGTTTTTTTCATGTTTTTCAAATCCTCAAAAATGATGAAAAACGGCGTGCTATAGTATGCCGTACCATATGGGCTATAGCCCATGGTGCAAAATGATGAAAAACGAGGATTTTTATTTTTTTTAAATTTTCAAAAAACATGGGCTATAACCCATCGTTTTTTTCATTTTTTCATTTTTTTCAAATCCTCAAAAATGATGAAAAACGGCGTGCTATAGCATGCCTTACGATATGGGCTATAGCCCATGGTCCAAAATGATGAAAAACGAGGATTTTTATTTTTTTCAAAATTTCAAAAAACATGGGCTATAACCCATCGTTTTTTTCATTTTTTCATGTTTTTCAAATCCTCAAAAATGATAAAAAAACGGCGTGCTATAGTATGCCGTACCATATGGGCTATAGCCCATGGTCCAAAATGATGAAAAACGAGGATTTTTATTTTTTTCAAAATTTCAAAAAACATGGGCTATAACCCATCGTTTTTTTCATTTTTTCATTTTTTTCAAATCCTCAAAAATGATGAAAAACGGCGTGCTATAGTATGCCGTACCATATGGGCTATAGCCCATGGTCCAAAATGATGAAAAACAAGGATTTTTATTTTTTTTAAATTTTCAAAAAACATGGGCTATAACCCATCGTTTTTTTCATTTTTTCATTTTTTTCAAATCCTCAAAAATGATGAAAAACGGCGTGCTATAGCATGCCTTACGATATGGGCTATAGCCCATGGTCCAAAATGATGAAAAACGAGGATTTTTATTTTTTTCAAAATTTCAAAAAACATGGGCTATAACCCATCGTTTTTTTCATTTTTTCATGTTTTTCAAATCCTCAAAAATGATAAAAAAAACGGCGTGCTATAGTATGCCGTACCATATGGGCTATAGCCCATGGTCCAAAATGATGAAAAACGAGGATTTTTATTTTTTTCAAAATTTCAAAAAACATGGGCTATAACCCATCGTTTTTTTCATTTTTTCATTTTTTTCAAATCCTCAAAAATGATGAAAAACGGCGTGCTATAGTATGCCGTACCATATGGGCTATAGCCCATGGTCCAAAATGATGAAAAACGAGGATTTTTATTTTTTTCAAAATTTCAAAAAACATGGGCTATAACCCATCGTTTTTTTTCATTTTTTCATTTTTTTCAAATCCTCAAAAATGATGAAAAACGGCGTGCTATAGTATGCCTTACGATATGGGCTATAGCCCATGGTCCAAAATGATGAAAAACGAGGATTTTTATTTTTTTCAAAATTTCTAAAAACATGGGCTATAACCCATCGTTTTTTTCATTTTTTCATTTTTTTCAAATCCTCAAAAATGATGAAAAACGGCGTGCTATAGTATGCCGTACCATATGGGCTATAGCCCATGGTCCAAAATGATGAGAAACGAGGATAAAAAAAAATCAAAATTTCACAAAAACATGGGCTATAACCCATCGTTTTTTTCATTTTTTCATTTTTTGTCAAATCCTCAAAAATGATGAAAAACGGCGTGCTATAGTATGCCGTACCATATGGGCTATAGCCCATGGTCCAAAATGATGAAAAACGAGGATTTTAATTTTTTTCAAAATTTCAAAAAACATGGGCTATAACCCATCGTTTTTTTTCATTTTTTCATTTTTTTCAAATCCTCAAAAATGATGAAAAACGGCGTGCTATAGTATGCCGTACCATATGGGCTATAGCCTATGGTCCAAAATGATGAAAAACGAGGATTTTTATTTTTTTCAAAATTTCAAAAAACATGGGCTATAACCCATCGTTTTTTTTCATTTTTTCATTTTTTTCAAATCCTCAAAAATGATGAAAAACGGCGTGCTATAGTATGCCGTACCATATGGGCTATAGCCCATGGTCCAAAATGATGAAAAACGAGGATTTTTATTTTTTTCAAAATTTCAAAAAACATGGGCTATAACCCATCGTTTTTTTCATTTTTTCATTTTTTTCAAATCCTCAAAAATGATGAAAAACGGCGTGCTATAACATGCCTTACGATATGGGCTATAGCCCATGGTCCAAAATGATGAAAAACAAGGATTTTTATTTTTTTCAAAATTTCAAAAAACATGGGCTATAACCCATCGTTTTTTTCATGTTTTTCAAATCCTCAAAAATGATGAAAAACGGCGTGCTATAGTATGCCGTACCATATGGGCTATAGCCCATGGTCCAAAATGATGAAAAACGAGGATTTTTATTTTTTTTAAATTTTCAAAAAACATGGGCTATAACCCATCGTTTTTTTCATTTTTTCATTTTTTTCAAATCCTCAAAAATGATGAAAAACGGCGTGCTATAGCATGCCTTACGATATGGGCTATAGCCCATGGTCCAAAATGATGAAAAACGAGGATTTTTATTTTTTTCAAAATTTCAAAAAACATGGGCTATAACCCATCGTTTTTTTCATTTTTTCATGTTTTTCAAATCCTCAAAAATGATAAAAAAACGTCGTGCTATAGTATAGCCCATGGTCCAAAATGATGAAAAACGAGGATAAAAAAAAATCAAAAAAATCAAAAAACATGGGCTATAACCCATTGTTTTTTTCATTTTATTTTTTTTTGTCAAATCCTCAAAAATGATGAAAAACGGCGTGCTATAGTATGCCGTACCATATGGGCTATAGCCCATGGTCCAAAATGATGAAAAACGAGGATTTTTATTTTTTTCAAAATTTCAAAAAACATGGGCTATAACCCATCGTTTTTTTTCATTTTTTCATTTTTTTCAAATCCTCAAAAATGATGAAAAACGGCGTGCTATAGTATGCCGTACCATATGGGCTATAGCCCATGGTCCAAAATGATGAAAAACGAGGATATTCTTTTTTTCAAAAATTCTAAAAACATGGGCTATAACCCATCGTTTTTTTTCATTTTTTCATTTTTTTCAAATCCTCAAAAATGATGAAAAACGGCGTGCTATAGTATGCCTTACGATATGGGCTATAGCCCATAGTCCAAAATGATGAAAAACGAGGATTTTTATTTTTTTCAAAATTTCTAAAAACATGGGCTATAACCCATCGTTTTTTTCATTTTTTCATTTTTTTCAAATCCTCAAAAATGATGAAAAACGGCGTGCTATATTATGCCGTACCATATGGGCTATAGCCCATGGTCCAAAATGATGAAAAACGAGGATTTTAATTTTTTTCAAAATTTCAAAAAACATGGGCTATAACCCATCGTTTTTTTTTCATTTTTTCATTTTTTTCAAATCCTCAAAAATGATGAAAAACGGCGTGCTATATTATGCCGTACCATATGGGCTATAGCCTATGGTCCAAAATGATGAAAAACGAGGATTTTTATTTTTTTCAAAATTTCAAAAAACATGGGCTATAACCCATCGTTTTTTTTCATTTTTTCATTTTTTTCAAATCCTCAAAAATGATGAAAAACGGCGTGCTATAGTATGCCGTACCATATGGGCTATAGCCCATGGTCCAAAATGATGAAAAACGAGGATTTTTATTTTTTTCAAAATTTCAAAAAACATGGGCTATAACCCATCGTTTTTTTCATGTTTTTCAAATCCTCAAAAATGATGAAAAACGGCGTGCTATAGTATGCCGTACCATATGGGCTATAGCCCATGGTCCAAAATGATGAAAAACGAGGATTTTTATTTTTTTTTAATTTTCAAAAAACATGGGCTATAACCCATCGTTTTTTTCATTTTTTTATTTTTTTCAAATCCTCAAAAATGATGAAAAACGGCGTGCTATAGCATGCCTTACGATATGGGCTATAGCCCATGGTCCAAAATGATGAAAAACGAGGATTTTTATTTTTTTCAAAATTTCAAAAAACATGGGCTATAACCCATCGTTTTTTTCATTTTTTCATTTTTTTCAAATCCTCAAAAATGATGAAAAACGGCGTGCTATAGTATGCCTTACGATATGGGCTATAGCCCATAGTCCAAAATGATGAAAAACGAGGATTTTTATTTTTTTCAAAATTTCTAAAAACATGGGCTATAACCCATCGTTTTTTTCATTTTTTCATTTTTTTCAAATCCTCAAAAATGATGAAAAACGGCGTGCTATAGTATGCCGTACCATATGGGCTATAGCCCATGGTCCAAAATGATGAAAAACGAGGAAAAAAAAAATCAAAATTTCACAAAAACATGGGCTATAACCCATCGTTTTTTTAATTTTTTAATTTTTTGTCAAATCCTCAAAAATGATGAAAAACGGCGTGCTATAGTATGCCGTACCATATGGGCTATAGCCCATGGTCCAAAATGATGAAAAACGAGGATTTTAATTTTTTTCAAAATTTCAAAAAACATGGGCTATAACCCATCGTTTTTTTTCATTTTTTTCAAATCCTCAAAAATGATGAAAAACGGCGTGCTATATTATGCCGTACCATATGGGCTATAGCCTATGGTCCAAAATGATGAAAAACGAGGATTTTTATTTTTTTCAAAATTTCAAAAAACATGGGCTATAACCCATCGTTTTTTTTCATTTTTTCATTTTTTTCAAATCCTCAAAAATGATGAAAAACGGCGTGCTATAGTATGCCGTACCATATGGGCTATAGCCCATGGTCCAAAATGATGAAAAACGAGGATTTTTATTTTTTTCAAAATTTCAAAAAACATGGGCTATAACCCATCGTTTTTTTCATGTTTTTCAAATCCTCAAAAATGATGAAAAACGGCGTGCTATAGTATGCCGTACCATATGGGCTATAGCCCATGGTCCAAAATGATGAAAAACGAGGATTTTTATTTTTTTTTAATTTTCAAAAAACATGGGCTATAACCCATCGTTTTTTTCATTTTTTTATTTTTTTCAAATCCTCAAAAATGATGAAAAACGGCGTGCTATAGCATGCCTTACGATATGGGCTATAGCCCATGGTCCAAAATGATGAAAAACGAGGATTTTTATTTTTTTCAAAATTTCAAAAAACATGGGCTATAACCCATCGTTTTTTTCATTTTTTCATGTTTTTCAAATCCTCAAAAATGATAAAAAAACGTCGTGCTATAGTATAGCCCATGGTCCAAAATGATGAAAAACGAGGATAAAAAAAAATCAAAAAAATCAAAAAACATGGGCTATAACCCATTGTTTTTTTCATTTTATTTTTTTTTGTCAAATCCTCAAAAATGATGAAAAACGGCGTGCTATAGTATGCCGTACCATATGGGCTATAGCCCATGGTCCAAAATGATGAAAAACGAGGATTTTTATTTTTTTCAAAATTTCAAAAAACATGGGCTATAACCCATCGTTTTTTTTCATTTTTTCATTTTTTTCAAATCCTCAAAAATGATGAAAAACGGCGTGCTATAGTATGCCGTACCATATGGGCTATAGCCCATGGTCCAAAATGATGAAAAACGAGGATATTCTTTTTTTCAAAAATTCTAAAAACATGGGCTATAACCCATCGTTTTTTTTCATTTTTTCATTTTTTTCAAATCCTCAAAAATGATGAAAAACGGCGTGCTATAGTATGCCTTACGATATGGGCTATAGCCCATAGTCCAAAATGATGAAAAACGAGGATTTTTATTTTTTTCAAAATTTCTAAAAACATGGGCTATAACCCATCGTTTTTTTCATTTTTTCATTTTTTTCAAATCCTCAAAAATGATGAAAAACGGCGTGCTATATTATGCCGTACCATATGGGCTATAGCCCATGGTCCAAAATGATGAAAAACGAGGATTTTAATTTTTTTCAAAATTTCAAAAAACATGGGCTATAACCCATCGTTTTTTTTCATTTTTTCATTTTTTTCAAATCCTCAAAAATGATGAAAAACGGCGTGCTATATTATGCCGTACCATATGGGCTATAGCCTATGGTCCAAAATGATGAAAAACGAGGATTTTTATTTTTTTCAAAATTTCAAAAAACATGGGCTATAACCCATCGTTTTTTTTCATTTTTTCATTTTTTTCAAATCCTCAAAAATGATGAAAAACGGCGTGCTATAGTATGCCGTACCATATGGGCTATAGCCCATGGTCCAAAATGATGAAAAACGAGGATTTTTATTTTTTTCAAAATTTCAAAAAACATGGGCTATAACCCATCGTTTTTTTCATGTTTTTCAAATCCTCAAAAATGATGAAAAACGGCGTGCTATAGTATGCCGTACCATATGGGCTATAGCCCATGGTCCAAAATGATGAAAAACGAGGATTTTTTTTTTTTTCAAAATTTCAAAAAACATGGGCTATAACCCATCGTTTTTTTTCATTTTTTCATTTTTTTCAAATCCTCAAAAATGATGAAAAACGGCGTGCTATAGTATGCCGTACCATATGGGCTATAGCCCATGGTCCAAAATGATGAAAAACGAGGATTTTTATTTTTTTCAAAATTTCAAAAAACATGGGCTATAACCCATTGTTTTTTTCATTTTTTTCAAATCCTCAAAAATGATGAAAAACGGCGTGCTATAGTATGCCTTACGATTTGGGCTATAGCCCATGGTCCAAAATGATGAAAAACGAGGATAAAAAAAAATCAAAAAAATCAAAAAACATGGGCTATAACCCATTGTTTTTTTCATTTTTTCATTTTTTGTCAAATCCTCAAAAATGATGAAAAACGGCGTGCTATAGTATGCCGTACCATATGGGCTATAGCCCATGGTCCAAAATGATGAAAAACAAGGATTTTTATTTTTTTCAAAATTTCAAAAAACATGGGCTATAACCCATCGTTTTTTTTCATTTTTTCATTTTTTTCAAATCCTCAAAAATGATGAAAAACGGCGTGCTATAGTATGCCGTACCATATGGGCTATAGCCCATGGTCCAAAATGATGAAAAACGAGGATTTTTATTTTTTTCAAAATTTCAAAAAACATGGGCTATAACCCATCGTTTTTTTCATTTTTTCATTTTTTTCAAATCCTCAAAAATGATGAAAAACGGCGTGCTATAGTATGCCTTACGATATGGGCTATAGCCCATGGTCCAAAATGATGAAAAACGAGGATTTTTATTTTTTTCAAAATTTCAAAAAACATGGGCTATAACCCATCGTTTTTTTTTCATTTTTTCATTTTTTTCAAATCCTCAAAAATGATGAAAAACGGCGTGCTATAGTATGCCGTACCATATGGGCTATAGCCCATGGTCCAAAATGATGAAAAACGAGGATTTTTATTTTTTTCAAAATTTCAAAAAACATGGGCTACCCATCGTTTTTTTCATTTTTTCATTTTTTTCAAATCCTCAAAAATGATGAAAAACGGCGTGCTATAGTATGCCTTACGATATGGGCTATAGCCCATGGTCCAAAATGATGAAAAACGAGGATTTTTATTTTTTTCAAAATTTCAAAAAACATGGGCTATAACCCATCGTTTTTTTTCATTTTTTCATTTTTTTCCCTCAAAAATGATGAAAAACGGCGTGCTATAGTATGCCGTACCATATGGGCTCATAGCCCATGGTCCCAAAATGATGAAAAACGAGGATTTTTATTTTTTTCAAAATTTCAAAAAACATGGGCTATAACCCATCGTTTTTTTTCATTTTTTCATTTTTTTTAAAATCCTCAAAAATGATGAAAAACGGCGTGCTATAGTATGCCGTACCATAATGGGCTAAAGCCCATGGTCCAAAATGATGAAAAACGAGGATTTTTATTTTTTTCAAAATTTCAAAAAACATGGGCTTATAACCCATCGTTTTTTTCAGTTTTTTTCAAATCCTCAAAAATGATGAAAAAACGGCGTGCTATAGTATGCCGTACCATATGGGCTATAGCCCATGGTCCAAAATGATGAAAAACGAGGATTTTTATTTTTTTCAAATTTCAAAAAACATGGGCTATAACCCATCGTTTTTTTTCATTTTTTCATTTTTTTCAAATCCTCAAAAATGATGAAAAACGGCGTGCTATAGCATGCCTTACGATATGGGCTATAGCCCATGGTCCAAAATGATGAAAAACGAGGATTTTATTTTTTTCAAAATTTCAAAAAACATGGGCTATATAACCCATCGTTTTTTTTTTTTTTTTTTTTTTTTTTCAAATCCTCAAAATGATGAAAAACGGCGTGCTATAGTATGCCGTACCATATGGGCTATAGCCCATGGTCCAAAATGATGAAAAACGAGGATTTTTATTTTTTTCAAAATTTCAAAAAACATGGGCTATAACCATCGTTTTTTTCATTTTTTCATTTTTTTCAAATCCTAAAAATGATGAAAAACGCGTGCTATAGTATGCCTTACGATATGGGCTATAGCCCATGGTCCCAAAATGATGAAAAACGAGGATTTTTATTTTTTTCAAAATTTCAAAAAACATGGGCTATAACCCATCGTTTTTTTCATTTTTTTCAAATCCTCAAAAATGATGAAAAACGGCGTGCTATAGTATGCCGTACCATATGGGCTATAGCCCATGGTCCAAAATGATGAAAAACGAGGATAAAAAAAAAATCAAAATTTCACAAAAACATGGGCTATAACCCATCGTTTTTTTCATTTTTTCATTTTTTGTCAAATCCTCAAAAATGATGAAAAACGGCGTGCTATAGTATGCCGTACCATATGGGCTATAGCCCATGGTCCAAAATGATGAAAAACGAGGATTTTTATTTTTTTCAAAATTTCAAAAAACATGGGCTATAACCCATCGTTTTTTTTATTTTTTCATTTTTTTCAAATCCTCAAAAATGATGAAAAACGGCGTGCTATAGTATGCCGTACCATATGGGCTATAGCCCATGGTCCAAAATGATGAAAAACGAGGATTTTTATTTTTTTCAAAATTTCAAAAAACATGGGCTATAACCCATCGTTTTTTTCATTTTTTCATTTTTTTCAAATCCTAAAAAATGATGAAAAACGGCGTGCTATAGTATGCCTTACGATATGGGCTATAGCCCATGGTCCAAAATGATGAAAAACGAGGATTTTTATTTTTTTCAAAATTTCAAAAAACATGGGCTATAACCCATCGTTTTTTTCATTTTTTTCAAATCCTCAAAAATGATGAAAAACGGCGTGCTATAGTATGCCGTACCATATGGGCTATAGCCCATGGTCCAAAATGATGAAAAACGAGGATAAAAAAAAAATCAAAATTTCACAAAAACATGGGCTATAACCCATCGTTTTTTTCATTTTTTCATTTTTTGTCAAATCCTCAAAAATGATGAAAAACGGCGTGCTATAGTATGCCGTACCATATGGGCTATAGCCCATGGTCCAAAATGATGAAAAACGAGGATTTTTATTTTTTTCAAAATTTCAAAAAACATGGCTATAACCCATCGTTTTTTTTCATTTTTTCATTTTTTTCAAATCCTCAAAAATGATGAAAAACGGCGTGCTATAGTATGCCGTACCATATGGGCTATAGCCCATGGTCCAAAATGATGAAAAACGAGGATTTTTATTTTTTTCAAAATTTCAAAAAACATGGGCTATAACCCATCGTTTTTTTCATTTTTTCATTTTTTTCAAATCCTCAAAAATGATGAAAAACGGCGTGCTATAGTATGCCGTACCATATGGGCTATAGCCCATGGTCCAAAATGATGAAAAACGAGGATTTTTATTTTTTTCAAAATTTCAAAAAACATGGGCTATAATCCATCGTTTTTTTTTTCATTTTTTTCAAATCCTCAAAAATGATGAAAAACGGCGTGCTATAGTATGCCTTACGATATGGGCTATAGCCCATGGTCCAAAATTATGAAAAACAAGGATTTTTATTTTTTTCAACATTTCACAAAAACATGGGCTATAACCCATCGTTTTTTTCATTTTTTCATTTTTTTCAAATCCTCAAAAATGATGAAAAACGGCGTGCTATAGTATGCCGTACCATATGGGCTATAGCCCATGGTCCAAAATGATGAAAAACGAGGATTTTTATTTTTTTCAAAATTTCAAAAAACATGGGCTATAACCCATCGTTTTTTTAATTTTTTCATTTTTTTCAAATCCTCAAAAATGATGAAAAACGGCGTGCTATAGTATGCCTTACGATATGGGCTATAGCCCATGGTCCAAAATGATGAAAAACGAGGATTTTTATTTTTTTCAAATTTTCAAAAAACATGGGCTATAACCCATCGTTTTTTTTCATTTTTTCATTTTTTTCAAATCCTCAAAAATGATGAAAAACGGCGTGCTATAGTATGCCGTACCATATGGGCTATAGCCCATGGTCCAAAATGATGAAAAACGAGGATTTTTATTTTTTTCAAAATTTCAAAAAACATGGGCTATAACCCATCGTTTTTTTTTCATTTTTTCATTTTTTTCAAATCCTCAAAAATGATGAAAAACGGCGTGCTATAGTATGCCGTACCATATGGGCTATAGCCCATGGTCCAAAATGATGAAAAACAAGGATTTTTATTTTTTTCAAAATTTCAAAAAACATGGGCTATAACCCATCGTTTTTTTTCATTTTTTCATTTTTTTCAAATCCTCAAAAATGATGAAAAACGGCGTGCTATAGTATGCCGTACCATATGGGCTATAGCCCATGGTCCAAAATGATGAAAAACGAGGATTTTTATTTTTTTCAAAATTTCAAAAAACATGGGCTATAACCCATCGTTTTTTTCATTTTTTCATTTTTTTCAAATCCTCAAAAATGATGAAAAACGGCGTGCTATAGTATGCCGTACCATATGGGCTAAAGCCCATGGTCCAAAATGATGAAAAACGAGGATTTTTATTTTTTTCAAAATTTCAAAAAACATGGGCTATAACCCATCGTTTTTTTCATTTTTTTCAAATCCTCAAAAATGATGAAAAACGGCGTGCTATAGTATGCCGTACCATATGGGCTATAGCCCATGGTCCAAAATGATGAAAAACGAGGATAAAAAAAAAATCAAAATTTCACAAAAACATGGGCTATAACCCATCGTTTTTTTCATTTTTTCATTTTTTGTCAAATCCTCAAAAATGATGAAAAACGGCGTGCTATAGTATGCCGTACCATATGGGCTATAGCCCATGGTCCAAAATGATGAAAAACAAGGATTTTTATTGTTTTCAAAATTTCAAAAAACATGGGCTATATAACCCATCGTTTTTTTTTATTTTTTCATTTTTTTCAAATCCTCAAAAATGATGAAAAACGGCGTGCTATAGTATGCCGTACCATATGGGCTATAGCCCATGGTCCAAAATGATGAAAAACGAGGATTTTTATTTTTTTCAAAATTTCAAAAAACATGGGCTATAACCCATCGTTTTTTTCATTTTTTCATTTTTTTCAAATCCTCAAAAATGATGAAAAACGGCGTGCTATAGTATGCCGTACCATATGGGCTAAAGCCCATGGTCCAAAATGATGAAAAACGAGGATTTTTATTTTTTTCAAAATTTCAAAAAACATGGGCTATAACCCATCGTTTTTTTCATTTTTTTTCAAATCCTCAAAAATGATGAAAAACGGCGTGCTATAGTATGCCGTACCATATGGGCTATAGCCCATGGTCCAAAATGATGAAAAACGAGGATTTTTATTTTTTTCAAAATTTCAAAAAACATGGGCTATAACCCATCGTTTTTTTCATTTTTTCATGTTTTTCAAATCCTCAAAAATGATGAAAAACGGCGTGCTATAGTATGCCGTACCATATGGGCTATAACCCATGGTCCAAAATGATGAAAAACGAGGATTTTTTTTTCTTCAAAATTTCAAAAAACATGGGCTATAACCCATCGTTTTTTTCATTTTTTCATTTTTTTCAAATCCTCAAAAATGATGAAAAACGGCGTGCTATAGTATGCCGTACCATATGGGCTATAGCCCATGGTCCAAAATGATGAAAAACGAGGATTTTAATTTTTTTTTAAATTTTCTAAAAACATGGGCTATAACCCATCGTTTTTTTCATTTTTTCATTTTTTTCAAATCCTCAAAAATGATGAAAAACGGCGTGCTATAGCATGCCTTACGATATGGGCTATAGCCCATGGTCCAAAATGATGAAAAACGAGGATTTTTATTTTTTTCAAAATTTCAAAAAACATAGGCTATAACCCATCGTTTTTTTCATTTTTTCATGTTTTTCAAATCCTCAAAAATGATAAAAAACGGCGTGCTATAGTATGCCGTACCATATGGGCTATAGCCCATGGTCCAAAATGATGAAAAACGAGGATTTTAATTTTTTTCAAAATTTCAAAAAACATGGGCTATAACCCATAGTTTTTTTCATTTTTTCATTTTTTTCAAATCCTCAAAAATGATGAAAAACGGCGTGCTATAGTATGCCGTACCATATGGGCTATAGCCCATGGTCCAAAATGATGAAAAACGAGGATTTTTATTTTTTTCAAAATTTCAAAAAACATGGGCTATAACCCATCGTTTTTTTCATTTTTTCATTTTTTTCAAATCCTAAGAAATGATGAAAAACGGCGTGCTATAGTATGCCTTACGATATGGGCTATAGCCCATGGTCCAAAATGATGAAAAACGAGGATTTTTATTTTTTTCAAAATTTCAAAAAACATGGGCTATAACCCATCGTTTTTTTCATTTTTTTCAAATCCTCAAAAATGATGAAAAACGGCGTGCTATAGTATGCCGTACCATATGGGCTATAGCCCATGGTCCAAAATGATGAAAAACGAGGATAAAAAAAAAATCTAAATTTCACAAAAACATGGGCTATAACCCATCGTTTTTTTCATTTTTTCATTTTTTTTCAAATCCTCAAAAATGATGAAAAACGGCGTGCTATAGTATGCCGTACCATATGGGCTATAGCCCATGGTCCAAAATGATGAAAAACGAGGATTTTTATTTTTTTCAAAATTTCAAAAAACATGGGCTATAACCCATCGTTTTTTTCATTTTTTCATTTTTTTCAAATCCTCAAAAATGATGAAAAACGGCGTGCTATAGTATGCCGTACCATATGGGCTATAGCCCATGGTCCAAAATGATGAAAAACGAGGATTTTTATTTTTTTCAAAATTTCAAAAAACATGGGCTATAATCCATCGTTTTTTTTTTTCATTTTTTCATTTTTTTCAAATCCTCAAAAATGATGAAAAACGGCGTGCTATAGTATGCCTTACGATATGGGCTATAGCCCATGGTCCAAAATGATGAAAAACGAGGATTAAAAAAAAATCAAAATTTCACAAAAACATGGGCTATAACCCATCGTTTTTTTAATTTTTTAATTTTTTGTCAAATCCTCAAAAATGATGAAAAACGGCGTGCTATAGTATGCCGTACCATATGGGCTATAGCCCATGGTCCAAAATGATGAAAAACGAGGATTTTTATTTTTTTCAAAATTTCAAAAAACATGGGCTATAACCCATCGTTTTTTTCATTTTTTCATTTTTTTCAAATCCTCAAAAATGATGAAAAACGGCGTGCTATAGTATGCCGTACCATATGGGCTATAGCCCATGGTCCAAAATGATGAAAAACGAGGATTCTTATTTTTTTCAAAATTTCAAAATACATGGGCTATAACCCATCGTTTTTTTCATTTTTTCATTTTTTTCAAATCCTCAAAAATGATGAAAAACGGCGTGCTATAGTATGCCTTACGATATGGGCTATAGCCCATGGTCCAAAATGATGAAAAACGAGGATTTTTATTTTTTTCAAAATTTCAAAAAACATGGGCTATAACCCATCGTTTTTTTCATTTTTTCATTTTTTTCAAATCCTCAAAAATGATGAAAAAACGGCGTGCTATAGTATGCCGTACCATATGGGCTATAGCCCATGGTCCAAAATGATGAAAAACGAGGATTCTTATTTTTTTCAAAATTTCAAAAAACATGGGCTATAACCCATCGTTTTTTTCATTTTTTCATTTTTTTCAAATCCTCAAAAATGATGAAAAACGGCGTGCTATAGTATGCCGTACGATATGGGCTATAGCCCATGGTCTAAAATGATGAAAAACGAGGATTTTTATTTTTTTCAAAATTTCAAAATACATGGGCTATAACCCATCGTTTTTTTCATTTTTTTCAAATCCTCAAAAATGATGAAAAACGGCGTGCTATAGTATGCTTTACGATATGGGCTATAGCCCATGGTCCAAAATGATGAAAAACAAGGATTTTTATTTTTTTCAAAATTTCAAAAAACATGGGCTATAACCCATCGTTTTTTTAATTTTTTAATTTTTTTCAAATCCTCAAAAATGATGAAAAACGGCGTGCTATAGTATGCCTTACGATATGGGCTATAGCCCATGGTCCAAAATGATGAAAAACGAGGATTTTTATTTTTTTCAAAATTTCAAAAAACATGGGCTATAACCCATCGTATTTTTTCATTTTTCTTTTTTTTTAAATCCTCAAAAATGATGAAAAACGGCGTGCTATAGTATGCCGTACCATATGGGCTATAGCCCATGGTCCAAAATGATGAAAAACGAGGATATTATTTTTTTCAAAAATTCTAAAAACATGGGCTATAACCCATCGTTTTTTTTCATTTTTTCATTTTTTTCAAATCCTCAAAAATGATGAAAAACGGCGTGCTATAGTATGCCTTACGATATGGGCTATAGCCTATGGTCCAAAATGATGAAAAACGAGGATTTTTATTTTTTTCAAAATTTCAAAAAACATGGACTATAACCCATCGTTTTTTTTCATTTTTTCATTTTTTTCAAATCCTCAAAAATGATGAAAAACGGCGTGCTATAGTATGCCGTACCATATGGGCTATAGCCCATGGTCCAAAATGATGAAAAACGAGGATTCTTATTTTTTTCAAAATTTCAAAAAACATGGGCTATAACCCATCGTTTTTTTCATTTTTTCATTTTTTTCAAATCCTCAAAAATGATGAAAAACGGCGTGCTATAGTATGCCGTACGATATGGGCTATAGCCCATGGTCCAAAATGATGAAAAACGAGGATAAAAAAAATCTAAAATTCAAAAAACATGGGCTATAACCCATTGTTTTTTTCATTTTTTCCAAATCCTCAAAAATGATGAAAAACGGCGTGCTATAGTATGCCTTACGATATGGGCTATAGCCCATGGTCCAAAATGATGAAAAACGAGGATTTTTATTTTTTTCAAAATTTCAAAAAACATGGGCTATAACCCATCGTATTTTTTCATTTTTCATTTTTTTTAAATCCTCAAAAATGATGAAAAACGGCGTGCTATAGTATGCTTTACGATATGGGCTATAGCCCATGGTCCAAAATGATGAAAAACAAGGATTTTTATTTTTTTCAAAATTTCAAAAAACATGGGCTATAACCCATCGTTTTTTAAATTTTTAAAAAAAATTCAAATCCTCAAAAATGATGAAAAACGGCGTGCTATAGTATGCCGTACGATATGGGCTATAGCCCATGGTCTAAAATGATGAAAAACGAGGATTTTCATTTTTTTCAAAATTTCAAAATACATGGGCTATAACCCATCGTTTTTTTCATTTTTTTCAAATCCTCAAAAATGATGAAAAACGGCGTGCTATAGTATGCTTTACGATATGGGCTATAGCCCATGGTCCAAAATGATGAAAAACAAGGATTTTTATTTTTTTCAAAATTTCAAAAAACATGGGCTATAACCCATCGTTTTTTTAATTTTTTAAATTTTTTCAAATCCTCAAAAATGATGAAAAACGGCGTGCTATAGTATGCCGTACGATATGGGCTATAGCCCATGGTCCAAAATGATGAAAAACGAGGATAAGAAAAATCTAAAATTCAAAAAACATGGGCTATAACCCATTGTTTTTTTCATTTTTTCCAAATCCTCAAAAATGATGAAAAACGGCGTGCTATAGTATGCCTTACGATATGGGCTATAGCCCATGGTCCAAAATGATGAAAAACGAGGATTTTTATTTTTTTCAAAATTTCAAAAAACATGGGCTATAACCCATCGTATTTTTTCATTTTTCATTTTTTTTAAATCCTCAAAAATGATGAAAAACGGCGTGCTATAGTATGCCGTACCATATGGGCTATAGCCCATGGTCCAAAATGATGAAAAACGAGGATATTCTTTTTTTCAAAAATTCTAAAAACATGGGCTATAACCCATCGTTTTTTTTCATTTTTTCATTTTTTTCAAATCCTCAAAAATGATGAAAAACGGCGTGCTATAGTATGCCTTACGATATGGGCTATAGCCTATGGTCCAAAATGATGAAAAACGAGGATTTTTATTTTTTTCAAAATTTCAAAAAACATGGGCTATAACCCATCGTTTTTTTTCATTTTTTCATTTTTTTCAAATCCTCAAAAATGATGAAAAACGGCGTGCTATAGTATGCCGTACCATATGGGCTATAGCCCATGGTCCAAAATGATGAAAAACGAGGATTCTTATTTTTTTCAAAATTTCAAAAAACATGGGCTATAACCCATCGTTTTTTTCATTTTTTCATTTTTTTCAAATCCTCAAAAATGATGAAAAACGGCGTGCTATAGTATGCCGTACGATATGGGCTATAGCCCATGGTCCAAAATGATGAAAAACGAGGATAAAAAAAATCTAAAATTCAAAAAACATGGGCTATAACCCATTTTTTTTTTTCATTTTTTCCAAATCCTCAAAAATGATGAAAAACGGCGTGCTATAGTATGCCGTACGATATGGGCTATAGCCCATGGTCCAAAATGATGAAAAACGAGGATAAAAAAAATAATCTAAAATTCAAAAAACATGGGCTATAACCCATCGTTTTTTTCATTTTTTCATTTTTTTCAAATCCTCAAAAATGTAGAAAAACGGCGTGCTATAGTATGCCGTACCATATGGGCTATAGCCCATGGTCCAAAATGATGAAAAACGAGGATTCTTATTTTTTTCAAGATTTCAAAAAACATGGGCTATAACCCATCGTTTTTTTCATTTTTTCATTTTTTTCAAATCCTCAAAAATGATGAAAAACTGCGTGCTATAGTATGCCGTACGATATGGGCTATAGCCCATGGTCCAAAATGATGAAAAACGAGGATAAAAAAAAAATCTAAAATTCAAAAAACATGGGCTACAACCCATTGTTTTTTTCATTTTTTCCAAATCCTCAAAAATGATGAAAAACGGCGTGCTATAGTATGCCGTACGATATGGGCTATAGCCCATGGTCCAAAATGATGAAAAACGAGGATAAAAAAAAAAATCTAAAATTCAAAAAACATGGGCTATAACCCATCGTTTTTTTTATTTTTTCATTTTTTTCAAATCCTCAAAAATGATGAAAAACAGCGTGTTATAGTATGCCGTACGATATGGGCTATAGCCCATGGTCCAAAATGATGAAAAACGAGGATATTTATTTTCTCCAAAAATTCAAAAAACATGGGCTATAACCCATCGTTTTTTCATTTTTTTCAAATCCTCAAAAATGATGAAAAACGGCGTGCTATAGTATGCCGTACGATATGGGCTATAGCCCATGGTCCAAAATGATGAAAAACGAGGATAAAAAAAAAATCTAAAAATCTAAAAACGATGGGCTATAACCCATCGTTTTTTTATTTTATTTTATTTTTCAAATCCTCAAAAATGATGAAAAACGGCGTGCTATAGTATGCCGTACGATATGGGCTATAGCCCATGGTCAAAAATGATGAAAAACGAGGATAAAAAATAAAAATCTAAAATTCAAAAAACGATGGGATATAACCCATCGTTTTTTTATTTTATTTTATTTTTCAAATCCTCAAAAATGATGAAAAACGGCGTGCTATAGTATGCCGTACGGTATGGGCTATAGCCCATGTTCAAAAATGATGAAAAACTAGGTAATTTTTTTTTTCAAAATTAAAAAAAACGATGGGCTATAACCCATGTTTTTGGAAAATTTTCATTTTTTTCAAATCCTCAAAAATGATGAAAAACGGCGTGCTATAGTATGCCGTACGGTATGGGCTATAGCCCATGTTCAAAAATGATGAAAAACAAGGTTCATTTTTTTTTCAAATTTTCAAAAAACGATGGGCTATAACCCATCGTTTTTTTAATTTTTAATTTTTTTCAAATCCTCAAAAATGATGAAAAACGGCGTGCTATAGTATGCCGTACGGTATGGGCTATATCCCATGTTCAAAAATGATGAAAAACTAGGTTAATTTTTTTTTTCAAAATTTAAAAAAACGATGGGCTATAACCCATGTTTTGGGAATTTTTCATTTTTTTCAAATCCTCAAAAATGATGAAAAACGGCGTGCTATAGTATGCCGTACGGTATGGGCTATAGCCCATGTTCAAAAATGATGAAAAACAAGGTTAAGTTTTTTTTCAAAATTTCAAAAAACGATGGGCTATAACCCATCGTTTTTTTCATTTTTTCATTTTTTTCAAATCCTCAAAAATGATGAAAAACGGCGTGCTATAGTATGCCGTACGGTATGGGCTATAGCCCATGTTCAAGAATGAAGAAAAACGAGGTTAATTCTTTTTTTCAAAATTTCAAAAAACGATGGGCTATAACCCATGTTTTTTGAAAATTTTCTTTTTTTTCAAATCCTCAAAAATGATGAAAAACGGCGTGCTATAGTATGCCGTACGGTATGGGCTATAGCCCATGTTCAAAAATGATGAAAAACGAGGTTACGTTTATTTTTCAAATTTTTAAAAAACGATGGGCTATAACCCATGTTTTTAACGATTTACGTTTTTACGTTTTCACGTGTTACGTTTTACGTTTTACGTTTTTACGTTTTATGTTTTTACGTTTAACGTTTTTACGTTTTACGTTTTATGTTTTTACGTTTAACGTTTTTACATTTTACGTTTTTAAATTTTTAAATTTTTTAGGTTTTTACGTTTTACGTTTTACGTTTTACGTTTTCACGTATTCATGTTTTGCGTTTTTACGTTTTTACGTTTTCACGTTTTACGTTTTTACATTTTACGTTTTTACGTTTTTACGTTTTACGTTTTTACGTTTTTACGTTTTACGTTTTAC
This sequence comes from Protomyctophum parallelum, assembly GCF_964188405.1. Classification (NCBI taxonomy): domain Eukaryota; kingdom Metazoa; phylum Chordata; class Actinopteri; order Myctophiformes; family Myctophidae; genus Protomyctophum; species Protomyctophum parallelum. The sequence goes on along the minus strand of NC_139701.1, from coordinate 21,427,445 downwards.
GTTTTTACGTTTTTACGTTTTTACGTTTTACGTTTTGACGTTTTGACGTTTTACGTTTTACGTTTTACGTTTTTACGTTTTACGTTTTTACGTTTTTAAATGATGAAAAACGGCGTGCTAAAATGATGAAAAACGAGGTAACACCGCTTAGATTATCCTGTGGCTACTGGCTACTACAACTCCTGATAAAACCCTTTTCTATTTATTAAAGAGCTGGAGAGACAGGAATATTCCTGTTACTGAACACTTAACACTGTTACTGAACACACACTATAGCAATTATTACTGTCACAATAACTTTGTAATGCTACTGATGTTATGTTAGACTATATTTACATCAATATGTCTGGGTCCCCATCTACTCGCTCAGGGTTGACGTGTCACACCTGCAGTGATGGGAGGGGCACCAAAATGTGGTGTTTTGATTGGTTAATGGGGGCACTCCCTTAGTATAAAAGTGTATGTTTTGTGTACACATGACCTGATGAAGATCAAATAGATCGAAACGTTGTCAGTATTTCAATAAAGAACGTCTTTCTTATACCTGTGGTGTGCGGGCTCCATCCAACACCTACACCAGTTGTGATGCAACAGAGTTTGCTGTGACCGTTGTGAATTATGGGTGGTGTGGTCTTTGCCAAGACGGTGGATTGTGGCCCATGCCTTCCTGCTGTTATTTGTCATGTTGGTGTTCTCTATATCTTTTCGTCCTGGGCATGACGTTAAACTGTTCCGTTCGGGAGGACCGGCGACCCTCGAATGTAAACAGCCACGAAAGGAAACTATGTCTGTGTGAGGTGTTCTCTTATTATTTCATTCCAGACTTTCCTTCGTTCATCCCCAACTTCACTGTCTATCTCCTGTGTTCTCCATTCATCTTGAGTGATACACAGTCGTCTGATGTGCGGGGTGAGGTGCCGGCTAGCGCATAAAGGCACGGGACAGGTGTTGTCTTGACGCATCCCGTGATGATGCGACAGGTGTCATTTAGGGCTGTGTCGACCAATTTGGTGTGACGTGATCGGCTCCAGCTTGAGCAGGCATACTCTGCTGTAGAGAAAGACAGGGCCATGGCAGTTGCACGGATTGTTTGTGGGTCTGCGCCCCCCTTGGAGTTCACTAGTTTTCACAGGATGTTATTGTGGGTGTTGACCGTGCCTTTTGTGTTCTCCAGGTGTTTTTTGAAGAAGAGTGTCCTGTCCAGTGTAACTCCAAGATACATGGGGTGGGTATGGTTGGAGAGTTTGTGACCATCCCAAGTGACGCTCAGTTCTTTTTTCTCGTCTCGGTTCCTCAGGTGGAAATGTTCAAAAATGATGAAAAACAAGGTTAAAAAAAAATCCAAATTCAAAAAACGACCCATGTTTGTTTTTTTTTCCCCATTTTTTTCAAATCCTTTAAAAATGATGAAAAACGGCGTGCTATAGTATGCCGTACGGTATGGGCTAGCCCATGGTTAAAAATGAGGAAAAACAAATAAAAAAAACGATGGGCTATAATGTTTTTTTTTCTTCATTTTTTTCAAATCCTTTTAAAAATGATCAAAATTTAAAAAAACGATGGGCTATAACCCATGTTTTTTTTCCATTTTATGGTAAAAATGATGAAAAACGGTGTGCTATAGTATGCCGTACGGTATGGGCTATAGCCCATGTTAAAAAATGATGAAAAACGAGGTTAAAAAAGAAATCTCATGTTTTTTTTGTTTTTTCAAATCCTTTAAAAATGATGAAAAACGGCATGCTATAGTATGCCGTACGCGTACGGTATGGGCTATATCCCATGGTCAAAAATGATGAAAAACGAGGATTTTTTTTTTTTTTATTAAAAAAAGGATGGGCTATAACCCATGCCGTACGGTATGGGCTATAGCCCATGTTAAAAAATGATGAAAAACGAGGTTAAAAAAGAAATCTCATGTTTTTTTTGTTTTTTCAAATCCTTTAAAAATGATGAAAAACGGCATGCTATAGTATGCCGTACCCGTACGGTATGGGCTATATCCCATGGTCAAAAATGATGAAAAACGAGGATAATTTTTTTTTTTTATTAAAAAAAGGATGGGCTATAACCCATGTTTCTTTTTTTTTTCAAATCCTCAAAAATGATGAAAAACGGTTTGCTATAGTATGCCGTACGGTATGGGCTAGCCCATGGTCAAAAATGATGAAAAACGAGGATAAAAAAGAATAAAAAAATTCAAAAAACGATGGGCTATAACCCATGTTCTTTTTTTTCTTCTTTTTTTTCAAATCCTCAAAAATGATGAAAAACGGCGTGCTATAGTATGCCGTACGGTATGGGCTATAGATAGCCCATGTTCAAAAATGATGAAAAACGAGGTTAAAACAAAATCAAAAAACGATGTTTTTTTTTTCTTTTTTTTTTCAAATCCTCAAAAATGATGAAAAACGGTGTGCTATAGTATGCCGTACGGTATGGGCTATAGCCCATGTTCAAAAATGATGAAAAACAAGGTTAAAAAAAATTCAAAAAACGATGGGCTATAACCCATGTTTTTTTTTGTTTTTTTTTATCCTCAAAAATGATGAAAAACGGCGTGCTATAGTATGCCGTACGGTATGGGCTAGCCCATGGTCAAAAATGAGGAAAAACGAGGATAAAAAAGAAAATCAAAAATTCAAAAAACGATGGGCTATAACCCATGTTTTTTTTTCTTCATTTTTTTCAAATCCTTTTAAAAATGATGAAAAACGGTGTGCTATAGTATGCCGTACGGTATGGGCTAGCCCATGGTCAAAAATGATGAAAAACGAGGATAAAAAAGAATTCAAAAATTCAAAAAACGATGGGCTATAACCCATGCTCTTTTTTTTTCTTCTTTTTTTTCAAATCCTTTAAAAATGATGAAAAACGGTGTGCTATAGTATGCCGTACGGTATGGGCTATAGCCCATGTTCAAAAATGATGAAAAACAAGGTTAAAAAAAATCAAAAAACGATGGGCTATAACCCATGTTTTTTTTTTTTTTTTTTTTCAAATCCTCAAAAATGATGAAAAACGGCGTGCTATAGTATGCCGTACGGTATGGGCTATAGCCCATGTTCAAAAATGATGAAAAACGAGGTTAAAAAAAATTAAAAAATTAAAAAAACGATGGGCTATAACCCATGTTTTTTTCTCTTCATTTTTTTCAAATCCTTTAAAAATGATGAAAAACGGCGTGCTATAGTATGCCGTACGGTATGGGCTAGCCCATGGTTAAAAATGAGGAAAAACGAGGATAAAAAAAAAATCTAAAATTAAAAAAACGATGGGCTATAACCCATGTTTTTTTTTCTTCATTTTTTTCAAATCCTTTTAAAAATGATGAAAAACGGTGTGCTATAGTATGTCGTACGGTATGGGCTAGCCCATGGTCAAAGATTATGAAAAACGAGGATAAAAAAGAAATTCAAAAATTCAAAAAACGATGGGCTATAACCCATGTTTTTTTTGTTTTTTTCAAATCCTCAAAAATTGGCGTGCCATAGTATGCCGTACGGTATGGGCTATAGCCCATGTTCAAAAATGATGAAAAACGAGGTTAAAAAAAGATTCAAAAATTCAAAAAACGATGGGCTATAACCCATGTTTTTTTTTCATTTTTTTTTTCAAATCCTTTAAAAATGATGAAAAACGGCATGCTATAGTATGCCGTACGCGTACGGTATGGGCTATATCCCATGTTCAAAAATGATGAAAAACGAGGTTAATTTTTTTTTCAAAATTTCAAAAAACTATGGGCTATAACCCATGTTTTTTTTCCATTTTACGGTAAAAATGATGAAAAACGGTGTGCTATAGTATGCCGTACGGTATGGGCTATAGCCCATGTTCAAAAATGATGAAAAACGAGGTTAAAAAAGAAATCTCATGTTTTTTTTGTTTTTTCAAATCCTTTAAAAATGATGAAAAACGGCATGCTATAGTATGCCGTACGCGTACGGTATGGGCTATATCCCATGGTCAAAAATGATGAAAAACGAGGATAATTTTTTTTTTAATTAAAAAAAGGATGGGCTATAACCCATGTTTCATTTTTTTCCCCATTTTTTTCAAATCTTTTAAAATTATGAAAAACGGCGTGCTATAGTATGCCGTACGGTATGGGCTATAGTCCATGTTCAAAAATGATGAAAAACTAGGTTAATTCTTTTTTTTCAAAAATTCAAAAAACGATGGGCTATAACCCATGTTTTTTTGTTTTTTTTACATTTTTTTCAAATCCTTTAAAAATGATGAAAAACGGCATGCTATAGTATGCCGTACGCGTACGGTATGGGCTATATCCCATGGTCAAAAATGATGAAAAACGAGGATAATTTTCTTTTCAAAATTTCAAAAAAGGATGGGCTATAACCCATGTTTTTTTTTTGTTTTTTTTTCAAATCCTTTAAAATGATGAAAAACGGCGTGCTATAGTATGCCGTACAGTATGGGCTATAGCCCATGTTCAAAAATGATGAAAAACGAGGATTTTTTTTTCCACAAATTCAAAAAAGGATGGGCTATAACCCATGTTTTTTTTTTTCTTTTTTTTTCAAATCCTTTAAAATGATGAAAAACGGCGTGCTATAGTATGCCGTACGATATGGGCTATAGCCCATGGTCCCAAATGATGACGTTATCTCTACCGCAACATACTTAAAAGTATAGCGGTGTATGAGAAATGAGAATGGGTGTTGCGGAGGATGATAAACATTAGCATGTTTTGCTAACAACAGAGAAGCCTACATACTTTCATCTTACGGTGGACATGTTTGCCTGAAAAAAGAATATTTGAAATGTTTCATAGTTTTAGAAATATAGTGCTTTCAAATTTACAATGGGGCTCAATGGCAGACATTGGCACGTCAAAAATCACTTTCACCTAGAAACTCCATTCACACTTTTTCTTATTCAGCTTACTGTGGAGACACATGATGGAACGTTTTACTTTGAAATGTTTTGTAGTTTCTGAGTTATTTAACTTAAACGCCCAATGCATTCTCTATGCAATAGCACAAACTTTGGCATGCTACTTGTCCTACATACTTTACCTAGAAACCCCATTCTAGTCTACTTAGGTTAATCTTATGGTGGACATGTTTGCCTTTAAAGGAATCTTTGAAATGTGTCATAGTTTTAGAAATATAAGGCTTTCAAATTAAAGACATTTATAATGGGGCTCATTGAGCCCCATTATAAATGCTCTATAGGCACGTCAAAAATCACTTTCACCTAGAAACTCCATTCACACTTTTTATAATTCAGTTTACTGAGGGCACACATGCTGTAACTTTTTACTTTGAAATGTTTTGTAGTTTCTGGGTTATCATCTATGGAAAGGCAACACAATGAGCAGAAAAAAAAAGAAAATCATGTAAATATAACAAATTGAGCAGAGCACTGCAGGGACTTGAACCCCATTCTGGAAAACCAGGAGTACCTACATACTTACACTCGTTTGTTTTGTTGTAATTTACAGGTCCATTATTTACGTTTTTTTTTCCCTGCTATTTTTGAAAAATCGTGAAAATGTGGCGCAAATCTTTGATTAGTTAAACGTACAGTATATTCATTCACAGTTTTCTTTCAGCTTTTAACTCAAAACTTTGCTTGTGGAAGGTCCCTGGAACAACATATTTTCAGATGGGGGTCAGCGGGCAAATACAGATAGTTCTAGGGGTCCTTGACATGAAATAGTTGGAGAACCACCGACATAGAAACATAGGGTTTCACAGAAAACTGTCAGGATTTAGAAGAAATCTGTAGAATCGATGGTAGGTCTAAATGTGTTAAACCTGTAAATGCAATCAGCAGGACACCGCAGGGAATGGAACCCCGTCCTAGGGAACCAGGAGTGCCATACCAGTGTCTATTACCTCTCCACTCATTTACAGGTTCAAGAAAACATTACATTTCAACTTTCACCTAAAAGACACTCCGACGAGACACGTTGCCAGCTTGTAGATCGGCTATTTTCACCATTTTGTGACTTGTGAAGAAATTGGCAGATAAATTAAATTAAATCTTCATATTAAAGCTGCTATAAGCAATAATATGTAAAAGTTTTAACGCCTTGATTGCCCAGGGTTATTTAATCCATTAAATCAGTTTGCCCAGCGATTTATACCAGCGGAGCACTTTTAATAAAGGTGAAAATCGCGGAAAAGTGAAAGGCTATAGTCCATGGTCTCGGAGGGCATACTATAATATGGGGGTATGATGTTGCGAGACCCGAAACCCCGATGAGCTTGGGATACATCACTGAGGATACGTCCCAGGTGCATCCATTTATGTATGTATTTTGTTATAGTTCTATTTATAGTGACTCATAGGAATAGACTAAGTGACAACCAGGAATAGTCTGGTGACCACCGGAGAGACGGGTGGCAGCCGGAAATTAGACGGCACCCGGGAGCAGTATGGGTTAGCGCCCCAGCCTGTGTCTTCCGTGAGGAAGAAGCCCAACAAACCCATGGTGAGGCCTTTAGGAGGGCCATGCAAGCCTCAAGCCGAGGCACCACCAAGGGCAAGGTGGGGCCTGCGGAACCGTTGCGGCTTGAGAATCCACCATTCCTGAATAAAGTGCCTGGTGCTGGGAGTCTGGTGCAACGCACAGGGCCTGTCCTGGTGAGAGCAGGAGTGGACCTGGTGAGACATAGGAGGGGCCCGGACAGGTGTCAACCCACAGAGCCAGAATGGTACCTCCCAGTCCCGGCAGTAGTTCAGGAGGAATGGATTGTGTGGCCCTGGTTTTTCCCTAATGGGACTTATCGAGGGTAGCTACTGGGACGTAAGTCGGGACTTGATCACTCCCGGTTGGGTCACCTGAGTGAGGGGTATGATGTTGCGAGACCCGAAACCCAGATGACCTTGGGATACATCACTGAGGATACGTCCCAGGTGCATCCATTTATGTATGTATTTTGTTATATATGTCGTTTTTCACGATTTCTGAGGATTTGAAAAAAGGTGAAAATCGCGGAAGAGCGAAAGGCTATATAGTCCATGGTCTCGGAGGCCATACTATAGTTATAGTATGTCTTTTTTCACGATTTGAGCATTTGAAAAAAGGTGAAAATTAGCTGTATTTGGGTAAAGAGGTGATAATATAAGAACACAACGTATTTGTGTAAAGTGGTGATAATATAAGAACACATTGAGCTGTATTGGGTAAAGTGGTGATAATATAAGAACACATTGAGCTGTATTTGTGTAAAGTGGTGATAATATAACACATTGAGCTGTATTTGGGTAAAGTGGTGATAACATAACACATTGAGCTGTATTTGGGTAAAGCGATGATAATATAAGAACACATTCAAGTATCTCACAATGTATAAAGTCTCCAAACCAACTTTGATGAGTCAGTGTTGTGTTGCTCTTAAAACATCACTTCATCACTAATCTTTGCAGAAGAAATATACGTGAGAACTTTCTTAAACAACTTTGTTCTGGGTCTAGTGAACAGAAATCATAAGTAATAAATAGACTCTGTAAACTCCTCCTTTTATAATTATTATAGGAATGTCAGACAGTTGTATTGTAACTTTAACCATGTGATTTTCATAAGACACAAATGTAAATAAAACATACATACAGTAATGTGTTACTGGTATGTTCATAACAATCACAATGCTTTGCAGGGTGTTAACTATTTATGACAGAATACACAGTGACATTAAAGGAAGCAAGGTGCACTGAAGCACATGTATTTTTATTTGGTTATCCTTCTAATGTATTACACAAAAATAAATGAGGAAGCCGCAACCAGGACGGGTTGAGGATCAGAGCTGCACTAAAATACAGCTTCACAAAAACAAAACTAATAGAACAAGTTAACAACAGGGGACAATGAGTGAGAAAGAAGGGAATTCATGTCTTTACAATACTTTACTTCAACCATGACAATCCTTTTTCATCCTGAGCTTCAACAGTGGTCGATATTATCATATCTAGCTATTTACATTCAATGTACACAGGTGCATGCCCAAGCCCACGTATTGACAGAGCAGAGATAGGGCACCCAACTGATTCATGTCCACTTATGTACACTTTCAACAAAAAATAGACTTTTACATTTCCGTTCCACTTTATACAGACGACAAGTGATTAAAAGCACATGCATCAGACTGAAAGCCACTCACTCCACCTCCGCCACATGAGCCACCTCCACCGCCTCCACATGAGCCACCTCCACCTCCATGGTCTGAATGACCTCGGTGGTCTCCTCCGTCTTGTCTCCGGTAGGCACCATGGCCTGCTGGGCCAGGACATAGTTCACCACCTGCATGATGCTCTGGTCTGATAGTGTGGCAACGCCATCGCCTGCCTCCGCCGCCTGGACAGCTTCCACAGCCTCCACCGTCTCCTCCGTGATCAGCACAGTCTCGATCTCTTCGGAGGGTGGCGGCAGCGCGGGTCGTAGCTCGGGCGGCAAGTCGGATGCCAGGATGCTGACGGCGTGCTCCACCTGGGTGCCCTGGTTGTGGAACTGGAGGGTGTCTTTCTCCAGCATGATCTTGATTGGCAGGTTCTCACCGTGGTACTTGGCCATGTGCTTGCGCAGTGTGCGCGCGTCGATGTGCGCCTCCTGGCAGAGGGGGCACACGTACGGTCGCTCTCCCGTGTGCGTGCGCACGTGGCGCTTGAGGGAGCGTGCGTCCGCCCAGGCCACGCCGCACGTCAGGCACTCGAAGGGCTTGACTCCTGAGAAGAGATGTTTGGCATTTAATGTTGACCGTCCTAAACTTAAAGGATACATGATATTGTATATTCACAGATTTGAACATGTGCCGTACATACTGACTGTTGGTGACAGCTATATGGGTCATGTGGTGTTGTGTGCTACTAGCCTACGTCACTCATAGAAAGTCAGCTGTTCGCAAAGCGGCATTTTCATGAATGGAAGGAGAGAGGGGGTGAACGGGGAAGGTCCAACTTTGTTGACCGCAAATCGCTTTTACTATGCTGTCATTGCTGTGATTCACTGTGGTAAACTTTCTAACTTTAATAAACCTAACTAAAGCAGTACCCTGGCCTGGAGCAGTGATTCTCATATGACATCGACTGAAGCAGCGAGTCTGACAGCCAAAACATTTCCCCGCTTTAGCCTCTCGGCGTCATACGCTATAGACGCCTTACATTAGGTTTTTACTATGTTTGGAACCAACAAAATGACCAATTTTTATTTAGTTCTTGTCTTGTTTCCAAGGACCAAACTTACATAATGAATCCATGTTTCAAAAGGCATTAAAACACAATAACGAACACAAATATCAGTGCATTGAATCTAATTGGATTACCTATATGTAAGGGTGGGTTCAATTAATCGATACAGCAATAATCATATGATATTCCTGCCCGTTAATCGTATCGTATGGCACAAGTTGTTAACAACTAAGTTGTTATCAACTAACTAGTTATCAACTAAGTTTTTCAAATTGATTTGGAGACTTTACATTTCCGGACAATTTCAAAATGTCAAAACATCGGCAATCAGTGGTCTTGTGTTAAATTACATTTAGTAGGATGCACGGCCATTATTCAAAATCAATGCATATCGCTGGCCTCTGTATCGTGATAAGTATCAATCGTGATGTTGCTGGCAATACCCAGCCCAACTACAAGTCTCAATTAATTAGAATATTGTGTAAAAGTTCACTTTCTTCCGTAATATACCGGTAATATAAGTGAAACTTTCATATATTCTCAATTTATTGTGCATAAAGTGACGTATTTAAAACTTTTTTTGTTTTAATCTTGATGATTATGGCATACAGCAAAATCAAAAATCTCAACTAATTTTGAGACCACTAAAAAAGATTTTTTTAAATGAGAAATGTCGACTATCTGAAAAGTATATGCAGTCAATACTTGGTCTGGGCTACTTTTGAACTAATCATTTCATCAATGGGTCGTGGCATGGAGGTGATCAGCCTGTGGCACTGATGAGGTGTTATGGAAGCCCAGGTTTGTTTGATAACAGCTGTAAATTTATTTGTATTGTTGAGTCTCATGTCTCACACTGTGGAGTTCAGGTCAGGCCAGTTGGCTGGTCAGTTAAGCAGAGTAATAGCATGGTCAGTACACCAATTACTAGTAGTTTTGGCTCTGTGGGCAGGTGCCAAGTGCTGCCTGAAAAGTGCTATAAAATATTGTTTTGTGAATATTGTGTCGAGACTCTGGACTTGACAAAACAGTGATGATTTTAGCCATGTTATCTGATGGTGTTAATCCACTGACTTAACAATGGTTTCAACACAGCCATGTTTTTAGAGTACATTGCGCTTCAGTATGTTGACAAGCTTCATGGCGATGCTAATTTTCCTTTCCAGCTCGATTTGGCACCTGCCCGCAGTGCCAAAACTACTAGTAACTGGTGTACTGAACATGGTATTACTGGGCTTAACTGACCAGCGAACTGGCCTGACCTGAACCCCACAGAGAATCTAGGTTGTATTGTCAAGAGGAAGGTGTGAGACATGAGACTCAACAATACAAATGCAATTACGGCTGTTATCAAAGCAAACCTGGGCTTCCATAACACCTCAACAGTGCCACAGGCTGATCACCTCCATGCTACGCCCCATTGATGAAATAATTTGTTCAAAAGTAGCCCAGACCAAGTATTAACTGCATACATGGTCAACATCTCGTTTAAAAAGAAATTGTGGTCTCGTAAAATATTCTAATTTGTTGATAGGATTTTTAGATTTTCATGAGCTGTACGCCATAATCAAGATTAAAACAAAAAAAGTTTAAATACTTTGAATTGAGAATATATGAAAGTTTCACTTTTTGAATTATATTACGGAAGAAAATTAACTTTTACACAATATTCTAATTAATTGAGATGGACCAAGTCAAGCAAGTCAAGCAAACATTTTAAAGGGGCGCTTACGAGCAAGAAATGGAGTAGGCTGTGTGTTTGATGAGCTCCGCCAAAATCTGTTTAAAAAGTTATTTCTGAACACAACTCAACCTTAAAAAATATCGTAAAGTATCGCCAAACCTGTTATCTTCAAGATACATTAGTTGTATCCCGGCCTGCCTGCTTTATGGAATATAATCTACAGAAGTTTAGCTACGCCACGGCCACCAAATCAACACCCACACCGAAGCCTACAGCCGGGAGGCATACTTTGGTTAGACATAGCATTGGTTAGACATGGGTTACGGTTAGGTTTAGGTGTGCTGCCTCGTGGGAGGTTAGGGTTAGGGTGAGGGTTTGAGATAGGTTGTAGATGTAGGACTAATGACTGGTCTAACCAATGACTAGTCTAAACCAAAAACTGTCTAACCAAAGTACTGCACCCCTACAGCCACGGTCTCGAGTGCCTCTCCTACCCAGGAGAGAAGCCACTCCTCTCGGACTCCTGACGCAATGTCCGACCCAGCAGACATGAAAGCTGAAATCCTCTCTTCACTGAAAAATGACATCGCCGCCTTGATCAGGTCTGAATTAACTGCTGTGATGGCTAAGGAATTTGACAGTGTCAGGTCCGAGTTAAACTCACTTAAGACAGAAGTGGCAAAGAATACCGCAACATTACGTTCTGATGTGGAGGAGATGAAAACGACTGTGGCGGACATGGAAAGAGGCCTGTCGGCGTGCTCGGACGAAATGACAGTGGCGCAGACGAAAATAAGTAAACTAGAGACAGAAGTGGCAAGTTTACAGGCGAAATCCTTGGACATGGAGGGAAGAATGAGACGAGACAACATAAGAATTGCAAATGTAGCTGAAACGGCAGGTTCAAGCTCACCAACAGCAGTTTCCAAGCTATTAAAAGAGGTTTTGGGCTTGGACCGGGACATCGTGATTGACAGATCGCACAGAGGTTTGCAAACAAGAGGAGTGGGGGGTAACCCTTGCGTTATCGTGGCAAAATTGCACTACCATCAAGATCGTGTTGATGTCATGAAACGTGCCAGAGAAGCGGGCCCCCTCCAATACAACGGAAGCGTCATTTACATAAACGAGGATCTCCCCCAAGCTGTGGCCAAGGCTAGGCTGAAGTATAGAGAAGTGAAACGTTTAATCCGTGATCGACGTGGGATCAAGGAGTATGGTCTCATCTACCCATCGCGCTTCTTCATAAAGCATAATGGAACTGAGAGGCAGTTTCAGAATGCCGACGAAGCCATGGCATACGCTAAGTACAACTTTCGGCAAGCGGCATCATCATCACAAGTCAGCGAAGACGCTCCTGCGCCTTCCGTTCCATAATGACAGACGCACTGATGCCGTGACTCTTGACTGTCTGTAACACAAATTACTCAAAATCCTCTCACTCAGAAATGACTCCCGCCCAGGGCTCCAGCGTGCGACTTAATAGGTCGCATATGATACTGATTCTTAACGTGCGAGTTAAAATTTAACGAGGTCGCACAGGTGCGACTTGCTGGAAGGATGAGTGGAGGGGAAAAAAACATCCCGCAGTGCTTGCCCGTTCCATTGATACAAACATTGGCTGACGTCCAGTGTTCAAAGAACGATCGTTCACGAAAACCCACCAATAAGCCCTTCAGACTTGGATGGTCAGAGCGGCGCGATTACATACAAAATCAATGCAAAGACGAGAATTGCGCAAACGGGCGCAGCGCGACCTGCCGCGGTACAAACTGGACGAACCGAGGCGAATATAAATTCAGGTCTGAATGCAGCTTATCCGACACAAATTAACTAATCTTTCTTTCTCAGCTGTACAATTTCACTGGAGCGCAGTGCGCACATCTAACTGCATGATGATCAGTCATGATCTACACAGACAGCCGACTCCCGACCATAGACTGTAAGCTCCCGACCCAAACAATTAGTGAGGAGGTAAACTTGTTGTTTGATTAAAAATATAATGTGCCACGAAAAAATAGCTTCCAAAGCTTGTTATGTTTGCATCGAGGAGGTAGCCTGTGTCCATACATGATGATCGGCCAACAAAAGACATTAATCTCCCTCCCAGTGAGTGAAGAGCACTGATGCCTGATTTATTCTTCGTCGAACAAAGTGTGTGCTGAAAATGGCTGATCTACAAGCTCACAACGCGTCGCGTCCACGACATGTTGTGAGCTTGTAGATCAGCTATTTTCAGCACGCGGAGATATGCAGGCTCTGAGAGCATTCAGAAACTTTTGCCTTCACAATAAAAGTATGCAGCTTTCACAAGTTGGCCAACTTGGCCCATGAAGACAAGGAAAAGGATTAAGAATTCGGTGGCATTTCACATTGCAAAAGATTTTTTCCAAAATGTAAAAATATTATAATAAGGAATTAATTTGGATAATGGTAATGGAATATTGTACAAATTGTCACTTTATTAATCCCAAAGGTTTGGACTGCATTTAATTTTCAACACAAAACCTTAAACTGACTTTCTGTGTGTGGAATATAAATATTGCCTTTATTGACTGAGTGACTTTGTGTTGGGTTCAAACCATCTACAGTGTTTTGAAGTATAACCAGGTAGGTTGCTGTTTTTTACACAGTGACCTTTGTAGGGGGTTTTATGATTCAAACCTTTAATGGTGGAAACCACTACAAAAATAAATGGCGCCCTATGTGGGGGCATGATAAGATCATGTATTAATACCACGCTATACAAAGAAAGAAATGGTGCTACCTAATTTCTGGTGGCGCTACCAAATGAAAAGGTAGGTGGCACCAGTGCTACCTGTGAAAAAGTTAGTCTGGAGCCCTGCTCCCGCCTGCCTGGTAATCTCCCTCGGGTGAGTAAATAATGTGCATTGTCAGTGTGACTGCACATATCGTTCTAAATATGGCCCATGATCCCATCTAATTCTATTTTGATTGGCAACACAAAGAAGCTGATATAACGGACAACTTTATTTTATTATATGTATGCCGAGTTTGCCAACTATTTTTCACGTCCACATTTATACTTTTACTGTTGGCTGACTATTTTGGAACTATATTTATGACTCTTTTCTTTTCTTTTCATAATTGTGTATTTGAACTTCATATCATGACAAATACTACCAGTGCAGTGCATTTGTTTCCCCCATTACAATTAACAATTCTTTCTGTGTGTGAGAGGCTGTGTCATTGCCCCTTGCGTTTGTTCTCATTGTATTATTTTATTAGTTAGACCTGCTTGGCTTCTACGGACACCGTTTGTGTTTACAGACACTGTTTGCTGCCTAATGTTCGTGTCCACTCTTTTCTGTTCCTTGTGAGCCATGTATTGTATATATAATTTTTTCTATCACTGTGTTGAAGCTTATATGACAGGATGGTTATATTACAGATATCTAACATGCTGTTTGTTGAACAGCACAACAAACTCAGATATATTCCCTAATTATTGTTATTATTTTTTTTCAGAAGGAAATTTGGTTTAAGGTTGGTGCGTGCATGCATGCGTGCGTGCGTGCGTGAGAGTTTGATGTTTCCCACTCTAGTGGAGACCTTGGTCAAGCCACACTTTACGTATGTGTGTGTGTGTGTGTGTGTGTGTGTGTGTGTGTGTGTGTGTGTGTGTGTGTGTGTGTGTGTGTGTGTGTGTGTGTGTGTGTGTACACATTTACTTTTAGATCATCAAAACCTCCCACATACTGTATGCTTCATGTTCGGTATACACACTTATACAGTATATATATTCAACCAAAGATTTGTTATTGATACGAGTATGGGTGTCATTAAGCTAACCGAATGTTTCACATCTATACTCTTTCTGTTCTTTAAAAGAAAATGAATAATAGGGATATATTTGGCGTTGAATATTTGAGTTAGGCTATAATGTGTTCATTATTATATTTTTATTTCCAATTTGGATTTTGGCGGAGCCCCGTCTGTTAGGTTCAGGGCTCTTCGCTACCTACACTCTTAAGGTGTGGTTTTCTCCGGTTTCCCAGGGTTTCGAGCACTCACTATGTGCTTTTCCTTCTCTAGCTTAGGTGCTATTTACACGAGGATGGTGTTCATAAAAAACGGCAAAATAAAGTACCGTTTAGCGCTGTCATTTAGACGAGAACGGTGTTCTCAGGAGGTGAAAACGCATCGAAGTGAAACCGCCTCCCAGAGTGCAAATCTTTGAGAACACCGTTTCCTATGGTCTCCATATAAACAGGCAAAACGGTGAATCCGCAAAACTTATGACATCATGGCTCACGTTGGCTCACAGCGGCAGCGCATAGCCTATGTTTATTACATTGATGCAGAGCAATATCATTATGATATAATGGAGTTCCTGAACAAGCCTCCCTCCTCGCCTACAAAGTGCTGCTCATCAGCGATGTTGAATGTAAAACCATGATGTAAATAAAAAGCCTTGTGATAGACGGCAGCCGCGGCAGCAACGTTTATTTAATAAATATATATCATCCCGTGGCGCGCCCAGAGCAGTGTTGCGCCGCTTGCGTCTTCTTCTTGTGTGGGTGACCTGTCTATTTGGCAGCCCGTTATCGCCACCTAGCGACAGTATAGCATAATAGCACATTATATCATAACTTGTGCGTTCTCGTGTAAAGGGTAAGAAAAAATGAGAACGCAACGGGACTTTGACGTGTTATATGGAGATGGTCCCCGTCTAAAAGAGGCCTTAGAGGAGGAACGTGCGATCTCTCTCGGGTTAGTTGATCAGCACAGGGGTTTAGGTTCCTTCCTTTTTCTTTTTTTTCCCTTCCCCATTTGTTTTTTGTTAAATGTGGTTTTCATTATTATAATGTGTGCCTTTTCACTTTTGAACGATTATGGTTGAGGGTTACGTTGTATCTGGACCCGTTGTACCTGATATTTTATTTCAATATTTTCACTAATTTATCAAGGTGTGTCCCAATGTCGGTAACTTAGGCTCAATTCGATTTATTAGTTGGAATATTAAGGGGATCCACCATCCAATTAAACATACTTGTGTATTTACGCATTTGAAATCTATATGTTTTCCCATAGAATTTTACAAAGCCTTCTCCGCAAAATTGACCCCCATCTTAGGTTCAGTATACAAAGAAGCATTTATAGCCAAGAGGTTGCCAGAGACAATGACACAAGCAACTATTGCAGTTTTACTTAAAAAAGGGTAGAGATCCTCTAGACTGTGGTGCATATCGGCCTATAAGTATTCTTTGTATCCTCACCAAGATCCTCTCCCATCGGCTCGATGCAGTGATTCCCAAGGTTATCGCACCATGTCAAACGGGTTTTGTGCCTGGTAGACAGTTTTTATAATATGCGTCGACTGTTCAACATACTCTACTCCTCTCAGTCAACCCAGTGGCCGGAGGCGGTACTGTCACTCAATGCGGAAAAGGCTTTTGACCGAATTGAGTGGAGGTACCTACTAACGGTCTTAGAAAGGTTTGGATTTGGCCCATCATTTATCAATTGGATCACACTTCTTTATACAGCTCCTAAAGCTGCAGTACTGACAAATTCTATATGCTCAGATTACTTTCAGCTCCAGCGTTCGGTCCGCCAAGGTTGTAGTCTTTCACCATATTTATTCGATATCGCTATTGAACCTTTAGCTATAGCTCTTAGAGATGACGACAATAGCTGGAATTGAGAGGGGGGGCTCCTTACACAAGGCCTCGCTTTATGCGGACGACCTGCTCATATATATTTCGAATCCACTCGAATCCATCCCTCCGCTCAT
Source organism: Protomyctophum parallelum (assembly GCF_964188405.1). NCBI lineage: Eukaryota > Metazoa > Chordata > Actinopteri > Myctophiformes > Myctophidae > Protomyctophum > Protomyctophum parallelum. Next base: position 21,410,844 of record NC_139701.1, on the reverse strand, counting down.
AGACATGGAATTACCAAGGCCATCAGGAGGCCTGGGGTTGCCTAATTTTATGTTTTATTACTGGTCGGCAAATATTAAAAAGGTGAGTTATTGGGTTGCGGTCTATGAATACAAACATGGCCCAATTTGGGCCAGTATGGAAACTCTAACTGATCCTGGGATCTCTCTAGTGGCCATGTTGTGCTCCTCACTGCCAAATGGTAATTCCATACGCTCTAGCAATCCAGTAATAAATAGCTCTCTCAGAATCTGGCGCCAATTCAGAAAACACTGATTTTAATAATACGTGTGGCCATATGCCCTTGACCAACAATCATCTTTTTCCTCCCTCGCGAGAGGACTAAAACATGGCACGTCAATGGCTTGATTTTCTTTAGCGACTTATTCATAGATGGCACATTTGCATCCTTTAAAAACCTCCAAGATGACCATGAGCTACCAAATTCTCACTTTTTCAGATACCTCCAAGTTCGAAGTTTTTCTAAGGAACACTTTCCATTTCCAGCTATGCCAGATAAGAGTATAGTAGACACCATACTAGACTGGGACCCATACACCAAAGGTAGCATATCTAATATATATAAGGCTTTACAGGAGACTGGCCCTCCTCTCTTGGATAAAACTAAATCAGCCTGGGAACAGGACCTGAATTTAGAGCTGGAGGAAGAGACGTGGGAACTCTCTTTGAGGCGTATTCATACTACCTCTTTATGTCTTAGACATTGCCTAATTCAATTCAAAATAGTACATAGTTTGCATTTCTCAAGAGAAAAACTACCTAAAATTTATCCTGACATTGACTCTACTTGTATAAGGTCATCTGGAGCTAGCCTCTGTTGGACATATGTTCTGGGGATGCACTTCCTTGAACCCATTTTGGAATAGTATTTTTGATGCTTTCTCAATTATCTGTCATATGCCAATTGCGCCCAACCCGATAACTGCTATATTTGGAGTTCCCAACGACGATGGACCAATTACCTCTCCCCAAGCCAATTTCATAGCTTTTGCTTCACTCATAGCGAGGAGACTTATTCTCCGCAATTGGAAATCTGATAAACCTCCAACATTTACAAGTTGAGTCAAGGATGTTCTATCCTTTATATACCATTGGAGAAGCTCAGATACAAAAGGTACAAATCTCGCCAGAAATTTGTAAAGGCTTGGTCCCCTTTCCTTGAATTCACCCTTTCACTGTCTTCTGATTCAGTCTTTTGATGATGTGTTTTAAGTGTTTTCCACTTTTCCTACATGTAATTTGTTTCACTGTGTAGCCCCTTAATCTAGTAAAAGGCCAATTTTATTTTATTGTATTTATTTCATTCATTTACTATTTATATCCTTTACTACCCGTTTATTTTATTTTATTGTTGCTTTTTTTGTTGTTGTCGTCTTGTTGTGTGATGGAACCGGGGAGGGTGGGGTATATGTGGGGTTGTTTGTCTACAAAAATTGAAAATCTTATAAATAAAGTTATAAAAAAATAAAAATAAAACATTTAAAACTCAAATAGCTTTAAAAGAAAACTGTTTAGGATTTAGAAGGCATTTTGTAGAATCTGGCTCAGGTCTTAATGGGTTAATACAGGCCTGATGCAGAATTCATCTACCGGTAGTCTCATTCTGGGAGACTCACCCTGGTGGTTGTTGATGTGCCGCCTGTATTCTCTGAGCTGTGTGAACTTCCTGCCGCAGTGTTCACACTCCCTCTCCAGGTTCTGCTTCACTCTGCCTTTCTTCCCATGCGTGGCCTTCTTCACGTGCCTCCTGAACAGGGCCTTCTCAAAGAACTCCTTCCCACACACGTTACACCTGGGAGGGGTCCGACAGGAAATGAGATTCATTAAGTACCTCAGCCAACCAACTAGAGAAGTGTGCTCCTCGGAGTGCAAGTCTCTGCCAGTTGGAATGGATTCTGAAAACTGACCGATACATCTTGAGGTCTCCAGAGTTAATCTGTGTTTTGGACCAAATTTGTAATAGTATGAGAAGAAAGTGTGTTTCGAAGACAGGTCTGCTACAGGTCTGCTCAAGGGGGCGCTACAACACAAGCGTAAAAAAAAAGCTAAACCGAATCCAGGTCTGGTGAGTCGCGGGCGTGTGCACGAAACGAGCATGCGCGCAACAAATTCACGCGACTGCGCTCACGTAATTACACTTGCGTTGTCGCACCGGGACTTCTCAGAGCAAAAACACAGGTCTCATTGAAAATGAACTATAGGCGCGTTTTATCGCACCCCGTTTGCAAGGCCCGAACGTCTCAGTTGCACTGAATATAGCCGACCTACAAGCTCACAATGTCGGATCGTGACATAGCCAGTGAGAAAGCGAGTACTCGGCTGTGGCAATTTCCAAAAGCCTATATTTGAGTTTTATGCTGCTTGGTCATACTAGCTTCCTTGTACATCTCAGTTCATTCTGATAAAGGGCAAAAGAGAGGGAATTCCTCTGCTAGAATTGCATAAACGTGGGGTGAATAATCTATTGAGAAAGAAATTATAACTTTTCTGCTAGGCTCGGCTAATTTTAGCAGCTAGACGATCATGTGATCTTGAACATATTTTTTAACTTTTATTTATTCAGTATATAATTCAGTATCATAATTCAGAATATTTTTCTCTCTGTTGATATCAATGAAAATGTGCTAGGACGTGTAGCAACCCGTCGGTTGGATTAGTTATGACATTCACACACGTCGTACGGTCTGAACCAGTTAAGGGAGATGCCAGCCACCCGTCTGAGAAAACTGATTTTGGCCGCTTGTATTCGCAACCTTATTCTTTCGGTCATGACCCACACTTCATGACCATAGGTGAGAGTAGGAATCTCTTCGTCACAACAGTGCGGTAAACATACATTACAGTAAACATAATATACAATTTTAACACAAATACATTACAGATTACAGAATAATAAACAATTCAAAGTAAACAAGTACAGCTAGATCTCAGATGAATCTGTCTTTTAAATCGTTCAAGTGAAATCAAGTTATACAGTTTTCAAATTGATTGTAGACAGTTCCACATGTGAGGTGCATAGTAATGAAAGGCTGATTTACCCAGTTTGGAACTCACTTTGGGGATTTAAAAAACAAGGTAGTTTTGGGAACGGGTGTGATGATGGCCAGTTTTGGGATGTAATAGGCTTCGCAAGCTTAGCAAAGAACAGCACTACAATCACAGAATAACCACAGTATTTTCAGATATCCTTTAGAGTACATACTTATAAGGCTCCGCCACCGTATGGGACTTGACGTGGGAGTACCAGTCCTTCTTCCAGCTGTAACTCTTCCCACACACCTGGCACTGGAACGGCTTTAGACCCATATGTTTATTCATGTGCTGCTGAAGATCTTTGGCCTCATAGAAGCTTTTGTCACAGCTGAAACGCAGACAGAGTTAGGTGAATATACCATATGTACTTATGCCACAGAGACAAACTTAATCACATTACGTAAGTCACCCCATAATTAACTTTAATAACAGGCAGAGAAAGTTACTCACTGAGCACAGTTATAGGGACGGATTTCAGGTCTGGGTTGGTGTTTCTTCAAGTGTTTGCTCAGGGCAGAGCCTCTGTGGAAGGTCGCCCCACATGTGTTGCATAGGTATTTGGACTCCCCTAGAAGAAATTATGTATTTCATAATTGCAGATGCAGTTTACATGGATTAAAGCTACTGTAAATCAAATATTACTACTGAAGATGTTTGTTAGGCCAAATCCTAATCTGTGATTTGTGAAACAACGTGAAAGAAGCCACCACAAACGGACACTGAGCTTGATTGAATTTCTTGATAACAGACGGCTCCGCTCTATAACAGACCGCTGCCTAATCAAACCCTCGGAGCACCGGCTGGGCTCCGCTGATTTACTGCCGTTTCCAACATGACAGCCATGTAAACACACACACAATGTCATTTACAGCTAAACATTGCTCTCAAAAATGTTTTTGAAAACATGACGAATAGACACAGCCAATTGTGTTTTGTGTCCATTTCTTAATTTATGTTAGGTAGCGGTGGTTAAACTCCGACAATGACCACCTATATTATCCCTTACATATTGTTCTTGCTGTTGAAGAAATGACAGGCTTGAGGCTTTAACAGGCTTTTTTTTTATATATATCCCTGACGATTAGGGTTTAATTGGAAGATGCTTCTGAACATGTATTCTATTGCTAGTTTGAACAATTCCAATACTCACAAAATAAAAAACGAAAATAGCAAATTCACCATATTCACATGGAGGATATTTTGCACACCCGGGGTGGCATTTCCTCCCAACTCGCAATATGACATGAGAGCAAGATGGCCGCTGTGTGAATATAGTCAATAGAAGACAAGCTTACATCTATGGAATCCAAACGACTGAAATAAGTTGAGTACTGTGATACTGAGAAGTGTAATCCACGAGTTGAATATCTTTTGTTTACATTTAGAGTTACACCTTTCTAAACTGTAGTATGATGGTGTCATTAGCCAAAAATAACTGAACTACTGTACAAGCGGCGAGTTGTTGGCAGATAAGTTCGTTTTGGCAAATAACACACAATGTAAAGATTTAAGCTATATATAGATGAATGAGTAATGGCCAGTGTGCAGACCTGTGTGGAGACTGGTGTGTTCCTCCATGCTCCTCTTGCTGACAAAGGATTTATTGCAGTACACACACTTGAACTGCTTGGAGACGTCATGCAGCGCCCGGTGCATCTTCAGGCTGTGTTTGTGGGCGAACGTCTTGCCACAGACCTTGCAGGAGTGCGGCCGCACACCAGTGTGGTTGAGCATATGGATGCGCAGGGAGTAGAGTTTGGGCAGAGTCTTTCCGCAGATGTCACACACGAATGCCCGCTTGGTGCTCACCACCACCGCCTCCCTGTCGTCGGAAGCGTCTCCCTCTCCTTTCTCCACAGGGATCTGCTCCACCGCAGGCTTAGCGATGATGGGCCTGCTCTGCTGCTTGTGACGGGCCAGGTGGGCCCGCAGCGATGCCGCATACTGGAACTCCTTGCTACATAGCTGCAGGAAGTGAGCACAAAGCAGTGTTGGGGAAGTTCCTTTCAAAGTGTAATATAATATGACATCAGGGATCTCCATATATGGGCTTAATATTGATGACATCAGGATCTCCATCCCTGATGATGTCACGTGATGTCACAAGGCATGACCATAAATGGAGACGTGGACGGACCGACGGACGGACTGACTGACTGATTGGAAATGCACGTTTTCATAGTAAATGGCAACGATAAACCAGTCAGTAGGAGGAGTATTACTGCACAACAGAGTGTTTACTACAATATTCAGATCACAATACCTCCATGGATACATTACCATTCAAATGTTGTTTTCCCAAGAACAAATTGAGAATAAAAGATGTAGTTCAATCAACGTCCTGTGGCCTAACAACGCCCATAGCTGTCCTAAAATCACTGTAAACCACGGCCTCTAATCGCTTTAGCATCCTGAACTTCACGGTCATGATGAACCACCACACAACTCAGAAGCTGCAGCACCCTCTATTGGTGCACGGTATAGATTTTCATAAATGTAATGCAAGTCAGAGTAGTGAATGGTGGACAAACTGCATTGTTATTGTTTTAGAAGTAAATGCATTACGCGACATAATAACTATAATAATACTTACACTACACTTGTACCCGCGAGCCTTCTCGTGTTTCAGTGTGTGCATAATGAGGGAGTATCGCCTCTCGAAGGACAGGCCGCAGTCAGAGCACACATGCTCTGTGCCGCCGGCGTTGTCCGTCTCTGCCTCTGCCGACATCTCCGACTCAGCCTTTGGCTCCTTCGCCCTGACCTCTTCTATGATAGGCTCTCCCCCGGTGACGCCCTCTGCTGCTCCCCCTGCCTCCTCAGCCTCAGTTCTGGCCAGTTCCTCTGCTTCACTCTCCAATGACCTCTTTGACGGCCGCCCCCTCTTCTCTCACACACACACACACACACACACACACACACACACACACACACACACACACAATGTGAAAAAAATGCCTCCTCCGCATTCACCTGCAATCTTCGCAATCTCGGATTGTTTGAACATGTTGGCGTACCTTCGGTGGCGTGGCGGCAGCGGTGGCACCCTGCCGTGGTGGACCCTTCTTTTCCCCGTCCTCACCTTCCAGACCCATGTGAAGTCGTGCGTAGCCCCCCAGGGCAATGGAGCGCTGCCGCAGACGTCTCTTGTTGGGGTCGTCGCTTTCTTGCTGCTCCCCCGTGCTCTCTTCGGCAGGGGTTCCTTCAGGCGACATGTCGTCCTCTTCTACAGGCTCAATTAAATCCACCACCACCTCCACCTCCCTCTTCCTGGGCCGCCCCCGTTTACGTTTCTCAGGGGTGGCTTGGGATTGTGTCTGCGGCGGCGAGGTTGCCTCTTGCTTCATCTGAACCACCCCGGACAGAGTCGATTTGTCTTCGTCTGTGTCCACTTTCGTGATGAAGCCCACCGCGTCAACGGGGCCCTCCTGCAACTGCTCCATGGCCAAGCACGCCGACACCACAGCCAGAGACTCACTCTCCCCCGCCTGTCCACTATGAGTGACCACCGTCATGGTCTCCTCTTCTTGTCCTTCTGCACTGCGGGAGATGAGAGTTATGGATTCTCCTGGCCCTGCTTGTCCACTGTCAGTGACCAGAGTCACCGCCTGCCCCGATTCACCCTCTGCAGTCTGGGACACCGCCACCACGGGCTGTGCCACATACGTCCCCGTGGGGTGTGACACGACAGCGAGGGACTCGTCGCTAGCGGCCACGCCGGTGTGAGTGACCACTGTCTGGCCGTCACTCTGTATGGTCACCATAGTATAGGCACTTGAGTCCTCTGTGAATCCCTCCTGGCGAGCGGGTTGGCTGGACACCACTGTGTGGGTGTCCCCTCTTTGATAGACCATGAGCTGCTGGTCTTCCACTTGTTTGTGCACCGATTCACAGATCTGTAGCACCTCCGCCATCAGCAGATGTTTGGCCAGGGTGGCGAGTTCGGCCATTACACAGAAGTTGAAGGTGAGGGTGGATGTATAAGAAAAGTCAAGCAGAGGAAGGAAGCTGGCCTTAGTAAAACCTGGGAGGAGAGACGAGGGGTGCATTCAGCCATGGAGAAAGGCATTCTATTTTTAAATATTAAAGTGTTCAAAGTGGTGTGTACTCACCAGAGAGGTCAACCACGGCCTCGTGTGTGGACACAGCTCCCTTCTCGACGAAGAGCTGGTTGAAGTAGTCACTGCAGGCTGCCAGCACGGCCTTGTGTGCGCGGAACTCCTCTCCTTCGATCAGCAAGGTGATGTCACAGAACTGATTGTTCTGACGCTGCTGGTTCAGTTTGTCCAACATGGTCTGGCTGTGTTTGTTCAAGAACTGTCTCACCTCACCCTTGCTGTCCACCTGTCCACATGACCAATCAACAAACCACATGATGTGTTAGACTTAGGGAGCACTAAATGCTTTCTTCTTACTACCTGACAAATACCTAAACATTCAAAGTATGTTATTTAGCACACCCAATAGTAACAGAATCCATTGAAAAATCTCTTTGAGTCTGTGCAAACAGACCACTAGGGGGCGCGCCCAACACGTTTGCACAGTTTTTTGAAAACCTTATACCCATACCCAACACCACACCAACATTCAGAAACTAGTCACCAAAAGCCAAATCTTTACAAGTCCCCCTGCTAGTAGTGGCTGGTGAACCGGCAGTAGCATGATGATGCATTGCTCAAACGTCCAGTGCGGAACAGGAACAGAGATGTCTTCTCTTGACACTTTTAAATCTAGACTAAAAACACAGCATGCCCCTTGTTTTTACCTACTCTAGTACTGCCTTTGTATATTGGTGTTTTTAAAATGTCTTGTGTTAATGTTGTTTACTGTTTTTTTATACTATTTTATTATGATGTACAGCACTTTATCTAATCACTCTATGGCTTCCTTGCAGATCTTGGGACTACATGTGGCCAGTTTGTTGACTATGGCTCAAATCAATATTTGGGCAAGGTTCTAGCCTGATCTGTCTGCTTTTGACATCCATTATAAAATTACAAAGCCAAGGGTTGTGTTTTAATAGGCATTAGATTTGAGATGGTTAGGTCTGGTTAAGTTCGGTCAAAGGATCTACTAGGACGGTTCGCAACTCAGACCGCATCACTCCCGAGATCTGCAATTTGTAGAAACCGAATACCGATTCAGGAGTCACAACTAGGCCTGTCGACTGAGATGTTTTGAGACGAAAATGACACCTACAAAGACCAGCTCGGAGGTCTTGGATGTGATCTTGGATGTAGCCTGACAAGCTGGGCCGATAAAGTCCAACTCGTCATCTCCGTCGTCATCCTCGTCATCATCTTCATCGTTCACGTGCACCGCCACCTTCCTTCGCCTGCCCGGCCGGCCCATCGAGCCTTCATCCACAGCTCGCCTGCACTGAACACACTCTCTGATATAGTCCTTCACATTCTTCAGGATACCTGGGGTGTAGAATAAATAATACATATGTTGCAAAAGTATTTAGATGAATATACAGCTCTGGAAAACATCAAGAGTCCAATGCAAAATATATGAATGAATTCATAAATTCTGGTAGAATAATATCCCTTCTTTCTAAGGTACTATTTAGCACTGTTCCCCCATCCTGCTGGTGATTTTGCAAGGGGATGATGGAATTCAACAGACAGATAGTTGTCATACATTTAGATAGAATGATGTTGATTTAAGAAAAATATAGAGCATACACATACTAGCATACCGGTAGCTATTGTGGCCCGATTGTGACTCAACAAAAAAGTATATCTTATTTTGGCAGTAGGGGGCGACAGACGGTAAGCATACAGACAGACTGTGTTTATCCATTAGTCTGGTAGGTTTACCCAAGAAGATATAAAGGTCGAGTAAAAGTTCCTACTAGCTAAGCGAGTTAAACACCTTTAAAATATAATGTACGTGCTCTCATCATATACTACTACTTAGTACTACTACTACACGTTACCTCTCCACCAGTACTTCTGAGAGATGTTCTCCCAGGTGAGTTGCTGGTTGAGATGTTCTCCCCCGGGCGCGGTGATGTGCGCCTCCTCGATGAGTTCCTTCCTCCGCGGGTCCTGCAGCACCACCTCCAGCTCCGTGAAGTCGTTCTGGCCTCTGGAGCGCCGCTGGTAGAACAGCGTGCCATTCCGCACCACGTAGCAGGCGGCCGCCTTGCGGATCTTCCGCTTGGTGTTTCCGTGGGTCCCCGGCGCGTACGGCTCCCGCTCGTCCGTCAGATACCGAATGATGGCCAAGTAGCTCTCTTCACTCGACATGGCTCGAGTTGGGGGGGACACCGTCTCTCGTAGAGGATAACTGGCGGGGTTGTGTCGAACACAGACCCCTCTTGGGAGTTGTAAAAATGTTGCTGTAAATTTTCCGTGGCGCTCGGGTGTCACATAACCCGTTTTTTAAGGTATAATCTCAATTTGTCGAATTGTTTTCTAAGGTGGAACTGCTGTTCGTGACCGTCAGGGGTAGACTTGCATGAACAGACAAAATGGCTGCTGCACAACCGGATTTTGCGTCAGCAATGGCGGAAGATCACACGGACCAACATGTTGTACACTCTTCCACCACAAGAGGGAGCCATCTTCCAACTAAATGGCACTATTTCTTATTTTTAATATTCTGGTAAACTTTCTTTGACTTACACAAGGTGGTATGCAAAAAACAAAATAAGGCTCTGTGATGCAGACACTAAGATTTTTGGAGTAAAGTTTACGTGCATAACGTCTGTTTGGGGGTATAGCCTATTCTATATTTGAGTGCATGGTGTTTCATGAATACATGTGAGGGCAAATATTACACTGCATGAAAAATCAAATAATAGTTATTCCCTGAAGCCCAAGAGCACCTGTATGTAAACCCTATTCTCACTTTGAAGGACCAGAATGAACATGGCTTTTGTTATTGACAATTTACTCATTTAGCGACTTTCACAGGGCAAAGGCAATTTGCTACTGCATCTACTGCAAAAACATAAATAACCTAATATGAAAGCAAACATCAGATGTTGGCTGATTTTAGTTTCATATGTCCTCATTTGTGGTAGGCTATAGCCTAATGACCGAGAAAAGTAGCCTACACACCCATTACTTTTTTGTGATCAAGCTTTTATTTTACTTTTTGTTGCAGTAAAGTAGCCCACTACTTACTGCACAGTAGTCCTATACTACAACCATTTGACAACTCAAATTTAAACAGATTAATGAAGTACACATCACACACACACACACACACACACACACACACACACACACACACAAATGGCAAATGTTAAAATGTCCTCTTCATACTGCAACCTTGAAACAGGAGGTTAAACATTGCTGCTGGCCTTGTAGGTCAGAATGGTAGTGATCTGTGCCCCCATTGCCCTCATGGTTGTGCCTTTGTGAGTGGACATATATTTGTTGTTGAATCAGTTTACGCTAGGAGGTATTGACTGTACACAGTCTTTGTTTCCACAAGATAAACAGTTGACAGTTGTCAACTCCTCTGAGAAAAGAAAGGTTTTGACATTGAAATGGCCATCACAGAGAATTGGGGATGTTACATAGCCTATTTAATGGATTTCTTTCCCTTTCAAACTTTGGATCCCATAATCTAGAACAAAACTATTATTTTGTACATATTTTCTGAGCATCTTATCTGACCATATCAAAAGCATGTTATAGCATCGTAATGAAAGCTGCATCTAATTAAATGAATTGGTGTATCTCTATTTGATTTAGCATAGTTTACTAGTAGACCTATAGTCTATTCAGCATAGTTTACATTTGCCAGTAAGACGCCTGGGGGCGAGAAGCGACCTAAAGGGAGGGGTCGCGTGCACTGGCCATATATGGAGCGTGTCTTGAGTGTACAGGGTTTGATGAGGTCAGATCAACATATGGAATGTCAGAACAGGTCAGCTCCATATGGAGATCTAAGGGTGGCAGCAGTGGCAGTGTCTTGAGTGTACACTACAGGGTTTGATGAGGGCACAGGTAGGGCCGGGCCTTAATTTGAGCCTGTTGAGAACTCTACAGGCTGCCGGGCATGTAGCAACTCATAATGTAATAGCAACTCATAATGTAATAAGGGCTCAAAAAGGCTCATAATGTAATAAGTTAAATGTAATAAAAACTCACAATGTAATAAAATCATGAGCGCATAACGTAATAACAGATTTTTCAAAAAAAGACGTGTTACATTATGAGTTGCCTTAATAGGCAGCTCATAATGTAATAAAAGTTCATAATGTAATAATGGCCCATATTGGTGAGAAAAGTCTTACACTGTCATTGTTATTACCTCTGTTGACAAATGTAGACTTCCATATGGCCCATATAGTCTTACACTGTCATTGTTATTACCTCTGTTGACAAATGTAGACTTTCATATGGCCCATATAGTCTTACACTGTCATTGTTATTACCCATGTTGACAAATGTAGACTTTCATATGGCCCATATAGTCTTACACTGTCATTGTTATTACCTCTGTTGACATTTGTTTTGGCCTAAATCACCACCTGGTGATGCTGGCCACCTCTGGTAAAATCGCCCGAGCCCTAATGTAAAAGGCCTTCCTGTTACACCCTATTAAAACAATGGCCTATGTCAAGAGGGAGACTTAGGCCATATTATTTTGCCTAAGTCATAATAAAATGTGACTTAGGCCATTTTAACACACCTTTCAAAATGGGAGTGAATGGGCCTGAATGTGAGGTACTGTTACTATGGGACTGATAGAATGGGAGTGAAAGGGAGGTACTGTTACTATGGGACTGATACTATGGGAGTGCATGGGACTGAATGGGAGTGAATGGGAGGTACTGTTACTATGGGACTGATATAATGGGACTGAATGGGAGTGAAAGGGAGGTACTGTTACTATGGGACTGATACTATGGGAGTGAATGGGACTGAATGGGAGTGAAAGGGAGGTACTGTTACTATGGGACTGATAGAATGGGAGTGAATGGGACTGAATGGGAGGTACTGTTACTATGGGACTGATAGAATGGGAGTGAAAGGGAGGTACTGTTACTATGGGAGTGAATAGGACTGAATGGGAGTGAATGGGACTGAATGGGAGTGAAAGGGAGGTACTGTTACTATGGGTAACAGTACCCGGCCAGGAGACAACCCACAGAGCCTAGTCCCTCCATGTGCCAGAAGTGTACCTCCCAGCCTTGGCAGAGTAGTTCTGGAGTAGTTCCAACAGATTGTGTGCCCCTGGTTTTTCCCTAGTGGGACTGATTGAGGGTAGCTACTGGGACGTAAGTCGGGACTTGATCACTCCCGGCTGGGTCGCCTAAGTGATGGGTATGATGTTGAGAGACCCGAAACCCCGTTGACCTGAGGATACATCACTGAGGATACGTCCCAGGTGCATCCATGCAACATTCTTTTGTTATGGGACTGATACTATGGGAGTGCATGCGACTGAATGGGAGTGAATGGGAGGTACTGTATGGGACTGATACTATGGGAGTGAATGGGACTGAATGGGAGTGAAAGGGAGGTACTGTTACCATGGGACTGATACTATGGGAGTGAATGGGAGTTACTGATACTATGGGACTGAATGGGAGTGAAAGGGAGGTACTGTTACTATGGGACTGATACTATGGGAGTGCATGGGAGTGAATGGGAGGTATTGTTACTATGAGACTGATACTATTGGAGTGAATGGGACTGAATGGGAGGGAATGTGACTGAATGGCGACGGCAAGACCGAAGTTATGGTGTTTGGGCCAAGCAACAATGTGTTTCCTCCCGGTGATTTAGGTCCCCTTGAGCCTTTCTTAATGCCAATTGCCACCAATCTAGGCGTTAAAATAGACTCTGATCTAAAAATGGACAAACAGGTAAATGAAACAGTCAGAAAGAGCTTCTTCCAGCTGAGAAGGCTGGCAAAGATTAAATCTTGTCTTTCCCGCCCTGTGTTCGAAACTGTTATCCATGCCTTTATGACATCCCTCCTCGACTACTGTAATGCCCTGTATATTGGAGTCAACCAGGTCTCCATATCTCGCTTACAGTTAGTCCAGAATGCCGCCGCACGGTTGCTTACAGGTACACGTAAGCGTGACCATATTAGTCCTGTACTAGCCTCCCTCCATTGGCTTCCTGTGCGATACAGGATTGATTTCAAAGTTTTGCTTTTTGTTTTTAAATGTTTAAATGGTTTGGCACCCATTTATCTCTCTGAACTACTCAAACCGTATGTTCCCACAAGGACCCTCAGGTCCTCTGACCAGCTTCTCCTGGTGGTGCCTAAATCAAGGCTGAAGCTTAGAGGGAACCGGGCTTTTGCAGTCGCAGCTCCCAAGCTCTGGAATGAGCTGCCTCTGCACATAAGACAGGCCCCCACTCTTCAGGTGTTTAAATCACGCCTCAAGACATATTTTTATTCTTTGGCTTTTCCTAGCATAGTATGAGCTTTTTGATGTTGAAAGTGACACTGTGTACTGTATGTTGTTTGTTTTTAAATTAAGTTGTGATTTTTATTATTTTATTGTAAAGCACTTTGGTACAACTTGTTGTTATTTAAATGTGCTATAGAAATAAAGATGGTATGGTATGGTATGAATGGGAGGTACTGTTACTATGGGACTGACACGATAGGAGTGAATGGGACTGAATAGGAGTGAATGGGAGGTACTGTTACTATGGGACTGTCACTCCCATTCACTCCCATTCAGAGTGAAAGGGAGTGAATGGTAGGTACTGTTACTATGGGTCTGTCACTCCCATTCAGAGTGAAAGGGAGTGAATGGGAGTGAGGGAGTGAATGGGAGGTACTGTTACTATGGGACTGTCACTCCCATTCAGTCCCATTCACTCCCATAGTATCAGTCCCATAGTAACAGTACCTCCCATTCAGTGCCATTCACTCCCATTCAGTCCCAATCACTCCCATTCAGTCCCATAGTATCAGTCCCATAGTAACAGTACCTCCCATTCAGTCCCATTCAGTACCATTCACTCACATTCAGTCCCATTCAGTCCCATAGTAACAGTACCTCTCATTCAGTCCCATTCACTCCAAATTCACTCCCATTCACTCCCCTTCAGTGTCAATGTCTTTGTTCTCTGATATTATTTTATTATTTTTATTATATAGGCTACTTGGCACCCTCTTTTTTTCCTCTACCCAAAACTTCTTCAGCAACTCACACCGCTTGTAGATCTGCCATTTTATCTGAATGTTGACCTATGGCATGCCCGGAATAGGGATGCCAGGGTTTATGTGGTTAATACAAACTCTGCTTCCACTGGTGTATTCATTTGACAAACTGCTATGGACACTGATAAGACCTGACTGCTGGACATGTTCGTTGTTGCACAAGCAACAGGTCTGTGATTCTTTCAGACGTTAGAAAACAAGTACAAAGGAGATGCTGGTTGATGAGTAACCATTTCCTCCAAACACTAAACGGCTCCTAAATCAGTCTGAGATTAAGGATATTTTTGTGGGTCCTGGACTCCTGGGGAAGATAAAGGTCCCCTGTCTGCGTTAAGGACAAACACAGCTGAGGGAAGCGAGCAAACGGAGATTGCCTTATCGTTCACTGTCTCATTCCTGTTCTACCAGGGCCAGACACATTGATATGAAACTCGCCATGGTCGCCACAGTATTAGAGTAGTTTTCCATTACATACTGCCTGCCTGAGAGTGTCTGTGCCATTCCACAGACACATGGTGCATAGGGACAAGGAAGGTGTGGCCATCTCTAGATGACAAATACAATTTATCTTACCGAGCAAAAATAGCAGATCTACAAGCCCACAATACATCACAATGCTATGCGTTGTGAGCCTGCAGATTGCCTATTTTCACACTGTTTGACACCATAGTATGACAAAGTATAAAATTGAAATTATTTGATGACTCAAAAAAGCAATCCAAAGATTAATCGACCATAATCAGCAGTTGCAGTTCTAGCTCACACTATGTTTCATAAATCAACAGTGTGTGTGTTATAGTAATTTTATTATGCCCACTCACAGTAACAATGCCATTCCATTTCTGTGATTTAAGCCCTGGTAAGGAAGGTGTGTTCAGTGTCCACTGACTCATTGACTGCCTGTTTTCTTCGACGGGGGACATTGCAAGGACACTCTGGGGATCCCTGCACATTGTCAGGGAAACCTTGGCTTTGCAGCCAAGACGCCAGAGTGCTGGATGATGTAAGAGCATACAATCACAACCTCCCATATGCCACCACCGCTTATCTACAGTCGTGTGGCTGGCAAGTGGCTACTAGGGGCTGATATTATGGAGGCATTTGATCTTCAAACTGGCCTGCAATGGGCTCGCAAGGCATAATACTTGAGCATCCTGGTAAAGGTTCTGCGTTTGGGAGGGAGAAGGTCACAAACCACATTCATTGATTGACTTGCCACTGGAGGATCATGGATTCTTTATACGGATCTGTAACTCCAAACATTGTTTGGTTTCATTAGCAAACTAACACAGAGGATTTAAAGTGTGGGCTGGGGTTGTAAAGATTGAAAGAAGTAATCTCAAATGAGGGTCTGTGACCTAATGCACATGGTGTATATCAAAGGTTTGAGAAGCACTTGCATAGAGATAAAGAGACAAAGAGGTTGAGTTGGAAGTTAAACAGAAAAAAGGTGTTTGCAAACTAACTGGAAGGTATTTCCAGTGTTTGTGCACTAAAGTGCAACTAGCTTTATGGACCAGGTAGGGTTGGGGGGTGTCTGAAAATCGGGCGGTTCCTGGTTCAAACCCTGCTCCTCCATGTCATGTTGAAGTGTCCTTGAGCAAGACACCTATTTTGCTGCATGGCTACTTCTACCATTCGTGTGTGAATGAATGTATTTACATTGTAAAGTGGTTTGTCACAAAGGAGCTATAAAATGCTACTATAAAATATGCCAACAGAGTCAGACATATTTTATTTGCTAATCGCTACATCGACAGATAGCACACTTACTATACTACCCTTTACCCATTCTTACATCAAATAGCTGATAGCTTACAGTTTCAGTACATGTACACTGTATCTACATTAATGCCAATGTACAAATGTACACTCAGAGAGTAATAACGCTGTCACTGTCTAGTAATAATACAAATCAATTAAACCCTAATATTATATACTTTGTTGACTGGGGTCCCCCAGGGGTCTATACTTGGCCCCTTCTTTTTTCCCTCTACAGTCTACACCAACATCTCAGCTGAAAGTAGCAGATCTACAAGGTCACAACGCATCACATCGCTGTGTTCTATTTGCTCATCAAACTAATATTTGGTCAAACCATGTGGCTCCCATTGGAAAAGCATTGTGGTGGCCATTAAACGACAGAACACAACATGTGTTCGGTAAGTCTGTATGGGGCCTGACAGGTTGTGCTATTTTCTACAGAATGTTCGACTATTATGCTACTGGTTTTTTTTTAATATATTTTTAATCCCACGATTTTGTAACCCATTTTTCACCCCTGTGTCAATCATCTAATGTGATCCTGGGCTCTACACACCCTCCACCAACCTAGTCCCCATATATGGGGGACAAGGGGAGAGCAACGGACTTGAACTCATGCTTCCTTCATGCCTGAGTGTCCAAGTTGCAAGACTATTATGCTACTGTTAAAGTTTTAAAATCTCACTGTGTCGTTCCCTTTATATTCAAAATAGAAATGTGTACAGCTTTTTTGTGTGTATGAGCCCGGAATGTGTTTGTAGCACGGAATGTGACAATTTGATTGGCTAAGCACGGAATGTGATGTATGATGATAAGAGACCGCCCCTCACTTCACACAAGTGTGATCTTTTTATTAGAGGCTTCAGGCTTACCAGTGTTTACTTTGTTTACTTCCATCAGCCTCTGCTTAACGTGTATGATGTCTCATCTGCAGCCATCTGCTCTATCAACCGTCTCGTTCTGTTCTAGTAGGTACCACTACCACATTAACATGCACCACAGATGGTGCCATGACAGCTGCTCATGCAGAGGTGATTCAGAGAAACCTTAACCAAATGTATGCTGATTTGTTGATTGGAGCCTACATCTTTTCAACTTAAGCTGATTGACACAAATTGGAGGATTGATTGCAACAAGCCCAGAGAATATACTGTGTAAACCAGCGGTGGGAAACCTTTCCGGACACATAATCACTTAGTCGTTTTCCAAGTCTGCTCACTCTGCTGTGATCACCCAAGGCAATGCCAGACAGTGATTACCACTATTGCTTTTATATCTTAAATAGGCTTATAATTGTAATAATACTAGAAGCTTGATCTGCCATGAAACATCATATTTTAAATCTCCAACTCAACTCAGAATTAGTAGAAACAGTAACAAATTATTGGTGTCATCATTGTGTGAAAAGAGATGCTCTTCATCTCATTTGAATGGTGAACAAGTGGGCTTTCCCCAACGCGGAACTATCTCTAGAAGTTGTGAGCACATGCTCAATGGTGTGAGAAGAACGTGTTTTGTGAAACTCCATACTGTTAGCAGGTCCTGCTCCTTTTCTCTGTCTGAGTGTCTGGGCCTTTGGCCAACAAGACGATTTACACGCTGACAAGCCACAGTCCTCCTTTTTACACCTAGCGCCACAATCTGTCACTTTGCATAGGAGTAACACACTGACAAGCCTCAGTCCACCTTTATATACCCAAAGCCATGATCTGTCACAGGGCTGGATATCCAGTGAACTCTAGGAAGAAAGAGTGATATTTTCAATAGAGACTTTTTCTCAGTGGGGCACCAATTGTTTATTTCACAGTGTTCCCAGAAATGCAGTGACTAGCTCATTAAAATATTCTGTGTCTACTCTTCTAGTGAAGGGGGTCTGAATGACTGGAAGTGACAGATATTAGGCTACTAGTCACTGCTCCATTCACCCTTTCAATCACAGGCCATAAAGCTGTGAATTAGTCTGTGCCGTTTCAGTACCACGAATCCACCAACAACGGTTCCCAAGAGCAATAATGATGCTTTTGTCTGCAGTGCAAGGCCCATTGCAAGCAGGGGAAAGTGAGAAAGCCAACAAGGGCTGGGAACCAGTAGGTCACCAGGCTCAGCTTACACCTTGTGTTTCCACAATACTTTGGCTGGATCCCAAATCACAACTTTTTGCTCCATGGACAATGATGGAAAGAAGTGAGAAAGTTATTATTGTTAACTCAAAATCTGGACTAGTTTACATTATCTGATACTTAAATTCCTGGGTCAGGGAACCAATATGTGTTAACTGTATAAACACTCTTGCAGAGCCACCTCCTGAGGCCCTTCTCTCAAGAACTGACACATTTCAGAGTGACTGTGAGCATATATACTATTAGCCAGTCTAAAGCGGATTATTGCCCCTGTTTTGTTCATGTTTATTTACACTACATTATTCATTACATTCTGAGTGGGATATCACAAGACATCCAGATACCAGGGAGAGCCATAATAATCAAACATCCTTGGCAATATGTTTTAACAACCTCACTTATCTTCAATTATTATATATTTGAACTATGAACATTGATGACATTTGGCAAAAACATCAAGTGCACTGCCAATACAGAACAATGCAATTGATATACTATATGGGCGTATAGTCAAAATACTGATAAAACTGTCCCTACTGGTTGTGGGGTATTTGTTTTTACAAACTATTCCTGATCCAATTAGCAGCAATCTGTAATATCTGTTATAAATACTAACATGCAACCATGACTGTGAAGTTTGCCAAAGTATTTATCAATAACTACGTGACAAATGTAAAGTAACTATAACTAAGGTGTCCTTCCAAATCATTGACAACATGCAGTTAAAGGGACACTCATGATTCAACTTCATCTTATATACATTTGTTGTAGGTTAATGTTCCATTTGCAGCCATACAACTGGCTCCTCTGTTTCTGAAATGGCCCAAAAGTGGCGTTGAACAATGTTTAGTCCTATGATGTCATGGCTAACCCTCGGTTTAACCATGTACTTATTTGCTACGTTTACCGCAAAATGACCTAGACTTCATAAAACATTAATCAGATTTATGTAATGGCGGCCATTACATCCAATTATGCATTAGGCCACAGAACCCCATAACTTCATTGATCCAAATGGACCCCTAATTCTTCAACAATAAACTAAAACACACATCAATAGCGTGCTATTGTCCCTTGAGTAACCTAATGTTATATCGTTCAATGAGATCTACTGATGTTTCCTCTTAAGCCCTGTATAATTCGTGTTACGATGAATAGCGATCTACAAGCTCACAACGCATTGCAAAAACATTTGAAGATGTTTTTTGCAACAGAGGTACTGTATATGGCATGGGTTTTCAGAACTCTGTGCACTTGTCACCGTTGGCATGAGCACGTACACACACTCACACATGCAAGCACCGTCTGTATTAGTTGTCAGACGTGAAGTGAGGCAGCTGTTCTTATCCCCGAGTGGGAGCAGCGAGAGGCGGGTAGAGGCTTCCTAGAATAAACAGGCTGTCTCTGCTGGCCTGGGGCTGGGTCAGGGTCACTCACCATGGGCTCTCCTTACCCAGGCTCCCCCTGTACTGCAAAATCTTTTGCTGTACTCACGCATCTGTTTCTTCTGAAGCAAACCTTTCATCCTGGTTGAGGATGGAGTGCTCTGACCCTTTTTTATTATTATTTTTTCACATAAAATGGTAAAAAACAACTCAGCTGGTCGGCCATTGATTTCCATTTAAGGTAAAGAGTTAGCTAATGTCTCAAACGTCTCTAGCTCCTGCTCGACTCGCTTCGTTCATACTACGATTAAACATACAACTACCAAACAAAAATCTGTTTGAAAACATTAAGTCTTCCTACAGTCATCTTTTACATGTTTTAAGGTCACAACCATTTACATGATGCTTTTACATAGTTATTACCCTGACTAAACTTTTAGTTCAGTTTAGGGTTTAAAATTGAATAGCTTTATTTCACTGGCTATAGCACTGGACAACCTCTAGCCAATGGAAGATTCTTGTTTGTCAGCTCAACCTTCTGTGGACCGTGGCTAATGTAGCCTGTCATCTACTGTACTAACTGAAGCCCTAACCCACTCAGGGGGGTTGGGCTAATGTAGCCTGTCATCTACTGTACTAACTAAAGCCCTAACCCACTCAGTGGGGTTGGGCTAATGCAGCCTTTCATCTACTGTACTAACTGAAGCCTTAACCCACTCAGGGGGGTTGGGCTTCAAAAGACAAACATCACATTCACACCTGTTCAATTTAGACTTGATTGGTGGATTTGGATTGCATGTCATAGAGAGGAGCTGGACGCAAGACGAGTCGACTGATGCTGAAAAGATCAACTCAAGTGTTTCAATAACGTAGGTTCACTACGGTTCTTCAGAAACAGAACAGGTCAAACATAAACATGAACAAAACAAGAGTTATAGAAGGCTGAATGTCCCAAAACACACAAGTACTCACACTATAATTTATTTTAAATGATGAACTGACAAAGTACTGACTACACCAGGGAGGTTATACGGACAACAGGACAGAAGTGACTATGTTTAACAATAATTAGTTAGACGAGACAGATAACAGCTACAAGGGCAATGAGGAAGCACTGGAACAATACTACAAAATAAGATACACAATAATCACCTGGGGAAGACACAGAACATACTAAACACAGATCTACAGAACATAAGTAAATGTATATCAGACAAACAAAATACCGAACCCAAACCAGGAAATAAATGTCCAAGTTGACAAACATGGTCAGTCCAAAGTTCAAGGAGCGGGCAGTGATATTGCAATTTTGAGATGTAGCTGAACATTCACTCAAACTGTGATTAAAGAATAGTATTTCAACAGAAACAGATGAATTCTATTTCACCTGTATCTTTGCACATTATGTGTTTTGGGGAATTTGATCGTATTCACAATTATCCTAGCTCTGGGCCATAGCATTAGGAGGACGTCTCCGTAACGCTATGGTACTTTCAACTTCCTGCGCATGCGTGAAAGGCTGCACTTCCCGGCACAGCCTGTTGACTGCTGCACTTTCGCTACTCAACAATACAATGGCCGTTTTGAGAAGTTGAAAGTCTACTTTCCCTACTGGACGCACTCTGAGCCTCTCAACACATGCACTTTCTTTGCCAGAAAAGAAAATATTTCAACGGAAGAAAAAACAATGTTATAGTTGCTCCACTGCGCCCTCTACACATCTTGTCAATAGAATTTTAAACCCATTACCAGATTTTTCCTTCCAGTGATATATTTTCTTTTCTGGTTTCTGTTTACTTCAATGCCATTACAAAGATTGCATTATTATTCATTTTTAAATGTAGGTAGTGCTACGCCATTGAATGTTGTTAATTTGAAACAGGTTAGTTGAACAAACTCTTAAGGTAGGTTACCTTCATGTAAAACATTTGATGGTTTTCATGAGTATGAAACTCTGTCATCTAAGGAGCTCCGTTGGCGTTAATTCCTACAGTAGTTAGAACATAATTATATGCTGTCTAACTATAGATTCCAACAGTGATTGCAGTTAGGGGACTTTAATAGCTCTGTGGCTCATTCCATGGGCTTTAATTATAGATCATTTCAATACTATTTAGAAAAAGATAGCTTTATTGTCCAAATGTACTTAAAGTATAGGCCGGAATGAGGAAGGAATGGAATGGTAACTAGTACGGAAGAGGAGATGTACAGTATCCCCATCAATCCGCTGTTGAAAGTCTCTTCCACCACAGAGACCATGAGTCCCCAAGGCTTCTGTTAGCGTGTGTCCTGCCCTCAGCCAGTGGCCCTGGGGACAGCTGTCATGCTGTGGAACTTGGCTCTGGGCCTATAGACGGCAGTTGCCATAAACAAACAGTGCTGAAAGCCACTGGCGGAGTCCCCAGTTCTTTTCAAGATGCTGTGCAGCGCTAACTGGCCGGTGCCCAGCTTACTCCATTAGACCCAGAATAGATGGTGACCCACACTTCACAGAGTTCAGCCGGGAAACGAAATGTACTGGTCCGGTTGTAAATAGGTTGAATGAAAACAACCAGTCATGGGTTCCCCTTCCCAGACCTCATGTAGTCCCCCACACACACACTTTACTTACACAAGTTAAGTTTATTGAGCTCTATAGTCTATAGCATAGCAGTGCCCTTCTGCAGACTCCCACAACACACATTAATTTACGACCAGAGCCTGGTCGATGTGAGATGTTTGGGTTTGAGTCCTAGACCATCGATCACAGATGTTCTGAGCGATATTTTGTAAAGAAAAAAGAAAAGAAAAAGATATTGAATTAAAATTTGAATATTTCACACATAAACATGACTTTATTTTATTTAACCAAGTAACCCTTTCCAACATTGTCTCACCTCGTAAGTTTGTATATGTGCTATTTTTGGACATCTTGAAACATTTTGAAAATAATGAGGCAACAGGTTGAAAGTTGTGAATAAATTAAAGGAGCTTTCAGTGATTTGGGTGATTTGGAAAACCCCCGGTCCGCCCTGGTAACAAGATGTGCACATGCACACGCTCTGGGGTGGGGGGGACAACATGCCAACAGGCTCGCCCCCACTCGATCATGATTGGAGGAAGGCCCCTCTCATCCTGATTGGACGAAACCTAAGGTTTTTTGACCCCATGCAGGGGTTAACTGGGGACAGGGAGGAACTCCTTATATGGTCAGCACACTCAGTAGGGAGGATTATCCTTTTTTTAATGATATTTGAATTAAGTGAAATCACTGAATAATAGCCAATACCGAAGTTGGAAAAAAAAAAGTCAAATAATGGCAGATATATCAGCCAAACTGTCTGGCTAAATACAACTTGGGATATAACACTGACCACAGTCTTGAACTGCTGTTGGCCACTGAGGCCCTATTTCCACCAGGGTTAACCGGTTCCGTTATTCTTTCCCAAACCAAAGTGGTCATGTCACTATTCAGGTTGGAAGATACAGATGT
This sequence comes from Protomyctophum parallelum, assembly GCF_964188405.1. Taxonomy (NCBI): domain Eukaryota; kingdom Metazoa; phylum Chordata; class Actinopteri; order Myctophiformes; family Myctophidae; genus Protomyctophum; species Protomyctophum parallelum. The sequence goes on along the minus strand of NC_139701.1, from coordinate 21,387,894 downwards.
GATAACTATCATAAAAAAGAACCAAAGTTATTTTGGTGGTTCTTTTGGTGACCTGAGCATCTCTGCTGGAACTGCATTGAGCCCCAAGACATGGTTTTTTGGCAATGGAAGTTCAGAGCTGAGTATCGAAGTCACACGTCATTCTCCAAGAAGAAAAGGAGAGGGTGGTCAATATGATTGAGTTCATCCTCCTCTATTTTTTATATTTATATATTTTTATTTCTAAGCTTTATCTCAGATAGGGCATTGTACAGATACTACAGACATAGGAAACTAAGGGCCGAGACAGGGACCTAAAGACAAGATGGGTGTTGGATTCGAACCCAGGTCAATATGATCTGGGCCCTAGCCTGATTTATACTAATAGTTTCATGCAACATTGCAGGTGTCGTGAGCCAAAATCTACAAGTTCACAACACGATGCCTTGAACAATAATGTGCAAAGTATGAATCAGGCATAATTGGCTGAGCCACCAGACACCCTTCAAACACCACAGCTTGGCTGAGCCACCAGAAACCCTTCAAACATCACAACAGAGAATATTCCGTCTGGACCGCCTGACCATTTCCCACACAGTATTCAACTAGATAGTTAGTTAGTGCTCACTCACGCCTCCGTAATGAGAGGCAATGTGTTATTGTCAAAAAAAAAAACAAAGGCAAGTGGGATGTAGACGAGACACCTTGGCTATGTGATACATGCATCATCAGATCCCAGCCAGCAGTATGCACTGTATGACCTTTCTGTTTTCAAACTCTGAACCATATGCAGGGTTGGATTTCCTAGGGGGAATGGCGGGCAGGGAGATCAATCCATGCCTCTGCTTTTGATATCTCTATTTTATCACTGGTGGCCGTGGGCATATGTTTTATCCCTGCTTCTGGTCAGACTGAATTAAATACATACATTTCCTTATGGTTGATATTGTTGATATAATATCCAAATTAAACTTTTATTAAAAACTATAATTTTAACCACATTAACCCATGGTGCCCCTGTTTTGAAATGTTTCAAAAGAACAATCTAATTGGACATGTCTAGCCCTATGCATATACAGTACACAGCATATGGCACAGGTGTAGCGTCTCTGGCCTGTTCTTTTATAAATCAGATTGTGTTGAATTACAAGGTTAATCGGCCCCCTGACCATATGCAGACCGTGTCCATCTTGCCAGTAAGGTGGTAACTAGATGCAAGTTGGAGTTTGGAAGTACTCGTTGGATATCACTCAACGGCCCTGCATACAACCCGTTTTGAATTTGCGCATTATGCAAAAGGAAGCTTGCTCCATACCTGTCTTCTGCCCCCCTCCCCCCACAACACAACCGTGGAGCAAGCTTGTCTCGTCAAACTACGTGACTCCCATTGAAAATGAATTGCGAGCCGTGCGTCACAAAGGACACAGGAGACACCTAGAAGAGGGTGTCGTTTATGTGTGAGCAACGCCTTTTGTTGGTGTTGCTTTTTAAAACTTTTTCAATGTATGAAATAGGGGTGAATAAGCGGTTATAAATTTAAATATGTCACAGAGTGATAAAACAGTGTGCCTGAGATTTTGACTTGCTCTTTGGTATGCCTTTAGCACAAAAAGTTTGCTCGCTCTACACGATTTGACGATTATGCAAAGAAGATATATCAGTCAGTGGATGTTACACAAGAAGTATGGCATGCCTGGGGCTATGTTTTCCACCAACACAACAGATAACAGAATGTCTAGTAAAATACTGCTGACCAACGAGATCCAGCTCAGTCAGGACACGTCTAGATAAAACAATTTATTGTGATGATTTGTATTGATGCATTGTATTTGACTTTGTGGCTCTGGTCCTGCAGTGATACTCAAGAACATTCTTTGCAAGCATGACAAACCCCAAAGCCTAAATATACACTACACAGTTATTACATAACATGATAGTAGACATATGAACCCCTCAAGGGCAGAACCTAAATATACTCAGATATTAAAAGATACTATACATATGAACCTGCATTGAATGACATGCTGATATAGTGAAAAACCTGAGGAGGAGGTTGGAGGGAGTTTGTTGACAGATGAGCTGGTAGTGGTAGTGAGAGATATGGGACCAGTTTGACTTCCATGGCTGACTGAACTACACTGTTAGTCCATATACACTACATACTCATTCAAAGAAATGTAGTCAAGCCGTGCAAGTGGCTTTGTGGAATATGTCCAATTCCCTACATTATTGTGCATATAAGAAAGCAACATTCATTCAATAATGATTGTGTAGGACAGTTCGATGTTAACATTCATAAAAGTCAAATCAAATCAAAACTTTAACCTTGTCTGAATCCAGATGATTATATCACGTTATATCAGGTATAAGTAATACTTTGAGTACATCTGTGATTATATAGTATATGGCATTATTGTAATGTAATATTAATATTAATGTAATGGCTTAAAATACTGCCAAAAGCTTTTGAAATCTATAGGTTCTCAAATTCACACTCAAAGTCTGTCATCCGGCACAAGATGTACTTCCACTGACGATCCCTGAAACCAAGAAAAACAGAAACTCCTGTCATTTTAGCATTCATGAATTACTGGCTTATTCACCTTTTGTTTGATTCCCAGCTCTAGTTTCACTATAACCTCTGGTCCAAGAGACCTCTGTGCTGAAGTATCATTTCCTCCAGTTTATCCATGAGAACAGAATATGTACAGGATTTCAACAATTTCAGGGTAGTTTTAATTCCCCTAAGGCCCAAACCAGACCAGCTGCAACTCCTTGCAACTACTCGCAACTCCTTGCAACAAAACAAACCACACCAATGCAACTCCTTGCAACTGCCATTGGGAATAATGGTTGCAAGTAGTTGCATGGCGACCCTCTGGTGTGGTTAGGGCTTTAGACCTATGTTTTTGCCCCACCACACATTTGTAAGTGTGGAACTGTAAGACACCGTAAGGGCTCAATTTACAACACTTGGAGGAGAGGTTAATAATAATTATTAAAATAAATGTAATTTCGACCTCATGGTGACGCTATTACAGCCCACTTTACGTTTTGCCCTATAACTCTTGAACCATATAAGTCATAAAATCTAAATGTCCTTTTCCCTGGATGCCTTGAGCCATGAATCATCAGCAAACCTGAGTACACCGCTGAAAGTGGTCTGGGCACCCCTGATGAAGTAGCCGTAACTGGGGATGACCATCTCAGCCTCTTCCCTGAGGCGTGCTGGGACATCAGTGGTCATCCTGTATGGACCACATACATTAGAATTACATTGTTACATCACAGCTTTACAGGTAAGAAGTGGGTGGAAAACGTATTGTGTGAGTTCCATCATTTGTTGTTTTGTTTCTTGTGAAAAGAGAGGAAGATAAAGATAGAGTAAGAGCAAGGCATAAACATTGGATAGAAACAGGCCAAATAATCAAAGAAATATACTGCAGAGTATCCAGGGATAGGCAACCTTTGCCACTGGTGCCAACATTGGCACCAGGGTGATCGCTTGCACATATTTCATTTTGATATGGTCATAATTAAACGTAATGTTGATATGGCACACTGATAGTAAGAACCCACCCATGTGAAGTGAGGGGCACTCTTATTATCATACATCATCAGTGTAACAGGTCTGGGAGCATATAGCTCTTCATGATTCATAGTGAGTAATGGTGAGTTTTAGGTTCAGGAGCAGTACCATAAACCCATTACCACCGGCCCTGTTGGAAGGAACGTACCAGCAGGAGTAGGGACACCGGCGGCCATAATGGCAGCAGTAGAACTGCCATTCCCGGTCAAGAACCGCTTCAAAGTACTTGCTTTGTACGCCTGCGACCAAGCCATTTCTGGTGCATGTTGAAGTCCTGCAAAGAGGCATAATGTTAGTGAATGGACACACACACACACACACACACACAGACACACGCACGCACGCGCGCGCGCAAAAATCTCATTCTGTAAATGAATGCTTTAGAGAACTTATGCTTTTATTTGTAATACATTTTTCCCAAAACTAAGAGGGAGGTATTGGTAACAATTAAGGCACAGTGAGTATCTGTTCAATAAGATAACAAAGCAAGAACACAATGGCCAATGGAACAGGTGGGTTGCTCAGGGGTGTCTCCTCCTTGGCAGAGGTTCGATGTAAATACTGGTTTGTTGACAGTGCCAATTGTTTATGACCCTTACAATTAGATGTCATCACAACAGCTCCCTGAATACCAAGCCCAGAGCAACCAGAGTGCCGTGAGCTGCAGGCTTTTGTCATGGCAACACAAGCACAGCCCACAGCCATGCAGCCAATAAGGATAGGTTAGGCCTTTCCCAACAGAGCAGAGTGTAACTCAAACAGACAGCTACGGTAACAGGAGGGAAGTGTGGCGTGACTAGAGACCCTTCAGAGTGTCCACGTTTTGATTCGCCGTCTTGGATGCTGTGCATTACACTCATGCTTAACGAGCACACAAACAAATGTGAAACAAAGGAGCATGGAAATACTGTTTGCAGGGTGGGGTTGGGTCAGATTACTTCTTGTCATTTACTGAATCCAAATTATGTGGCGATCTTTGTTATTATAGGTAAAAAAAAAGTTATCACTTTTGGATTACTGCTAAATCGGATTACTGCTAAGTCAAACACCGAAAATATTTGTATCTTGTACAATTGTTTTGCATCATCTAATCTTAAAGCACCACAATGCGTCACGACACATTATGATCTTGTAGATCGGCTATTTTCAAATGTCCGAAATGTATAGGGCTGAAGTGGTTACTGTATGTTTTGTAATAATAAACAAAATCTACAAAGTAACTAGTAACTAAAGTTTTAAAATAATAGTGGAGAAAAAGTACAATATTTGTCTCTGAAATGTAGTGGAGTAGAAGTAAAAGTATAGAAAATTGTAAATACTCCAGTAAAGTAAAATAACCTCAAAATTGTACTTACGTGCAGCACTTGAGTAAATGTACTTAGTTACTGTATTGTACAAACATTCATACTACATTATGGTTAAACTCTTTGAGATTTATTATAGTCCATGGCTGGTGTGGAGATTGCCGGCCATTGGTGGGCCCCGGTTGGTCTGTCAGCCTCTTGTTCACCATCATTATCTTTTTATAACCGGTGGCGCCATGCACTTGCCACGGCCTCGTCCCTTCTCGTTCGGCACTCCGTAAACTGATCCAAAATAGCATTTGTGAATTGTGTTCAGGGATCAGGAAATGTAATATTTGTGAATTGCATTCAGGGATCAGGAAATTAAATAATATTTGTGAATTTCATTTAGGGATCAGGAAATTAAATATGTGTGAATTGTATATTCAGGGAACAGGAAATTGCTCAAACATGTGGTTCATAAAAGACGTGGCGGAATCTCTGAAGGCATGTTATTGATGCCAATTGGATGCAGAAGTTTCCCGTAAGGAGAACACATGTGTTGGTTTTGGAGCAGTATCCTGGTGATAACAATGAAGCATATTACAGATGGACTGACCTAGGTTGCTTTGACAATACCTGCAAAGTTATATTTTAGAGGGGTCAGACAACGTATCGCTGTTGATACTGTATGCTGGGGAATCACAATAAGAATGAAGGACAAACGAAGCAGTAGAATGTAACAGTGGAATTATTGTGGAACTGTAATTAATTAATACAGCTTAGATTGTTTCATGCTGCTATGACTCGCTGGGAACGTATTCATCTTTTAATTAGTCTACTCTGTGATAAACATGCATTGTTTGTGAACAACTATTGGTGGTTTTGTTCTCACAGCGTGGGAAATTATTAGATCCTGGTAAGAAGAGAAACCATTTGTCTTGGTCTGTGGAATTTTCAGTGTCATGCATAGATTACATTTTTAGGATTTTTTTTTTTTTTTCAATGACATTGTGTTGGAGTAGTATATTACATAAATGTGATGTCATTGTATAAAAAGTAACCGTGGCATTATCCCTCTTCTTCTGGGTAAAATAAATTAGAAAAAAACCCTGAAAAGATGATAAACAAGACTTCCAGTTTGTTTTACAACCTACCAGCCTTCCAAAATCACATCCTCTGGTTGCAGCTGTCTTCTGTTATGTTCCAATTTAAGTTTGTGCGAAGATGTCTCTTTGTGTGTGTGCGCCAAAACAACATGGGTGGCTTTGTTGACCATTTAACCCTATTTTGTCAATCTACATATCAGCTCAGTGGGTGCACATTGTTCAGCACAAGCCACTCCTGCACATTTTAATGCCAATCATACTGTATGAAACATCGGACAGAATCTGGCAGATAAGTGTTGATCACATGACTATATGATAATGTTAACTGATTTGTGTGAAGTTTGGAAACAAATCTGTAGGAGCCTTCTGACTTTTAGTTACGTTTATTTCGAACAAGAACCAACATACGAACTCACTTAAAATATGCTCCTCAAAATATAAATTTGTCAGGTAGTTATTGTCCTGGGATACCAGTTTGCATTTTTTTGTCATGCATTATTTTAATACATCACCTGGCTGGAACAAATACAATCAGAATTTAAGTTGAAAAAAAAAATACTGTCAATATCTTGATTTATTTTCAGCTTGAATGCACAACCAAATTAAGTTGACATGTTTCCACAGATATCCTTTTAGATTTTCGTGTCCGTTTCTTCTTCTTCTAATATAATGACATGAAACAGAGATGATAATTGTAGTGGTGGTAAAAACTCCTTGACAACCGGGTCAAAGTCTGGTCTAGTAAGGTTCCAAATTCATGTTGTTTTTGAAGCCCTACTAAGCAGCAGATAGCCTTCTGTCACTACAACAAAACAAACACATTTGGACAGCTGACTGAAATGCACCATCTGTTTAAATTAGCATCCCAGCCATTCATTGCTGTGGTCACCGAATGCCCCAAATGTCATATTTGCAGGGAAAGTAAGCTACTATTGATGTTGTTTATGATATGCAGATGGTCAGACAAGAATGGAATAATTTAGATTAGAAGAAAGACCAGGCATCCAGAGGACCTACCACTCCAAACCGGCACGGCTGATGTCGTCCCACCAACAGTCCATTGGCTCGCCCAGGCCCTCGGGGGTGCGTTGGCACTCAAAGGTCCACAGGCGGTCCGAGCCTTCTGCCTCACTAAAGTAGCTCCTTATGGCCACCAGAACCTCTCCGTGAGGACACTGGAAGTTGAAGCCCTGGCGATAGGCGTTGATCCAACCCATGTCGTGCATGTCGTGAGTGTTTTCCATGTCGGTGTGCTGTGCTGCCACTGTGACCAGCAAGGGCAGAGCCCAAAACAAGAGAGCAGAAGCCATCCTTGAGAGGTCTGCGCTGAGAGAGCCGGTGTCTGTCTGCTCTGCACAGCTGCCTCACTGTAAAGGACTCACAGCCTTTTGTTGTCCAGATGTTTTATATCCAGAAGTGATGTGTAATTTATGGCTCACAGGATAAAACCCAAATTGGCCCTCGCTTGACATTTTAAGGTGGACTGTGGAGACATGGCTCCACCTTAAAAGACTACTTTGTCAATGACCGCTTCTCAAACACACGGGGAATATGTGATTCAAATATTTGTGTTATACACTTAATGTGGCACTGATGTAATGAAATGTGTCATCTTTGTTCTCATAGCATTCTCATTCCATGGCCACTTGCCATGATGTCTGATAAATAAGTCGACCTTTCATTTATTGTAAGTCAGTTTGGAGTCTGGAGAAGAGCAACTGCTAAAAGAAATGACAACATTATAAATTGTACACAGAAACCATTGCGATGTTGCACTGCTAATTGTAGTGAGCAAGGAAGCAATGAGTGTGATTGATGCACATGGCGAATAGTGTGTAAATGCAGATGTGAAGTAGTTGGAAATAAGATAGCATTTGTTGTGTAATAATATGGTTTATTGTCATGTTGTACTGTACTGTACTGTACTGTACTGTACTGTACTGTACTGTACTGTACTGTACTGTACTGTACTGTACTGTACTGTACTGCAACAATTTTCTTCATTTTGTTGAGGAAATGCAGAGCTCACTCATTGCATCTCTGAGGATAGAATTCTGGATGAGCAGGACATGTGCAGCATTTTGTACAAAACTTTGGAAGGCAATCCTAGCCAATCAGTGTAGAATCTGAGAAAATATAGGCTACGGATATGAAAACCATGAACATAATTTGTGTGACATTATGAAAGCATGCATTAAAGTCAGTGTGGTATGCCAATAATTTGGCGTTTCTTCGACCAGATCACACGGTTTGAATTTGGCTTGCGACCTGTGCTATGTCGAGCCAACCCTCCTCTCCCCCTCGACTGTGCCACATTATCTATATTAGTAAATATAATGTGCCATAACCACTTACATGCTTCTTGATCAGTGTTCCTTGTTCTCCTTTTTCCACTCTAGGCCGAATCTCTTAAAAATAGCTGACCTATTGTACAAGCTCCAGATCTACACATTTTGCCAAATCTTACGCATACTCCCGATGGGTTCATGTGTTTTTCTGATGCAGCCTATACCCAAGCTTGGATACGAGGGCACCTGAATGATTGCCACTGCCAGGTGGAAATTTGTTTATCAAATAACCATAGCCTTAAGACATCAAGAAAACAGTATCTGATGAACCTCATTAAGTTAATATTCTACAATAAGTTAACATGTGTGTGTGTTGCTGGTGGGCCTCACCTTTTTTGGTACGGAGCCATTCTATGAATCATCAAAGGTTGCTGTTTTGGCTCTGGATTAAGAGCGTCTGCTAAATGCCTAAATTGTAAATTGTAAATTGTTCCTTTGTGCCCAGATGAAAATTCTCCCAAACAATCCTCACCAACTGTGTTTGGCGGTCAAGTTTGATCCATGATTTGATATGGTGACATGGGTGAGTTCCTTAAACAGAGAGGTTGCATGCAGTTCAATGTGGGCAATAAAGCTAAAGTGATAATTGGTCACCAGCCTATAAATCCCAGGGAAGATATGGCACCTAACCAGTTAGAAAATCACCCTCGCGTCCTTTTAGCACTCCCAGTAAACCAGAGTTAATATGTTCTTCGTACTATTATAGGGGATATATTTACAACTACCTTTTCTCATGTCCTGTACTGTGTAAATTCAGACTAAGAGCAAGCTGAGACTCCAAGCAGCCGTGGCAGACAGTATTACTATTAAGGGTTTCCTTTTTATATATACTTTATTGAAAATTATTCAGGGTTTTCCCACAACCAGGAATTAGATGCATAAATCACACGCATAATTTGTGATACTTTGTATGTAGTTAAAATAAGTGTTAAATAGCACTATATTCGACCATTGCTATTTATAGTTTATTTATCTTGGGAACCAATTTTATCCAATCTGGAGACAGACCTCATACAGGATAAACAAGTGAAATTGGAAGTGATGAAACAAAAGAATGAGCAGAAAAAATTGGAACTGGAATAAAATAAGCTGATAAATGATCTTTGTGGAATATTCTGACATTTTATGTATATTTATATATTGACTAAATGAGATACAAAGGCAACGAGACTCCTGTTACTGAACAACCACCAATCCAATCCAACCACACCCTTCGTGGTCACTGGTCAGTGCGGTCATTCTCGATGACATCAACCACCTAGGCACCTACCGTAGTGAAGACTCCAGGAGCTCTTCTGAGACACTGTCCTACTCATCAAGATGATGATCCATAAGCTTCAATGCAATTCTCTGGGCACAGGTGGGTCTCCGGGTGAAGGCAGCATGCTTGTATTATGCCCATGACGTCAAACTGATGCGCAGTTGCCAAGGGCTCTTCCATTTTCTCTGGCATTACTAGCACTGAGCTTGTGTATTGTGTAAGCGTATTGGATTTGGAGTTACATCGTAGCTGGAGATAGAGTCATGGAAGTATATGAGCTGAGCTGCTCCAGCCACCATGTGAAAAGCACTCTAGAATGAAGAATGGACAAGAAACATTTGTTATGATAAATCTATGGTAGGATACTGCTGTAAATGCACCTTTCACCAATACATGGTGATGTGTACAGTATAGGTCCATGTATGCACTTTAGGGAGGGCAGGTGCCCTATCTCTCACACAGGCACGCACACACAGGCACACCAACACAACCTAGCATTCAAGTACACACTTTTAGGTGTGATGTGCATGACATGAAATAGACACTATCCAAATTCCAAACCAAGTGCTAAAACCAAACTTGACACCCACTTTTCCGAAAAGCAGAACAAACGCCTCAGGGTTGCTAATACAAGTATTGACTGTTTAGTTGCATGGTGGTGCAACACATTGAGACCTTTGAGTTGAGCATGCATGTGTGTTGCTAATGTGTGAACCAGAGGAAGTGGAGAAAACTGTCAGATCAACCTAATCACCAGCACTGGTCTTAACCTTGTTTGCAGCTCTGTTTTTATTACAAGAATGTATACAGACCCCCACAAAGTCCTAAAGGCCTAGCTACTAAATTGTGTGGCCTGATGGTACAGGCACTAGCTAGGTCATGGGGTCACCAAAATCATAAGTTCACTAAAAGATACAGTACATGTAAAAACACTGGCCTTTTAAGGTAACTCCAGACTGAGGAGACTCCTTCAGATTCCTTCACGATTTTGGGTCGGGACGGATTTCTGCCGTCTCTTGCCTGTCGGCAGGATGTCCATAGATAATCTTGACGTTATCGATGAGGATCGTGAGAAACCCGACATCTTTGGTCGTTCACAGAGGTGGAGCTGGTCCCCGGGTGCTGCTCAATAGCTGTCCACTGCTCCTAATATTTAGGATGGGTCAAATACAGAGGATGATTTTCCCCACAGGGATCTTCTGGAAATCGTGGATGCACACTTTTTCATGTCAGGGCCCACCAAATGTATTTGGCTGACGTGACCCCCCATTTAGAAAGATTCTGTACCAGGACTGCAATAAGAGAAGATTAACAGTTGCCAAGAACATTTCTTGACAATTGTGCTTTAACTACAATAAATCAGTGAAGGTAAATACAAATTATGGCTGGGAAAGTGGGAATGTCATCCGAAGGAAACAAAGCAAAGTAAACATTATGACAAGTTGTAACATCAGTGCTAATTATTCCTGGACCAGATTGTTAATTACATACTAATTGCAAATATGCAATGGTAACACAGATTTACTGTATCAGAGCACCGACAAGAATGTCCTTGAAAAGCACAGATACCGGTAATCTTTTTACACAATATCACTGCACAACAGACATGCAGCGTACGTTCCACATAACAGTGTGTTCTTGTTCTTTGACAGGCAAAATGTGGCTGCATTTTATGCTATTACTGAAGGGCGCTTTGATGTGTCCCGTGTCAACAAATGTAATTGTGAAAATGTGTCATCAGAATGTCATTTTAATCAAACAATGTTTTTCAAGACATTCTGAAGGCATCTTTACCAGCAATGATCAGGAGCACCAAATCCCCACACAATATATCATTTGAGGGTGATGTCATTGTCACTGTAACAATCACTTCAGCAACATCACCCACATCCTAACAAAATATGGAATAATTATAGTAGTTTGGCAATGTGTGTTCTACAACTCCATAACTATGGTATTCCATTTAGATATATTATTCATAGGAATGACACTACTGCAAACTCACTAAAGTGTTTATAGCCCTATTTTATACTTTCTGTATAAAATATGGTGTCTCTTCTTCTTCTTGAACAGAAGGTTCTTCTTGACAGAAGGTTACAGCTGGTACTATGACAACAGGTACAGTATAACGGGTATTAGTTATTATAATAGAGTGGTGCATATAATGATGCCCAGGAGTGGGGATTGAACCCCAGTCTCCCACTCGCCAGACCGACGCATACAGTGACCTGTCGTGCCAATAGGGCTGAGCACGATTGGCAGGGCTGTTGTGGGCCGGGTCTTGGCTGGGTGCTATACAATCAACAATCACCCCCCCCCCCTCCCGGCTTTGGAGTGTGTCCTCACGCTTCACACTACACACCACGGACCACTACACACCACGGACCACTGCACACAATGTCCCTCACACAAGGATCCCTGCGCTACACATCCTCAATTTTTTTCAAAAGTACACAGGTGCCCAACGGAAACAGTGAAAAATACAGATCTATAAACTCACATATTGCATCATGATGGGACTTGTGAGCTTCTAGGCTATTTATTTCGTTTTTACCGTACTTTTTGAACAATTTGCCTATACCGTAATTAAGTCTTATGACTTAGGGCCCTTGGCGATAGAGCTTTCAATGTGGCACGCCCCTGCCTTCTGGAACTCTCTGCCCACTTTCACGGTCAACACTGAAGAGACACAAGAGATGCTTTTGGCAAATAGTTTATTTTTGTAATTGTAAAACCTTGGGTTTTTGAAAGACGCTATATAAATTCAAGTTATTATTATAATTAAATGCCCAAAATAAGGATTAATTATTAATTGATTATCTTAAATCAATCAATCAATCTGTCTGGGCATAAAAGGGACACAGACAGACAGACGCATACTCTAACAACTTTCCCAACATTCCCAACTTCCATTGTTCCTGAGTGGTGCCCAACAACCACTAGTTTGATAATATTGTCGATTAGTGATAGTTTTCTTTAAGATAATTAATTAATTAATTAAAGATCGATTAATTGTTACACCCCAATGTGACAGCCATCCTGCATCTGATATGTGTGACATAATGTGATCCCTTCCTGGCCATTAAGACAAATACCTTCCTTTGTTTGCATTTCATTAGAGAGGAAACTTGGAAAGGTGTCAATTTTTATCTCCTTGCACCTGTGGCTTTGATCCCATTTGAGAGATCTAGAGGTCTAAAATAACAACACATGTTCAGTGATAGTGTGTGAGTCACAGAGTGAGGGCTTCCACAAAAGTCAAAATGGAGCATAAAGGGGGTGATTTTATTTATAGACACTGTTTCCAATTGAAGTGGCTCCATTTAGAGCACGTTGGGAGTGCGTAGAAAATGTAGGGCATGACACACAATGTGTTCTTTGATCGGAACATGCAGAGTGCACCATGCCACTTCCCCTATACGTGATCTCAGCAGATATCATGAACCTCAAGGGCTTTTCAAATAGTGTCCTTACCCAAACCAGACATCCAAGAAACTACTTGGGAATCCATTATTAGGGGTCCACTTTGTCTTTATTGATGCAGTTAATTGGACACCTCATCCTAGTTTAGCACTATGTGGATTTGTGCAATATGGTCACTGGACTTGTGGAATATGGTCACTGGACCTTAGTCTAGCACTTTGTGCATTTGGGTTACGTGCAGTATCTATGTGCAATATGGACAATATCTAATGTTTTTTCTTTATTTTCTCCTACTTATATATATATATATATATATATATATATCCTTACTTATTATATTTAATGACTACTGCTCATATCTGCATTTACTTACTGTACTTATTAATGTATCACTTATGATTGCACTCTGGTGTGATGTGAAAAACCTTTCTCTGTACTGTACTGTACTGTACTTGTACTGTACAGTACTGTATCTGTACATTGACAATAAATTGAATCTCATCAATTCAGAAACAGGGAAAAGTATACAATTACATGACAAATACTGTACTAGTACTCATACAAGGTTTATACACCCATTTTATGGAATGGAGTTTAGTTTGGAATGGGCCAGTTTATTCTGATCCAGGTGGTTATATGCAACATTTTTATTCTGATTTGGCTTTGATAGGTGCTATAGCCGCTCCAATGTCTGGCTTTCGGAAATTAAGGCAGCCACGTCTATGGACTAATGATGTAAAAAAAAAAAAAAATCACACTGTCAATTGAGGGGCACCATCCATGCTAGCCAATCAAATCATCACTTTCCGTGGTACACCAGACACAAAGCTGGGCATAGAAAAAACAGAACCCCACGTGACGTCATGTGGCAGCCAAGTCTATGGTCTTGTTTGTTTAGGGCACTTCAAACAGAGTACGATGTTTGTATAATAATAAGTGATGCACCCCTCACTTCACACAAGTGTGATTTTTCTCATTACAGGAATAAAAGTGCCAGGGTTGACCGGAAGCAGGAAGACTAGCGTAATATTGTGTTGTTATTGTTAGCATGTCATGTGGAGAGGTCGCTAGCATAAGTTCTGAGTGAGTTTATTGTGCCTTGTTCCCAGTTGGTTTGCCATACTGTTATTATTTCATTAATAAAGAAAAATCATTATTAAGAAGCTTGTCATGTCTTCGAGGGAAGCAAACCCTACCAGTCATTACAATATGATGTTTACATGTATTACCCTGTTGGCCTGCCCTGAATATAAGACTACGTTTTTTTCCAATGGAAATAGCCTAAAAACAGGGTTGTATTATAATCGGGGACTAGACTATTTGACATTCAATGTTCTTTTTCCACAAAGGAGTCGTCTTATATTCGGCACAATGCGGGTACATCTAATCTATATTTACAGTTATTTAAGAACCAAGTCAAGAGGGTAAATCCAGAATTACAGAAGAGTTTCAGATGAAGAGAAACGGATCGTATGATTAAATATTAAAAAGATGGTCTGTTACATTACAATACATTGAAAGCAAATTGTGGGGAGATTTGCACTACGAGAAAAGTGCCTCTTCTTAGGTAACCAGAGAGCTGTAGCATCTGCTTCTTATTTTGACCCATCCCCTGGTGTACAGTGTCTGGTTCTACGGTGAGCCTTGTGGCAGTTCATCTGGGTGCACACATTTTTTGACTGATTTTCCCCTGTGGGATAATAAACTCTATCTATATATGTATCTATGTATCTATCTATGTATCTATCTATCTATCTATCTATCTATCTATCTATCTATCTATCTATCTATCTATCTATCTATCTATCTATCAATCAATCACTGCACAGGGAGCTCTGCTGAGGTAACATTCACTTGTGGTACTTTCAGGGTTAAACCCAAAAGCATGACAAGGAGACAGACAATGTTGCAAGGAGAATACAATTGTAGGTCAGCATTTAAGGTCAAAACCTGGAGATCAGTCACTAAAGACACTCAAGTCTGACAAGAGAAGGCAGGAACTCCAAGGCCCAGAAGACAGGCAGGCAGCTAGGGTCCAAAGAGGCAGGTCAGGAAGGATATGTAAATTTGCAAAGGAGAGACATTGTAAACCATGTGCCATAGATAGAGTCATAGACACACTGGAGTTGGAATTAAGCCAGTGAGAGCAGGACATTTTCTGTCCATCCAGCTCTCATTCACTTAAATTCAGTCCATCAAACTCCAGACAAATCTGCCAGCTGGAAGAAAGTGATGTATCTGCCCTCTCCTCCAGAGGGTCACCAATTTCATCCAATTAGGAAAGAGAAACATTATCAGCTTAAACCTTATATTGTTTACTAAACTGGGATAGAGGGATACATACCCCTGTTACTCAGCATCAATGACTATTGCAATATAGAGCTATTTAATACTTATTTTAACAAAGAAATATCACTTACACAGTTCACTTTTAAGTATGAAAGGAGAGCAAACATTGACAAAGATTGAAAAGATTGCACTGATATCACCCACCGTGATCATCAATGTTTTTGGTACTCATAATTAAGCAACTGGTTTCTACAGCTGTTCCAGTCACCATTTACATAATATACTAGCAAACTATATAAAATGCCATGCCCTCTAAACCACAAGGAAGGGGTAATACTTACTACAATCTTATCAGCATTATTACTGCACTGTTACTCACTCTGCTATCACTGTAATGAAAACCCTTGTCTTTCATGTAATTCCTCAGAAACAGACTTTAAACACAGAGATAATAAAATAGTATCTTTACAGTGTTATACAATGCCACAAATAATGTACACAGGTCAAGCACTGGTGCTATCACTGACATCTGGTTTGTTAAACAAATACTCTTAACATGATTTCTGCAGGTGGGTATTCATTTTATTGCTAAAAGAAATCCTGAGTATTAATTTAACTACAGGATTTGGGGGATTTTAACTAGGGGTTAATTGTGCTGTGCAGTATGTGCACCTCACGCATTGTGCGCATTTTCCTCCCTAGTGCAGTAGAAAATGAATCCTTAAAAAAGATAATTATAGTGAGTTATAACTCTAAGTTTTATCAAAACATACCATCAAAACTAATTCCATCAGGGTGTGTGAGACGCTAATTGCCTCTGAATAGCCTGATACTTCAACACAACAATCTATATGGAGTTACGCAGCATCCACTGTGAGGATGTCAGAATGGTCCATGGTGGCCACGGTCTATTTTTCCCTGGAAGACCTTTTCTGTTTAATAGTGCTTCACTGATGAAATTAAGAGGCCAGCCAAAAGGACACCATGCATAAAAAAACAAGTGGCTTTGCTTTAGGCGCTAGCCTCACTGGAACAATGCAGGGTTGCTTCTTCGACGGTGCGTCTGAGGCCTTGTCTAGCGGCTAAACGCTAAGCCGAGCTGACAGCGGTGAGCCCAAATGATTGCCTGGAAAATAATCACACCCCCAGAGTTTGAGGCACAATCCCCTGTTCACTAATAATTTCTTTATAGACCTATTACAGGCTGAAAGGTTAGGCCCATTAGAAAGAAAGGTTTCTCTTGACAATTAAAAATGTCCATTGCTTCTGCAGGGTAAAAAACCTGAATACCGGTAGTCCAGTAAATTTATCATTTTCTGTACTTCCAGACTTTTCTTTGCACTTATAGAGATGCAATTATATTTCCATGCTTTTCAAAGACCCCCAAATTGACACTCATTGGCCCGCGGACCCCCACTTGAAATGATATGCCAGGGACCCCCACAACAGAAGATTTTTATGGCTCTAGCAGTGATTCTCAACCCGTTTAATTTCAAGGACCCTCAGTTTGATATGCATTAGTCTACAGACCCCCATTTAATCGCATTTCTATCTCTGGCACCCCCAATTTATAATAAAATCTGTGTTAATTTAACTCTGAGAGTGTACAAATGGACCCTGACGGGTCAATTTGGTTCAATTTGTACACTCTCAGAGTTACAGTCCCATAAGGGTCCATTTGTTTCCAAACTATCATTTAGCTGGGGACCCCCTGGAATTCCCTCAAGGACCCCTGCGGGTCCCCAGACCCCACTTTGGGAAACACTGTTCTAAAAGACAGACACAATACTTAGACACTGTCCCCAATAAATGAATGAACTGAGTGTTGTCATAGCACAGAAACCCAGCTGCTCAATGATGTGTAACTTATTAACAATTTGTCCATGTTGAAAGAATGTGCTCAGTGTTTACAGCGTTGTTGATGTTATTTGTAGAGAAGGGAGTCCTGAGTAAGTTGATAATAAATAATAATAAAAATGTTCCACATCACTCCACAGTAAACATCATAAGGAATGTTGAACTTTCCACAACATCTACTGATAAGTGAATTTAGTTTCTCCAAGGTTAGTTAGAATACGAATACCTCAGAGGCATTGACCGTACACCACTGTATGGTTAGGGACCTTTTGGTACTGAACAGTGCAGTTTTGCTTGCGTCTAAAAGTCACCCCGTCCCTTACACACTGTGGTAATGATATGGAAAATAGCCTGACATGCCAGCTGACAGGAGAGTAGGCATAGTGATTGATTTATAATGTTAGCTCAGACAACTGTGCGTGCCCTATTCCCCCTGCAGGGCATATTCTCCATCAGCACGCTCCACTACCAAACACTGCCTGATTCCCAGGCTGTCCCAGCCAATTGGCTGTCCTTGCATCAAGTGTAGTAGAGCACCCTGCTCATGATACAGTAATAGTAAAAAAAAATAATAATAATACCACAAGCCACACTTTTGTACGCTCTCCAGTGCATGTAACTTCTTAACCACTTTAGCCCTGTTATTTTTCGTCGTACAACAAAAAGCTTCCAAAGCGTAGCCTGTGCTGACACACCCAAAATAGGGATGCCAGGTTAAAAGTGGTTTCCTGCCACACACAAACTGTCGAATGTGCAGAGTAACATGAAGAGCATGGATAATGGTGGCCCATTACAGAGGAACACAAAGTCATGTCACAGGAAGGCAGTGTGTCTAATACAGGTAGGATAGGCCCAGTAAATAAGCTACTGGTCTACTACTGGTACTGGAGTCAAGTCACAGATTGAGACAGCATGCAGTCCATGCTTCTTTTAAGCCCACAATAGTTTATTTGGCTGCGTTTAAGGGCATGTTGATCATACATTTGTTATGTCAAATGAGATACCTGTTAAATTCAGTCACTACAGCCCTGTCTAGGTCTACTTTACTTTACAAAAAGATAGTATAAAGATGTAGTTTTTCACAAGCTTTTAGCCAGGTTTAAAGTGTCTGGATATCTTTTTCCTCGTACTGAAATTACCTATTTTATGTTCCTATTTATTTTTAAATGTTTTGTCATGGTTGATCTTTTCCTATTTAGTTTTGTTTGTTTGTTTGTTTTATTATATAAATATACATTTGACTCGAGTACAATCTCAACGCTCATTTGTGACTATAGAAACCTTTAAAAAGACAACTTCTTGCTAGCTATAACATGTAGTGTGGAGCCCAGCACAATCTATTTGGTTCAGTTTACTCACGAGCACTGCTTACTCACCTGTGTCTTGCCATAACAGGACAGAGCTCTACACAGCAAGACGAGATGTCCCATGATGGCTAAGGTCAGAGCAAACGCTTATGGTCCACATGTGCTCTTTATTGTTAGAAAGCAATGGGTGTGCTTGTGCAGGCCTCTCCTGGAATGACCCCAGCAATAAGCAGTTCAAATGTCAAGTTTTCCAGGCCCTGGTAAAACAGCAAAGAATTTTATTTGTGAGGCAGTGCATACCAGAGAATGGTTCTGGGTAAATATAGCCCAGAGCTGGTACGGGATGGTTAAACCCAGACCAGAGAGTTGCACTGTGGTTGGAGACCATCAGCTCTGATATAAAGTACATTCATGTCGGATAATCAAGGTGTTAATTATTTTTATTTTTTTCATGTTTGAGGGCTGGTTTAGTGGTTCTGTCCAAGAGCTTGGTTGTTCTTGTTGTTGCTGCTGCTTGTTGACAACCAACAACCAAATATGGCCCTTAAATATTATTCAGTGAATACCTGTATAGCCGAACTACAAGCTCACAACGCACCACAGTGTGGGCTTAAAGATTGGCTGGTTTTGGCCAAGATATTTGGTATAGAGGGAAAAAAGAATAGTATATAGTATAGAGTCTAGACCACTGGAGGACTTCGGTCAATGAAGTATATAGTGTTTAAGAAGTTATAAAATATTTGATGGGCAAAATCAAAGTGAAACGTGTCTCTGTAGCCTATCACAAACCCATAGAAAAAAAAGGGGAAAAAATATGAAAAGAAAAAAAAAACATATATATTGTGGTGTCTCGTTTGGTAAGGGCCTGCTGGTAAGAAAACTGCTGGAGAGCGAATGGGGCAAAGAGCAAGAAGACATCACCACCTGGGCCGAGTGATTGACGGGCGCTACCTACAGTACCTATCCACGTCATCCACGATCCTCACCTATACCTGTGGGAAAGAGAAATGAACTGTTCTGTTTGACCTTTACTCACCTTGAATGCTGAACCTGAAAGAGAAAGAAAGTTACCATTTCTGTTTAATAAATTCCGCCTGTTTTGTTTTTCGCCTTGCAACATGCAATTACTTGCAACCATTATCCCCAATGGCAGTTGCAAGGAGTTGCATTGGTGTGGTTGACCTTAAAACTGTATTGTTGCAAGGAGTTGTGACTAGTTCCAAGGAGTTGCAACTGGTGTGGTTTGGGCTTAACACAGAGACATTCAACACACATACATAATATAAATATAAAAACAAACAAGGAAACAGACACCACAGTCATAGACTTGATCACAGACGACGATGAAACAGCATACAGGAGAGAAGTCGGAGAACCTGGCACAATGGTGCTAGGAGAACAACCTGGCTCTCAACATCAACAAAACGAAAGAGCTAATCTTTGACTACAGGATACCTCTCAGAGACCACTCTCCCATCCAGATCGGGGGTGCTGCAGTAAAAAGGGTCAGAAAGTTCAAATTCTTGGGGGTGCACATCACTGAGGATCTCACCTGGGCAGTACAGACGGAGCAGATGGTGAAGAAAGCACAACAACGCCTCTACTGAGAAGACTCAAGAAAGCTGGCATGGGCCCCAAAGTCCTTAAAGCTTTCTACAGAGGCGCCACAGAGACCATCCTGAGTGACTGGCTGCTTCACTGCCTGGTATGGCAGCTGCACTGACCTCAACCGCAAAGCAATGCAGAGGGTTGTGCGAACAGCCGAACGCATCAGCGGATGTGATCTCACCCCCATCGAAGCCCTGTACGACGATCGTTGTGTCAGCAAAGCTCGTGGAATTATGAAGGACTCAAGTCATCCCACCCGCAGACTGTTTGAGATGCTGCCTCATGGAAAAAGTTTTCGCAGTTTCAAAGCCACTGGAAACAGAGTAACAGACTGCAAAAAAGCTTCTTTCCCCGAACAATCAGATACATGAACGAACTGATAAGAACCAGAGCGAAACAGGGCAAAGGAATAACTTCGCTACTACAGGGAAAACATGCACATAGCCTATGTTACTTTTACACTTTTTTACTAGTTTTTTTCTCTTTCTTGCACTCTGTATTATATCTCTTTATAAGCTGTGCTTGCTGTGATTGTGCTATGCTGAAGGACGCTAAACAAAAATATGTTTTACCCTTATGTACCTGTACACAAGATGTAACAATAAAGTACAAGCTTGAACCTTGAACAATAAAAAAGTGAAATGAAATAACAGGCCCCCGCACATTCCATCCCCAGGCGACGACAACCCAAAAGGCGATCCTGAGTGCTGAGCATCAGAACCACACCCTGCCACCCAAAAGGCGAGCAGGCAAACCCATGAAATATTGTTCAGTGCAATACAATATCTGGAGAAGCAGATCATCTGAAGGTGTTTTTATCAACTACTGTAATAGTTAAAATTTAAATAATTGGGAAATTGAGGAACCTGTGGTATGGGCATCATTAATGTAAAGTATACTGTATGTGATTTGTTGTCATTGGGACAAAACATGCAAAAATAATGATATGGTCCTTTAAGTATTTCCTCAATATTAAATGTAACTACAATATTAAAGCCTGCTAGAAAAAGTCAGCATGCCCCTTATCCCCTATAGCATTACAGGCTTACATACAGTTATACAGTATTACCGATAATTTTGTGTTCAGAGGTTTTCTAAAAGGTTCATGATTTGCAGAACTAGCAGATCTACAAGCTCACAAGGCGTCACATTGCAACGAATGGTCATACGCCATCGTATGACAAATAGAAATCAGGGGTTAAGTGGCGGCGGTGGCTCAGGGGTAGAGTGCCTGGATGGTAACCGTAAGGTTGCCAGTTCGAACCCGGGCTCCCCCAGAGTTACTGTCGAAGTGTCCTTGAGCAAGACACTGAACCCCTAATTGCTCCCGATGTGCTAGTTGGTGCCTTGCATGGTTTCCGCTGCCATCGGTGTATGAATGGGTGAATGTAATGCACAATCTCACAATACCATTTACCATTTTGACACATTGTTGTAGATCTACGTCATAACCAATTCAGTGGTTTAGCACCGGTGCCTTAGCCCAGCTCCAGGGTAAACACCATGTCGGGAGTCACGGGTGATTTTGACTATAGACACAGGTCGGACTAATGGCGTGTCTGACTTATGGGCAGTCCCCCAGCAGAGCACCTGAATCGCTAGCCATGCCCATTAAAAAATATGTTCGGACGATTCAGGTCTGGTGATATGTCTATGGCAGCCTCGGTTACAAATCTGAGAACTGCGGCTACAGCCAATCAGCGTTGTTTCACCTTGATGACGTCAAACAACAAACATGGCTGCCCCCACTAAATCGCCCTATGATAAATTGTTTCTTTACAGAAACAACAGGTTTTTAGAAACATCATCATCCGACATATTTTAGCGTGTTTGTTTACATGCTAGTAGCACTCGTTGACCGTGTTCGTGGTTCGAGTTAGCCACATTGACAACGACGTCATCTGCTTTATACAAATTTATAGTACTTGCCAGCATGCATGCAACATCTGGTGATCTTATAGCTTCACTTATTCATTCCCTTTATCATCTTAACACTGCATCTGTGTATCACATTGCAGTTTAGGAGGGAGAATTATACTCGTTTCTCTCACAAACAAGGGATAATTGGGTCATTTCCAGAACGTCCGTGACTGTGAAGAGCAGAGGTCCGTTTCTCAGTGGATTTGTCATCTACAAAGGAATAACACATGTGAGCCCCCTATGCCCCTTGCAAAAATGTGGTATTCTTTTAGGGGAAATTACATTTTCAGCTGGGAGGGAAACCAAGTGGGGAGGGTGATACTTGTCACTAAAGAATTGTATGAAATGGGGTGGCACCTGTCAATAGGGAGTGTTGGGTGGGATCAGAGTAGGACAAAGACTCCTCACTGGTAGGTGAGTCAGTAGAATACAACAGCAGTGGCAACACACAATTTGTGTGGGGGTAATAATATAAATGGAGAAAAAAAAGAAAGTATGACATCAACCACTTAAAAGAAATCCTCTGACATGACATGTTCTCGGTTGATCCATGGTTTTGTGGGCGGCCATAGCTGAGCAGTCTGGGTATAGGACACAGGTCACAGGTTCCATTCCTGTTGCCCACTATGTAAAACTACATTTCTCCTCCAGGATTAACCACACCCCCTTTCCCCTTGTTTCAATGCATTCCCTGTTCCAAACCAAAACACAAAGGTGATTGATGACCTTGGGTGCCAAGTAAAGGCTGTCCTATTTGGTGGAACTTGCCGGATAATCAATTCATCCCACTTACTGTATATCAAGAAGGAATGACTGCCTGAGACTGTATTGGTCTGTAGACGAGATTAACTGTGTCAATTTGAGGAATGTGACAATCCACATAACAAGGAGTTAGAGGATGGCATAGAGAGGGTATAACACAACAAGGGCTCTATTATACATGATTACTACTACTTTGTGATTATTTAAATAATTTCATGAGATATAGAGTACATGCTTCCATGAATGTGACAGTTATTGTGTTAATTTTCAATAAAAAAAAATGTTTATACACAATTTATTACAATGGGAGTCGGGACAATGGGAGTCACCTTGGGATGGAGGTTAGTCATTGAAATATATGAAAAGAGAAGGGAACCCGCACACTCGTATGCTCCAAAAGATAACTTTTATTGACGACGTTTCGAGCCAAGGCTCTTCATCTGGTCAAACTCAAGATGTCAGTGATCCACCCACTTAAATAGACACCCACGGTCACGTTACTAGTCAGTGGGTGGAACTAACACTACATGGTCATTAGATCAAATACTGAAATATAATTAAAAACAGTGTTACACAAATCTCAAATCCACCACAGTGGAGTAAGACAAAAGGACATCATGATTATTAAAGAATCTAAAACAGTGATTCACATAATCAGGTATTATTAATTAGTTAGGCAACAATTCAAATATACAGCATACAATAAAGAAATTACAAAAAGTGGCTGATGGGAAAGTCCTCGTTCATTCCCTTTGGGGACATTGTATTTAGGGTATAAATCCAAAAGGATTCACGCTGTAACAATATTCTATTTAGATCCCCTCCTCGCCTGGGGCATTTTACATGTTCAATCCCCTGGTATCTAAGAGTGTCCTTTTGTCTTACTCCACTGTGGTGGATTTGAGAATTGTGTAACACTGTTTTTAATGATATTTCAGTATTTGATCTAATGACCATGTAGTGTTAGTTCCACCCACTGACTAGTAACGTGACCCGTGGGTGTCTATTTAAGTGGGTGGATCACTGACATCTTGAGTTTGACCAGATGAAGAGCCTCGGCTCGAAACGTCGTCAATAAAAGTTATCTTTTGGAGCATACGAGTGTGCGGGTTCCCTTCTCTTTTCATACTTTTTTAACCCAGCACCTCCATGAAGTGATGTGCGTATTTTTCTATAGTTTCTGTAGTCATTGAAATATACCTGTAGCCATTTTAAGCCCCTGGCTGTCATCTTGGACACCATCTTGAAATTTACACCTTTCTGAAGTTAGATCTTTCTAGATTTTAAATATCTTCTTAAGACAGAGGTGCCAGAATCAGAATCGTCTGTGTCAATTCCTTAGGGGTTAAGTGATATTTGTTTAATATAATAAAAGCATACACATTTTGTGAGGGGCATTCAATCAATTTGTTATTTAACCTTCATAGATGACAAATCAACTGAGAAACAGACCTCCTGCTTTCCATGGTCACGGAGGATCTGGAAATGACCCAAACAACTAACCATGTATCTCTCTAACTTTTAGTTCAGTGTTGAACCACATGAACCCTTGTGTCCCTATTCGGAGGCAAACATTCTGTGAAAATAGCCGATCTGCAAGCTCAATGCATTGCAATGAGACGAATTAGACCGTTCCTCACCCAGGAATCAGCCCAGCTCCTAATCCAGACAACAGTCTTGTCAAAACTCGACTATTGTAACTCCCTCCTTACTGGCCTACCAGCATGTGCACTTAAGCCTCTCCAGCTGATCCAAAATGCCGCAGCTCGCTTGGTCTTCAACCAGCCAAAATTCTCACATGTCTCCCCCCTGGTCCGCTCCCTCCACTGGCTCCCGGTCGCTGCCCGCACAGAATATAAAACTCTGATGCTGTCATTCAAAGCAACCAAAGGTATGGCTCCCCCATATCTTGCAAGTATGATTGAACTCTACAAACCCTCACGCGCACTCAAATCAGCCAACGCAGGGAAGCTGGAAGTACCCTCACTAAAAACGCCGGGACACGTCCCAAACTCTTCTCCCTTCTGGCTCCAAAACTGTGGAATGCACTTCCCATTGCAGTCAGAACTGCAGAATCACTCCCATTCTTCCGCCGTAGTCTGAAAACGCACCTTTTCAGACTCCATCATGGCCCATAGCACTTACCCTACCCCCTTAGGTAGTAACTTAGATAGCATTTGATACAGACTTATAGCATGTTATGTAGACAGCACTATAATTGCATTGTATAAAGTCATAGCACGCCATAGTACATGTATAGCATAGTAGTATATATGTATAGTTTATATGTATAGTTTCATTATATAGATATTCCACTGTTACTTTCTTAGCTTACGCATGTTTCATGATAAATGCTTTTATGTGATGTATTCCCATGCTTTTTGTTCTTGCTTAATGTAAGTCGCTCTGGATTAAGAGCGTCTGCTAAATGCCTAAATTGTAAATTGTTGTGAGGTAATTTTCTGGGTAGAAATTAGTGTATAGGAGGGGAAATTGAGGGGGGCACTGCATGCGGTAGTGGAACTCTGGTCAAGTTTAACTGGTTAACAGGTTGTTTTCAAGAAACATGTGTGGGGAATGGGGATACGTCCAGGGGATACATCCAGTGCAGTGTGAAAGGCCCTGCCCGGGAAGCTGTCATCTTTTCGGCCCACTGAGTACACATGCTATTGTTGATGAGCTCAAAGCCAGCAGCCATTCCATGACCTATCATGGAATGTTCACCTCCCAGTAGTCTTGGCAACCCCTTGATCTATGCAAACAGTGAGCTGTTGTGTTATCACTTCAGAATCAATAGGATTACAAGAGAGAGAGAGAGAGAGAGAGAGAGAGAGAGAGAGCATAATGCATTGTTTAAGTAATACGCTATGGCAATGGCAAAAAAAAAAAAAAATGTTTAAATGGAATTTCATTTTTTTAAACATGTAGCTACTAAATCAAAAATATCAAAAGGAACATTATGAGTTCAACTTCCTCTTGATCCACACATCCATGGCCTGTGATATTTTTATGTTTTATTAAATTTGTATTCTCTCAACATGCGAGCTCCCTGCCTTTTGTAGCTATACTATAATTGAATCTGTTCCTTTGGGTACATTTCCATGGGTACTGCAAAGACTATATGGTAACCATTGTCCTGTCATTTGCAATGGTAAAAGCTAAAACACTGGTTCTCAATGTGGGGTCCACCAAGCGTCCAAAATGACCCTTATACAGTTATGTAGACTGAAACTCTTGAGAATGTACATATATTATCATGTTTTACAGTAGGGGGGGGGGGGGGGTCCATGCATGGCCTAATGCAATAACTTGGGAAGGATCCTTGAAATTAAATTGTAAGCCGCCCTACCACTTGCTGTTTACATTCTGACTATAGTAAGAAGTAGACCTATTCAATAAAAAAGCTCTTGGGCCTTGTAGTTGTAGTTTACATTAATCCGTGCACTAGTCAGTAGTCACTAGTGGGCAGAGCTATTACGCACGCACGGTGGTGGGTTGTGATTTGCCAGACGGAGCCCTCCTCCTCCTCCCACCTCCTCGGGGGGGCAACTTCTGACTGGAGGCTGCGGGCGGAGCCGGTTACCATAACAGATAAATTGTGCGCGGTACAATAGGTGGAGCCGGGTACGAGACTGTCCTTTCACATTTCCTGTACAGGGACAGTACAGTCAGTGGTCTCTGTCTTCTGCTCTGTACCTCAAAAACAGGGCCGTTAAATCACGCTGATTTGAAAAGGGAAATTATTACAACCACAGGAGAGCAACATGTCGGCGAATAAAGACGCGGACGGGTGGAAGACCTTTCTGTGGAATTCAGAGCGGAGGGAGTTTCTGGGACGCACAGGCAGCAGTTGGTGTAAGTAAAGATACTTGAATTATTTCAACCACTTAACCCCTATAGATACTTATTTGACCCCGGCACTCTAGTGAGCGGTAGACAGACCACCGTTTACGCCACATATTTTCGCGGAAATAGCCGACCCACAACTAGCCTACAAGCTCACAAAGACGCCTTGTTGTGACTTGTGAGCATGTAGATCAGCTGTTTTCGCCCAATGTTTGCCCCCCACAACAGGGGCGCTAGGGCTCATCAAAATATTGAAATGCCGCCGTGACTACTTTGGTACGACGTTATTAACACACAAGGATCCATTTTCCTCTCGGTTTCCCCTGGCTTTGAGCACCTGTTAGAGCTCACGGTTTGGCCGTGCCACTGCCAGGCCATGCTGTGTCGTGACTCGTGATTTCACAAGAAAGAACATACAATACATGCGACAGCAGCGACACGGACAAATAAAATACACACGATCCAACTGACTTAAGGATTTAATACATACTTTATAAAACCCTAAAGGCACCGCCAGTAGCCTATATTCGTGTGATTTATGCGCTCTACACTTATAGATTCCATATAACTAACTGACGGTTGGTTGTACTGGTTAGTTAATGATTAACATCGTTAACTGTAAAAACCAGATGAGTCCATTCATTGATGAACGCCTCAATCTCCGCGTCCTTTGTAAAGAAAAAGGTCATTTTGAAGGACGACCTGTTGTTGAGACAGAGTTTCTATTTAAACCAAACACAAGCGGACCCAAAGTTTGATCTGGGTTATAATCGAATCTAGTTGACTACTAGCCTACTTCCTATATTTAACTTAACATGGACAACTGGCGAAACACGACGCCTTTTCCTGTATTCCTCCCGAACATTTAAGACATGTTAACCACGGGACCTGACATGACTCTTCGTTTGTTTCCCCCCTCCTTTCGCTCGAGCTAATGACCTTTAATCTACTTTAATCTGATTTGGTTTGAGCTGCTTAATTTCACTGTTTAAAATGGTTTCATAGTGGAAGAGGAATGCTCGCCCTGCTGGTACATTCAGCTGTTGATTTAAGATCGTGATTGGTCCCAACAGCCACAGCCTTTCAGCACATCCATCGATCAGGCTCTGTCCCATATCGATTTGTCTCTGGTCTATCGATTAGGCCGTGTTCTATTACAACCTCTGTGTGAGTTTTATGACAAGCTGGTCGTGTTCACATGGCCATAAGCAGCTATAGTTGCTAACACTAACACATAAAGAGCAGCTCACGACTCACATGTCTCAACAAGGGCCGCCCCTCCATCTCGAATCTTTTCCCCCCCGCGCGCAGCCCCTTTAATCAGTTGAAAACACTTTTATTAATTAGGCCTACCGTTTTTTTGTTTTGTTTTTACTTGATCATTTCCCAATCGAATTTGATTGCAGTCAACGTCTTACAAGTTACAAAGTTTGATATGAACGCAACAGGTCTTTGATAAAAGAACCGACACGCTGGTCTCTGTATAGGCTACGATATCGTTAGGGTCATTTTGATAACTGGGCTTATAAAATCAAAGGCAAACGTATATATATATAGGCCTAGGCTATATAATGGCACGCCTAACATCTTGGAACTCTTATCACCAAAAATACATTTGATGAGACATTTAATCTCACGTTCTTAACCACTATGCTTCATTTACTTCCAAAGCTTTATGTTAATATGCTACTATTGAGCAGAATGAAGGAACACCGGGTAGCTGTGCATGTCAGAGCTCTGGTGTGAATATTGATGCTTCCAACGTGCACCACAGACTGCTGTTGTATAGGGGAGGTGCTTTCGATTCAAAGAGAGACTGTCAGGGCCATTCACCACCAGTTGGCCCTTTTGGTTATTCCATTACAATGTAAGACTTCTAGTATAGCTTAATTTAGGTTGCAATAGAACAAGTTGAAGTTTCAGAATGAAAAGACCAGAGCATGGAATATTTCACAAATTAAGAAGCACATTTCACATTGTGCACTGGTGTGCCCATGTTGACTGAGTTGACATAACCTTTCAATTCCACTATGAACAGAAGCAAGTGTCATGGCCTAAGCCACTATTCAAACAGTGATTGGCAGTGCAAGTGTCATTCTGGACACTGGTGACTATAATAAATAGTAAATTATTGGAATACATCTGCATCTTGTCATAAATGTCACTGTACCATGAGCGGCAGATTAAATTATAATTGAGTGTTGCTCAACCAGTGGGATACAGAGCAATTCTGACAAGGTTGAGAGAACATAAGCTCATCATACAAAAAAGCTCTTGTGCAGACATGTGGATGTTATAACAATGTAATGAGCCGTAAGCAGAACATTTAGGATCCCAAACTGTGGGCAGGGTTGGTGTGTTTTTCCAGGGAATTAACCTATTGTAGCTGTAGTGTGGGTTAAATTGTCTATTTACCATACATGCATGTTGCTGCAGGCCTGAACGATACCAGGGCCAACATTAGATGCTGTACACACTATAGTAGGCTATATGACGAAACACTGACTGCTCATTTCCCCCATTCTCATTTGAAACATGAAATTCAAACAAGGCCATGGAACAGGATTGCAGTTGCTCTAACCAATGGAGTCCCTCTCAATCCACAGTCTGACTCTGAATGGCTAGAGATAAGGTTTACAACAGTGGAACGGCAGATCAACCTGCCAGGCTGGTTTTGTACTGCAGTGGCTTGTTGAAGCCGTAGTCCTGGCACTTGGCAACGCACTATGGGAAAATGCCCTCAAGGAGTGCCACAATACCTGCACCAAATAAAACAAGAATTGACACTTTGATAGTGGCAGGATCCAGAAGGCATGCGTGTACATGACTCTCAACACATATACAATCAGTCACCTGGGTCACATAAACTTCCGTTCATTTAGGAGCAAATCAATTGACTAAAAGCAGGATCAAAATACCAAAGGTTCATAGTACCAGTTCACAGTATGTGTACCTTTTCAATTAAGTATTTACAAACTGAATTAGCCTACATGTTTAGATGACATAAATCTATACTTTATGTTAATTATGATAATCATTTATTTATTTAGTCCTTTATTTCGAAGAACATCCAGCAAATCACAAAAAGGTCAAATCACCTTCAGATGAAATGTCACAGACTGTCATCTGAATGACAGATGACAGAATGTCAAGAGGTTACAGTAAACACAGACAAGCAGAATGTGATTCAATAGATGAAGACATTAGCTGTAAAGTAACTCCCAATAGCTCCAATGATGTTTGTGTTAATCTGAAAGAGAAATACATTAACTCTAAAGCCCTAACCACACCAGAGGGTCGCCATGTATACGTGCAACCATTATACCCAATGGCAGTTACATTGGTGTGGTTTGTTGCAAGGAGTTGCAGCTGGTTTGGGCCTTAAGAATTGTATTATTCTAACAATGCCAAAGTACTCTATATTTACATGCAAGTCTATATTTACACCCAAGTTCACCCAGAAGGACATTCAAGTCAGTTTAGGTACAACTTGTTGAACAATGCATGCTGCATTTACAGTACACAGTTGGGGGGATTTATAAACTGTTGTAAGTAACCATGTTCCTAAACCTCTATTACCAAGAACAGCTTGAGTCAGTTCTACTGTAATGGTTTGTAGACAGACTGAACCCATGATAACCTACAACCTGCAAACAAACTAATCAGACCCAAATAAATCGCTGATTATACATGTATAAAATGAATGGGATTCAAAGCACACGCATATAAAAACCAATAAAGGTTCAACACAATTTAAATTAGCTTTAACTCCAAGTTTCTGTCAACACCTTGGACTATACTGTCCAAAGTACCAAAGACAAAGAGATTAGAGATCCTGGTGTCTCCTCACTTTCCATAGTAAAGCTTTTATGCCAAACCTGTTTGTAACAGCCTATAAGAGGGGGAGGGTCAAAATGAGTGCTGACAGTGGCACTGCCACTGACCAGAATACATGACTCACAAGTCATACTGGAACTACGGCTTTCCCTCAGATTGAAACACAAAGCACCCAATTGGGCAAGTGTTGAATTTCCATTGTTGTAAACATTTTGTTACACTAAGATGAGAAATTGGACTCTCACTTGTTCAAATGTAAACTATCACACAGCACTGCATCTGTTATGAATAATAGTTAGACTGGTTAGTTTATGCCAACATAATTTCCATTATCTACTGTAGAGCCAATGTCAGGGAAAGCAACTTGCTATGTTGGGTTACATTTTTCAGACAACAGTCTCATTCATTCACGTACATTTTTGACTGCAAAGCAGAAAAGAAAAAAATATATAACTTATCAAGAGCTGCATTATGAATATATTTCCATTGTATAAACTAAGTAACTTTGGCCAGGAAGTTCCCACTTGTGTCTATGTCAAACAGAGGAAGGGATGTGCTGTCCACCGACATATCATCACATCAGCAAATGTGTGAGAAAATATTACATTTGTAAATAACTACGTGCCTCCTTTCATTTTCCACAGTTAAGATCTTCTTGTTCTACGTGATATTCTATGGATGCTTGGCTGGGATCTTCATTGGGACCATTCAGGCATTACTGCTTACATTAAGTAACTACAAACCTACCTATCAAGACAGAGTCGCTCCCCCAGGTAATTATTTGTGCATACTTTTCCCTGATGATATATGATCTGTTATTGCATTGAACATTTTAACAAATCATGACTTTACAGCAAGCCGTTACTACTTATTAATTAGAGCATTTCTGGAAGTTTGCTTTAAAGAATACAGCTTCACACCGGGCAGCAAATCTCTAGTCTTGTTTTTTTTGTAAACAAGTAATCATCCAAGGCTGCCATAATGCTCCACTGCTGTTACCATGGAGTTGTTGGTGTTGCGTTGCATTATTTGAAAAATGTCTGTGTGAGCAGCTCCTCACTATTAAAAGTCTGTGTGACCTTAAACAGGTTCAGCCATTTTGTCCTTCACTCCTCTCCTCTCTCAGCCAGTCAATGTTTTCCCCCTCAGGCTGCCGGGGAAGTGCCTCCGTTTTTTGTGTTCATGTGAATCATGTAATGCTTCATGTAGCTATTGAACATAATCTATCTGGTGTGTGTGGGGGGGGGGGGGGGCAGAAGGCATAACATAACATATGCAGAAGGCATAACATGTTGACATGGCTTAGTTAAATATGACTGTCCAGCTTTTTGTTTATTTTACTCGTTGAAAAATATTGTTACTTTCCCCAACAAAGAGCTTAGTTTTTTTTTGCCAATGACCATTCCTTCTGCTGTGTGTAATCTCTCGAGCACGTTTTGCATGCGTTTGCAGGCCCCTACACTGCCTATTATAAAATAATAAAGCGTAACTTTATCAAATAAATTAAAATAAAATAAATAATAATGAAAAGAAAGAGTTCTAAGGTTAGTTAATGAACACTGAGGATTTGTGAGTGTGTAGTAGCCTACTGCTGGAATAGCTGCTGTTAAGTTGGGAGACAGAGCGCCGTTCCGTTCCCTTGGTGCCGAGCAGGCATCGCCTCCCCCGTCAGCCGTGTGCCAGCGCCTGCTTGCCTTTAGCAGCACATGCTGTCGTCTCGCTCGGCGGTATTTTTAGCAGCCATTGTAACGCCGACTGGACTTTTTCGTGCACATGACATGGGGGGTTAGCCTGTCGGCCATTTCCTTCTAGCAAAACAAAAAAAAAAGTAAAGAAGTACCAAAAGGCGCGCGGTACCAACACGACGACACACAAGTAGGTGTGGAAGTGTTTAGAGTTGAAGTGAGTTTCCATTGGAGGCATGATAAAGCAGGAGCAAGACGGAGGGGGGGGGGCTGTCGCGCCGATGTACAAGCTCACATCGCATCGCTTTCCCCCACGCGCTTGTGAGCTTGTAGATCGGTGATTTTTCAGGCAAGCTCCATGTAGAAAGTCTCCGCCTCCTCTCTCTCTGACTGGGGCGAAAAGTTTCCATTGTGCAGAGTCACACACGTGAGAGACTGGTGGAGTGAGTGGAGTGGGGGCAGGGAGGAGGGTAGGGTGGTGGCGGTGGGGTCGGTATTAACTTTCCCTGGTATTAAAATGACAACGTGGTAAAACACTCATTCCTCCGCCTCCGTGTTTTACATATCAATTGGTTTTCATTCATTAGCATTTTAAAACCTGACAAAGAGAGCCAATGAAACCGAAAGAAGGTCAATAAAACCGTGATGCAAGTTTGCTGTTGTCATCTCCCACTCTCTCTACACTTGACGCCACGCCTCACGACGTAGGCCTCGCGCTCAACAAGGTCTGTCTGTGGAAAATTACTGCTGTAGTAATAGCTGACAGCTGACACACAGAACCCATCTGAGGAAAGCCCAAGACCCTTAGCTTATCTATAGTGTCCCTACTCCCTAGATAACAGACTACACTATACCTAAATAACACCCTCTTGTCTTTAGAATTGTATAGAATTGTGAAATATTAGAATAATATAGCATTGTGCTTGTGAATTGTGTACTTGAAATGTTCTGTGTTGTCGCTCTCTCTCTCTCACACACACACACACACACACACACACACACACACACACACACACACACACACACACACAGACACACAGATGGAACTTAACATTTTATAATAAATGTTTCTGTGCTATGTGGTCAGTTCATTCATTAATTTAACTGGTGCCACACATTCACATTCCACCAGTGAACACTGAGTGTTGATGATAGTCTGTGGACCAAAACGTCCGCTCTGTATAACTTAATTTCACCATGTCACTTTTGAACTTCAAGTAAAGACTTTTTCTTGCTATTTTCTTGAATCTTGCAGAATGAGTCTCTTGCATCTCGCAAGAGCCTCATTCTTCCTTCAGTGTGCGAGCCCCTTCCTTTTGCTTATGGACATTCATGCTGGCCTCTCGTACGTACAGCCCTAGAGTAAGCCTTGAGTTTAGAGCGCAAACTTCCCTACCTCCTTCATCTAACATCATTCAATTTCTTTGTGTTATGTATTGTGATCACAGTGGTTTGTTATGTTCCTCAGGTCTATCGCACACCCCACGCTCTGAAAAGCATGAGATCTCCTTCAACATAAATGACGCAACAACCTACTCCAAGTACACCTCAGCCATTAAGGAATTCCTAAAAGCCTATGATGATGAACCTCAGAAAGAAGATTCAAAATTCGAGAACTGTGGAGGCAAGTACCGTTACTGTACACG
Source organism: Protomyctophum parallelum (assembly GCF_964188405.1). Lineage (NCBI taxonomy): Eukaryota > Metazoa > Chordata > Actinopteri > Myctophiformes > Myctophidae > Protomyctophum > Protomyctophum parallelum. The sequence goes on along the minus strand of NC_139701.1, from coordinate 21,354,145 downwards.
CACACCAATCACATGGGCAAGGCCATTCTATCATAATTGTTATGTAATATAATATTTAACCAACACCTGGCCAAGATTGAAAGAAATGTACTTGGTGGTTCATTGCTAAAAGTACTTACGATACAGTACTAAGTACATTTTCCTAATATGAACTTAGTTTGTGCCTCTTTTCGGGCAATACCACCATTAAGTACTTTCAACCTGGCGTCTCTATTTTGGGTTTGTCATTGTAGCCTAAAATGTAAAAATCAAACATTGTATGTTTCTAAATAATGAAAATAGCAATGTACAAGCTCACAAAGTGTCATAATGCAATGCATTATGAGCTTGTAGATTGGATATTTTAAGTATAAATAGGTCTTACTCTTAACGATCCCTATTCTTGCGGAATCATTGGTGCATTGTGAGCTTGTAGATCGGCTGTCTTCGGCGAAGACATTTGATGTTGAGGGGAAAAGAGTGGACCAAGTACAGAGCCGATCCGGTCAAGTTTACTAAGTATTTAGGGTTGAAGTTAAGTGGTTTAAGGCTCATGCATAGTCTGGATTTTCGGTGGTTAGGTGACCACCGAACTACAACATGACGTTACGAGTCGCGGTGAAGAGCAAACCACCGCCACCGCTCCAGCCCTTCTCTCTGTTTTTACTCATCACCGCTCAACGTTATTTCAGCTCCGGTGGTCACCTCACCACCGAAAATCCAGACTATGAATAGGCCTTAAGTCAGATTAACAATGAATCACTAAATCATCATGTAGTCACTAAAGCTTATTTAGTATTTACCATCGTATGACGGTGTCACTAGTTGACAAGAACCGATCTTCAAGCTAAGAACCCGTTGGGATGCGACGTTGTATAAACTATGGTGGTGACAAATATTGCTGTCGCTCAACTGCTGTATGCATTTATAGATGTGTCTAACATATCCTTTGTTCACATCATCCACAGAAATAGCCGACACATACAAGATGCGCGGGGATCTGGAACCTGACGTCCTGGGAGCGAGGAAAACGTGCCGCTTCAGCAAGACTTGGCTGGGAGCCTGCTCCGGGGCAACCGACGTCGACACATACGGATTCAAGGAGGGAAAGCCATGCTTGATCGTCAAGCTTAACAGGATTGTCTACTTCTTACCACGGGTATGCATAGTTTTTTTCTGAGCCTTTGTTATTATGGACCACAATACAGTAATAACAACGAAAGATTGTTTAGTAATTCACAAGGAGGGAAAGAAAGTGTAGATGTTCTACTAGAGTAAACTAACGGGGACTTGGATAGGTCTAAGACCACATGGCAGGTGGAAGAAACTGTATTGACACCTGTGAGCATCATATTGGTATATTTGCCAGGGTCACAAAACGCATTAATCTTTTTCAAATCTTTGTAACCATGTTCATGTCCATGTTCAGTTCAGTAGTAAATTCAGTTTCAGCTTTGAGCAGGTGATGGCTGCCCAGAGGCACTGCTCAGGGGAGCTGTGAAAGGTTAAAGTGTCTTGATCACAGACACTTCAATACGTATACTGGGTGTACCAGGAGGCGGACCGGTGACCTTCTGATTACCAGACAGCCTCTAGCTACCCACTAATAAACAAAAAAAGCATACATACATATATATATATATATATATATATATGTGTGTGTGTGTGTGTGTGTGTGTGTGTGTGTGTGTGTTCTTAGTGTCGATGAACCTTAACTGGCTCATTAACAGTTTGAATGTGGATTGTGTGAATTGTCCCTGAAACATAAACCAATCAATACAAATAAATAGTATTAGGAACACAAGTTTTGTTCAGGTGGAACAGCAGTTCTTGTTCCACAAGGTACAGGGAAAGCAGCAGGATGTCATGACAATGGGGGGAAGCAGTAGCGAAAGACTGAGCCACTCAATGCAAAGCAATGTCAATCAAATGGAGCTAAGTTCACCCTGTGTTAGTGCATTGCTGCTTGCCTTGCTTTAGCATGTGCAATTTTCAGTTCTCATGCAGTTGCAGTCTGCGGCTGTAGAACATATGCAACATATGCAGAGATATAACTATTAGCTTGATTGCCATTCAATTCGCTCTGCTCCAAGGAGAATGCACCCTACTGATTTGGTTGCCTTTCCTGTAGTGTTTTCTTTGTTTGTTAAAAATAAAAAGCTTTATATTCTGATAGTAATCACTGGCACTGCTATATTGTTAGTTCAGGAACAGGGATCTCATCTCTCCACTCAGGAGAAAGTACACATGTATCTTTTTAAAATGTAATTTCTTTCTTATTTTTTTCATAATTTCCAATTTCTCTTGTTTATCCTGTAGGAGTATGAGTTCTCCATCCTGATAGCATGAAATTGGTATCCCAACCCGAAAATGTAATTTCGGTTTACAGAGCGGGAGAGACAGTTAGACCCCCGTTACAGAACACTCTCATGACTCACATTACTATCTGATTTAATTGATTTGATCTGTACTCAGTAGAAAATTATCAATTACACTAACTTTAACTAACATTGCAAGCTCCAACCTTGCAAGCTGCAACCAATCACATTTGGCTATGACTTTACTTTCAGAGTTGTGGAGTGGTTAGTGTGCACTCCGAGTGCCCCCACAGTGCTGTGCTCTCTGAATGTTGAAATGATCCACTCTGAGTTTCCCATCTACCAGAGAGCACCTCGGGTGCGCTCCAGCGCTCTTCGAGCTTATTTATGAATGCACTATTTGTGAATTTTATCATGCAAGTCTAGCCATAATCTATCCACCCAAAATGTAGAATAAGACAACAGAATGTGTATGGTCTTGTTTAATCAAACCCTTTCTCTCTTTCCAGCCTCCTACCAGCAATGGCTCACTCCCGGCAGCTGTCACCTTAAAGCCCAACCTGATTCCTATCCACTGCACTAGCAAGGTATGTTTCATTTGACTGCACCTGGTTGAGAATCCATTAGTGAACAAATTAATATAATATTGATCATGAAATCTTAAAAAAATTAAAAATAATATTATAAAATGTCCAACTTATAACTCAAACTGAACCCATTTCCTTGCAGAGGACCGGAGAGGAGTCAAAGGTGGGCGAGGTCAAGTACTTTGGCTTTGGTGGTGGCTTCCCTCTCCAGTACTACCCATACTATGGCAAACTCCTGCAACCCCAATACCTCCAGCCCCTGGTGGCCATTCAGTTCGGCAACATCACCTTCAACGAGGATATCCGCGTCGAGTGCAAAGTGTTCGGAGGGAACATTGATTACAGCGAAAAAGACCGCTACCAGGGACGCTTTGACGTCAAGTTCACCATCTCTACGTGACCTCAGTTAATGAAAATAGCTCCTTTTATTCTCTATCCCATTCTAAAAAAAAAACAAATAAATTAATGTAGAGAGAGAGAAGACAGAAAAAAAAGGTTAAAATAAACACAACTAGTCTTGGAACAAAAACCATTCATGATATACAGGACCTACACTTAATCTGTGTGCTTTACACTAGCTTCTCTGTGTATTTCAAGGATTAGAATGTACAAAAAAGAAAAAAAGAAAAACAGGAAGAAGAGTAGCAATAGCCAATATTTATTCTACTGTAAATGAAAATATTCCTTGAGCCATGGGACATGTTCATCTATTACTGTAAATCGTAATTCCACTACTGATATGTAGCGAGCAGTGTTTCTGTCCCCAAGTATTTCTTCCCAATGTGGTTTCTATATATTTTTGGAGTGTCCAGTGCCATAGTCTAGTCACATACAATGGCCTTTCCAAGCCATATAATAATCGCTTGTTGTCTTATGTCAGTCAGCTTTAGCGGTCCAAGGTGTGTGTGTTTGTGCGTGCGTGTGTGTTTGTGTGCGCATGTTAATGTTGAGTTGCGCAGCTGCGTGTATATGTGCTCTTACTAACTGAAATACTGGCATGATACTCTGATCCTATTAAGACAGGGGTATCAAACTGGCTGCCCGTGGGCCACTCCGGCTAACATCTTCATAAGTAATGAAACTGGTAAAGCAAAGTGAAGCATTTTGTAGTTATAGGTTACTACTGGCTGAGACATGCAAAAACAACGAGGGCAACACAATTGTTAGCACAGGCCCACATGAAGTCACATTTTGCCCAGTTTGGCCTCCGTGGCGTAAAATAAGTTTGACACCCCTGTTTTAAGACCATGTCTGCACTCCATGGAGACATTTATCTTTCTTTATGATGTCTTTTCAATTGATTGTGGAAGGATACATTTCTAGACACATTTTCTTTATGGTTTGACCTTCGCTATGGCACAGGGTTTCAAGTGGCATTTCTGTTGAATACCGGTATCCACACCTCTGCTTGCTCTGTAATGTAAAGCTTTGTCAGTCCAGCCTGCAAGACTGTCATGTTCATTGAAACACAGTGGCAATTCAGTGCTTTTAAAAATCTGTATTCATTTCATTTCTTTTATTTTTGCTGGAGACATCACATGATGTGGTGTAACTTTCTACTGAATGTTTTAGCCATTTTCATGGTGAAGAATTTTATATTTATGCAGTTGTACATTTTTTTTTCCACAGGAAAAAGTGTAATGTGTGAATCCAATACCAAAGTCGCTGGTCAAAAGTTAGAATATCAGAGGCAATGCAGTACCCCGTGTAATAGGATGTTTAGTCCGTGTAAAAGTGCTTGATTCAATGTGGAACATCAAAACACTTTGTCAGGAGTCCATTCTCTTGTCACTTTATTTAATCTGGATAAGACTGAAACAAATAAATGGAAAAACAAGCCTGTGGTGATGTCTTTGTATGCATGAAAATATGACAGATACTGTATGTATATATACAGATACAGAGTACACAAAATATGTCTTTTATGGTCAATGCTCTTAACTCAAGTCACCCATCCAAAATCTTGAAGAAGTATTGCACCTGTAAACAGAAAATGTTAAGAGTTAACATTAATCGCTTTAGAAAACAGTATTTGATATATAATAGCTAATCCAACGTGTCAGCATACTACAGCCTAGAGTGGAATGTGGTTCATATATTTTTTGGCTTTTTCTGCCTGTATTGATAGGTTGAAAGTAGACTGACAGGAAATGGGGAGAGAGATGGGGAAGAAGACACGCGGCAAAGGCCGTCAGGATCGGGAGTCGCGGCACGCCATCAGGCTAGCTCAGCAGCCTAGGTGCCTAGGTGCTTGAGCTAACCGTACGGGCGAGTGGATCATATTTCATGTCCATTTCTTGCATATAATCTGGTATATTACATTCAGAATTACGCCTTTTCACGAGACCATCTGTCAGGCTGTAATTTAAGTAGCCATGCGACAGGTTTGCAGAGGTGCACAGTGTTCCTATGCAAAAGGTTTTCTGGACTACTATGAACTACCCAGGGGAATGTGGCCAGCTCAGGCAGTCACAGGCTAATGATTAACAAGGAGTCATTTGTCCACACCGCTTCACAGATCAGGAGCTCGCCTCAACAATGACGCGCGAAGGGTCACAGACCCACTCCCTCTGGAAAACAATGGTTTTGTTTCAAATTTCAGTGCCACTTATTTTTTTCAGCCAACTAAAAAAAACACAGTGTGATCAGTGGCTGCACCAACCCACAGAGTGGAGTCATGAGACTTGTTTTAGAACACAAAACAGCACTGACTTAAGTTTTTGTTTGGGGCTAACAAGAACGTAGCATAAATTTGTGCATGGGGTCCGGTTGGAAATCAACGGATCTCCTATTCCCAAGGACAACAAGAAGTACAAAGAGCGGTGGTGTGGGTGTTTTCTACAGTACTTGGAAAAGGAGAATGTGCGCAAGTGAATGAAGTGCCACCTACCTCCAACTCGCCATCTTCAGGGAGGTCTGTACAGTGGACAGCATTGTGTGCTTTGTCTTTGCCATAGAGCGCGCGCAACGTGGTTGGACGTAGATGGCGAGCGATTTCCTGGTGAATGAAAATATTGTTGTTGTTGTATTTCTCTGATAAAAGCATCTGTGACAACAGTATTCGGTGGGAGATGCCAGAAACAGTGCGGACTGAACACTGCATGATGCAGTGTATGCAAACAGCAACAAGTATGAATAGACTACTGTCAAACAAAGTAGGATGAAAATACTGTGACGGCAAGTAATAATGACATAACAGACTAGATTAATTTATAAGTAAATATCAAAGACTTCGGTATGAATGAGTTATGACACAAAGCGTGACTGAATGTCATCCAGACACTGATTACTAAGTGGTGGAAGTGAAAATTGCCACCACAGTGGAAACATGGTTGCATGAATCATAGTCCTTGCAACAGTCAATGATATGATATATTCTTCCTCTCTACCGGGACAGGACTCTCAAGATATTTTCCATTTTAAAACTCCATTTCAATTTCCTTTTTTTTTTTTTTTTTTTTTTTAGAATTTCCAATAGTTTGGGTAGTAAATATATTAGAAATTACACTGGGTCAGCTGAAAATGGTCGTTTTTCCAAACATTTCAGAGGCCATCTATATTGAGGGCACATGTCCGGCTCATTCCGACCTCTGCTTAGTTACTAAACCCCAAAAATGTTGCTATGTCCCTCAAGGTCACACGACCTTGAGAGGTCGTCTCTTCTGTGCTGTTAATCTCTTCCTGGAGGAAATGCAATCCTCCCACAGGGCTGCATTCAGGGCAGGAGTCATACTGTACATAGAGTAAATAATTATTTATGTGAGACCTATTAGTTCAATGCTTGACAATGGGAGAACATGATCTCGCATGTAGTGACATATTAATAACAAGAGAGCTGTCGACAGCCCTCATGTCAGTAGCGCTGTCAGGACGTAAAAGTGCTGGGACACTATTCCTGATTACTCACATTGTTGTGTATTATCCCGTCTGACACCTTGATCGAGTTGCGACTAAGAGCAACTGCAGTTACTGCACGTATGCAGCCAATACAGGACAACTGTTGCACAGCTAAATGGAAACGGTGCTAGAACATACGGTAGCATGCACCAGCGCCGGTCTGGAAAAATAAATAAATAAATAGACCAGGCATCCCCCAATAATGCGGAGACATTCAGACCCAAATGACCCCCCCCACCTCCGGCACATATGCCTCATGTTATTACTAGTTGTCTTACTTAGACAGTGTGGATAATATAAGAAACAATTGGTCTGCATATTAGATGAAGGCTTGGTTAGTAGTGATGAAGGAATATATTCTTACAGGTGATTTCACACTCCATCATCTGTGTAATTTGAACTGAAGTATTTTTTTCCCCTTTTGGCTACCATACTTCACATACAGATGCCAGTAAAGCCTAAACCGCACCAATGTCCAGTTGCAAGGAGTTGCATTGGCGTGGTTGACCGTAAAACTGATTTGTTGCGACTATTTGTGACTAGTTGCAAGGAGTTGCAACTGGTGCGGTTTGGGCTTAAGAGCAAAACAACACAATGGTCCCCATAGCACAACAAAGAAAGGGTAACATTTTTGTACTCTGCAGTCTGCATAACAGAGCAAGAGATACAATTGTATATTAAACAGGAAGCCATTTCCTATATGTTCTGGTGTTACACACAGAAGAAACGAACCCGTTCCAAGGTCAACCGTGCCAACTTTCTCTCAGAGCCATTCATTTTCCCTGGAAGCAAACACCCACAAGAGGATATTAAAATCTCCAGTTAAATTTGTTGCAATCTACCACAAAAACATGAGGAAACATGAGAAAGAATAGCCTTCTTGATTGTTAAGAATAGCTTGGCTGTTCATTTAGGAAAGGAATGCATTCTTTGCTGTTTTGTTGCAGCTATTAAAAATAATGCAATGTTTGATTTAATGTCTAAGGAATGTCTATAGACTGTGTGATTGTGTACTGTTGTCAGTACGGTGACCTTGACATGGGCAGTCTGTGGTTTCAACTCCACTCCATATGAATCTTGAGCCAACAAGAACAAGCAAGAAATTAAAGGGAGATTTCTACTCTGTCATGAAAGAATTCTTCAGCAAAGTCTCCTCCCTGTAATTGCATTAGCTAACCACTGGCGATCTGCAGTCAGAAGGCTTAATTTCATTTTAATGAGTCCCATTGGATGCCAGACTGATATTCACAGAAGGACTGTTGGCTTTTACAATAATGGGCGCGGTAGGGAGGCCTGATCGTTGAGAGAGACCAACGTCCCATTGAAAGGTCTGTTAGGGGGCACGGTGGCGTAGTCGGTAGTGCTGTTGTCTCACAGCTAGAAGGTCTGGGGTTTGATTCCCACAGGGGACGCTGTGGGCGCCTTCTCTTCTCTGCGTCATCAGTTTGCATGTTTTCCCCGTGTCCCCTAGGGGTAGGTACCCCCACAAAAATGCAGTAATCCTGGTCTCTAAACTACCTCCCCCTGGCTATAGCCGGGGCGCCTGATGGCGGGGAAAGGAACTCGTCGGAATAACGTGTTCCTTCCACGCGCTACGTCCGGCCGGGGAAACTCTCCCCTGTCAGATGAAAAGAAGCAGCTTGGACTACTCATGCACAGAAGGAAGCATGAGGTCAGTCCGCTGCCCCCCCCAGGTTGGCAGAAGAAGTGTAGTGCCCAGGATTACATTAGATAATTGACACTGGGTGAAAAAAATGTGTTGCAAAATCGTGGGATAAAAATTTAATATATATATAAATTTTAAAAAAAAGCTCAATCGCTGGTAATCGAGAGGGAAAATCATGTCCAAAGCCTCTTCAGCCAGACACACCCTACCTGATCCAGCTGTACTGAATGTTCAGTTGTGAAATGCTCCTGCATGTGAGCATTACTTTGCGTAAAAGAATATGCCGAAAGGAATATGCAGTGATACATTTGGAACAGAAATTCTGCTTACCCTGGCTACTGACAAATGCAATATATACAAAGCAAGTAGATAGGTCAATATGTACATGTATGTAAATAAAACAGTGCGATAGATCTCCGTTTGAGTTGTTCCCAACGTACTTTAAACTTTTGGTCCACTTTTGCTCTTCAATATTATCACGATAACAAAATGTTATGTTTTATCACTAACCGAAGCCACAGATAAGAAAACATTACATGGGATATGGAATTTCAATAATTTGTGGCTAAATCATAATAGAATTTCAGGCAATTGCCCAGTAATGAATTTACACTGTGAAAATCTCATTATCACTAATTGGGTAGCATATGAGCCACTGCTGGAAATGGAATAATAAAAAATGTTGTATTGCTGTCGAGTCTGCCCTCCGCCTGACATCAGGCAAACGTGTCATCCCATGTGCTATACAAGTGGTTCACAGAGCGTCAATACTGATGACGCATACATCATTCTGGCTATATGACAACAACTAACCATTTATCTCACACAACCTTTCCTTGCTCACACGAACAACACGAACAAGCTTGCTTGTTCTATTGTCATCGCTGTTGGCCTTGCCAATGATTGTCTTATTTCAGCCGATATAAAAGGACTTACTCAACTTCAGAATTCCATATGCATGGTACATCACAGCAGAGCAATGAAAAAATAGATCTGAAGTTGCAGACTGAAGCTGTTTGTGGAAGTGTGTTATACAGTTATACTATGTGCGGCCTAGCCGACTTTGTACTTGTCCAATACTCTCCTAATAAAGCATAAATTCCTGCTCCGCTCTGGGAAATGGACTAATTCTTTTGTTGGCTCACTGCCAAGGTTACCACAGCCTGGCAATTCTGTGGTAAGGTGACGCTATATCAGTGTCTTGTTACAAATTGCCATTTCCCAAACTAGGGTTTAACCAACAACTATCCATTCAAGCATCGTTTACAAAACGATAAATCCAACACTGTTGCCAGGACGTCACATGACATATCTATTTAAAGGATTGACAATCAATAATTTTTAAACACATACTACAGAGAGAGAAGCAGTGTCCCCCCCAAACATCAACAAAACAACATGACACTGCATACAAGCTAACAGACATCAGTAGACAGTCAGTCCTGACAGCGTGAGGCCACGTGCAGGCTTTGTTGTGACCACCAGGCGCGACTTGTTTGCAGCTGGTCAGCTTGATGTTTATCCAAGCTGCTGATTTCAAAAGCATGAGCATGCTGAGAGGCCAAGCGAGCCCAGACACCAAGAGAAAAGAGAGGGATCGGAAGCCTGTTGTGTCCGTTTGCTTCGATATCAGGGTGCATCACGCAAGTGAGAGACGTGGTCTCATGACAGAGTCGGAGCGACGGGAGGGCGGAATTGAGCATTGGAGGTGTTCACACTGGTATCCTCTTTGGAACAATATCATTTTCACATACGGTAACTACCGGCTGAGTCAACATGTTCATTTTAACCTGGGGAGTGCTGCACCTACGTATACTCTCCTCTGTAGGGTGAGTTACTTTGCATGCCATTGAATAAACTTCAATTCAGACACGAATTCAAGCATTCAGTCCATCAATTCACCATATCCGTCAAGTGAGGTGTTATGCACACAAGACCTATAGCCTACTGTTTATATGTTTTAGCCTTTAATGATCTAGTCTTTAATGAGGTGACATTGATCAATAGCATATCGTTTACTACAAAAGTTTGCGGCCCAGGCCGTAGCGTAACGGTCTGGGCACCGGACTGGTGATCCAGTCGCGGTGTGCCGCGGGTTCGACTCCCGAACCCGACACGGCCTTTACCGCATGTCATCCCCCCATCTCTCTCCCGTTTCCTGTCAGCCTACTATCTGTCCCTTAAAAAATCAATAAAAGGCGTAAGCCGCAAAAAAAAAAGGTTTGCGTGCCGCTAACGCCACAAAAAAACACGAAAACCTGTGACCCATAGAATTAGGTAATGGCTGTCCAGCTTCCCATCAGGCACTGGAAGAAATACTTTGCGGCGCGATGCTAGGGGATAATATTGGTGAAAATAAAGTAAATAAAAATGCAAGCACATTGAATATGGTGAAAGAAGCCTACATTGGTGATCAATGTTGCACGAGGGGTGTGCAGGCACGCCGAGCGCCGTCACGTTAGGAGATAGAACTGGTAGCAGTGTTAGCCTAGCGCAATGCTACAGAAGAGGGGTGTGGAATTAACGCAAATGTATTCTTGATGACCCGGCCCACAAATACAAATTCTACACCTTCGAACAGCCTTAGATGCTGGTCATCTCATCTTGGTCGATGGACCATGTCCATCGACTTGATACTCCGGACCGGAATGTCTTCTTCACAAGTTGGCGTTTGGAGTTAGAACATTCTGTTCTTTTGGCACTTGATATCACTTTGATTTGGGGAACATACAGCATGTGTGCTGTAGGCCAAGTACACGTCATATCTTCCTGGGAAGACAATGACACTTTGATCCTGTGACCTTCCTCGTTATCTTCCTCTGCTTGTCTGACATCATCTCTCTTAATGAAACCGTCTCCTCCTCTACTCCTGCGAGGATCAGAAACGGCTGGCGTGGTGGACTATTCTCTTACTCTGCCGGTTTGTGGTATAATTGTGAAAAGCAGAATGACCTCGCTGCTACCTTACTCACCTAGGCAGCCAATGGAGACCTTGTGGAGAGGGCATCAGCTGTCTTTTCACAGGGAACATCCTATTAATCTCAATGCAAGGTCAGTGTAATGTCTTAAATGGAGGCAAGAGTTTGTACACAGAACAGTATGCAGAAATTCTGCACAACTAAACATCAAATGTATTACATTATAGTATCAGCCAGAGAGATGAGTCATCTGGCCCAATTACTTTCTCTTTGTACTTGTTTATTTTCCGTTGAATGTGCCGAATTGTATAGAATTTGAAATCAGACCCACTAAATGAGTAGGCCTCAAATTGTCGACAGATTAAATAACCTTTTATTAAGATGGTTCGTGTAACTAAGATATTACCAGTCATATATGGCTTCAATTAGGGCTGGGCAACATAAATATGATTATATTGTAATAGATATATAGACTAGATATCATTTTGGATTTTGAATACATTAATATCATGACTGATATTATCATTACAATATGATATAATAGTCACAATCAATATTGAGATATTTGGTGAAAGTTGATTTTGGCCACACCTCCCAGGCCTGGCTTCAATCAAGGTATGTCCTATTTGAAGAACATGGGCTGAACACCTCTATGAGGCAATCATTGAGCTGGGCGGTGTGGCATCATATGACTTGGTAAACATTAGCTTGTCACTTATCTTCCTGTTCTGTGAACCGGGTGCAGTCCCAGGAGAAAAACTAAACAAAAAGACACTGTCTGTGAATGCGATTTCACAGACTGGTGGACTGAAAACAGAAACGCGACTACAATCACTATTGCAAGCAGGCTGGAATGCATAAATAAACATAGGTCATTTCCTAAATGTTGAAGTGAAGATCGTAAAATATGAGCCAACCGCCATTAGTATCCAATTAAACAGGTAATAATACTCAATGTGTGTAGGCAAACTGCACATCTGTACTGTAGTTCCTTGTTAAGGTAACCAAAGAGGCATTGGAGGCACAAAGGATCCTATTAGATTTCACATCATGCACCAGCACAGCCCTGCAGCGCTGATTCCACAGTACCCAGGTACACACACACACAGACACTCACGCGCGCACAGTCGCCTGCGAGCACCCACACACACAAACAAACAAACCATATCACTCAGGTTCTAAACTGAAACTGAAGCATAAAGCTGCACAAATCAACAGATTCAGTAACCACTAAAACCCTGTTATACCATAACCATAGCCATTTGATCCCCCAGGGATCTGTACTTACCTTTTCCCCCCCTCTACAACTAACCTGTTTGGCGAAAATAGCCGATCTACAAGTTCAGAACACATTGGATTGTGATGCAAGCTTGTAGATCTGCCATTTTCACTGAATGTTATTGCTATTACATTCTTATTCTTATGCTATTATGACATCGTTATCATGCCATGCCCAGAATAGGGATGCTACTGTTCACGTGGTTAAACTGTCAGTGCTGCAGTGTCCTATAAATGAATTAGTGAATTATGGTGTGTGTGATATGAATATGCCGCAAACAGAAGCCTGTGTGCGGCCTAATTGGCTGCATGGCAACCAATCAGACACTATGTCCTTTTTTGGGAAACACTGTCAAACACAACAACATAGAAATAGACAACCTAGACTAGAGCACAGCCATACCTGTCCTCATTGCGCACGTAAGGCCTCCTGCATGAATACATAAACAAACCTGTTTCCCTAAAGCCTCTTTAGCCTACACACACCTGTCGACATGTGGCAGTAGTAAAAAACATTCGCAGAGAAATGTGTGGTCTGAGTGATGACTTTCTTCATCTCATTTAAATATAAAACGTAGGCTTACTTCAGCATCAAAGAAATTAAATTGAATTACATTTTTTTAAGAGTGAAGAGAGCCTATACTGTCAGCTGTCCAGCAGTCCAAATATTATTAAATTACATTTGAGAGGTGAAGTGATGTCGGCAAGGTAAATGTAGGCCTATATGAAAACAGCAGGCCTCAGTATCATATAGTAAGTATAGAGTATAAACTAAAGAGTATAATGTGAGCATGGTTCATCAAAATATTTGAAGAATAAACACTAAAACATTTACATACTAAAAATATTTTATGCAACTGAAATGGCCTGGTCTGGTATTCTGGTGAAGGAAGACAGTTCTTTTTTTTTTTTTTTAAGATATTTTTTGCGGCTTACGCCTTTTATTGATTTTTTAAGGGATAGAAAGTAGGCTGACAGGAAACGGGAGAGAGATGGGGGGATGACATGCGGTAAAGGCCGTGTCGGGTCCGGGAGTCGAACCCGCGGCACACCGCGACTGGATCACCAGTCCGGTGCCCAGACCGTTACGCTACGGCCTGGGCCAAGGAAGACAGTTCTAAACGTACAGTGGTTGCAGTATGTAATTTGTTGCATGTAAAACAATTTACCTGTTGAGTGAGCATCTATTATATTATATTATCATAGCAAATGGCCAAATATTTCTCATAATATGTAGGAACTATATATTTTTGAGACACACACACACACACACACGTTTTTTAAATGATAACAAAAAAAAAGCTCACCGGATCTGCTGGTCCACAAAATTCCCGGAATGTTTTGGGTGAGTCAGTACCACAAATGTCCAGTGCCATGCAGGGTCCAGAACACAGCTCATTGACCATACTCTGCAGGGAATCATACAGGAATACAATGAACCACTGTCCCTATTCTGGGTAGTTCATAAAAGGCAAACATTTGGTGAAAGATTGGCAAACATTTGGTGGAAATAAATAGCCAATCTAGTTTCATGTAACAATCACAGTAAAATTCCCCAGCAGCCCTGACAATTTATTCATTTATTATAATATGCATAACAATTTTCAAAACAAAATCCTAATTTATACCAACACCATAAAATCATTCTCTCATTACCTTCATTGGTATTACAACGTATTTAAAAATAAAAAAATCCAAAGATCTTTCCAAATAAATTTAACACAATTATTGATGCATTATAATCCATGCACAGAATCCATGTACATCATCCATGGACAGAAGGTAAGGTCTGTTGTATGAAGGATAAATGTTCCGTTTCATTATACATGCCACAGAGACAGAAGAAACGACAGCAACAAGATGGACATAATGACTTCCTCAGACTGGTGACCCTTCTGTTCTGGCTCGCTGCAAAGCCTACACGGACGCACTTCAACACTTATGACACCTCTCTCTTAATTAACCCATCAGCAGCTGTGCACACAGATACTTTATAGTCCCCAGCGCAAGGTTCAGAGACAGCTTTAACCACTTAACGCTGAATTCACACCAGCATAGACTGTCTCGTTTGATCGTAAAATGGGCTTGTCCGAACTCCGAAGTATGAGTGACAGCCTTGTAGACAAGAGAGCAGTGATCGAGTGAGATCTCTGCTGCTCTGAGCGGTTCAAGGCAGCACAGACAGGGAGGAGAAGACACTTGCTGCTTGTCTCTGGCTAGCAGTTTCGGATGTTATGTTATCAGATGATTTAATTGCCGTCATCAGCCCTTATCAAGACCATGGACATTTCCTACATATTGACATTGTTGTCAGCCATTGTCCGACATCGCGTTGGTTGCGCTGTCTGACTACTAACCTTAACACTAAATCTAACCCTCAGAGACCACAGGCGTTGCTATAGGAACCGGACCAATGTTAAAGGCTTCCGTAGGTATCAACCATTGTATAGACGGAGTATATGTTGGGGTACGTATATATACGGACTAGGGATATGACGCCACCTAGCGTCGACGTACATATAAGAGGCTCAGGGGCGACCGCGCCTTTGCTGTCTCAGCCCCCACTCTGTGGAACAAAATTCCCCTCGCGGTTAGGTCTGCGCCCTCCGTTGAGTCTTTTAAATCACACCTGAAAACATTTTTATATTCACAAGCCTTTCCACCACCAACATGATCCTGCACATTTTAGATTATTCTGTCCTATATGCCTGTTGTTTTATTATTGACGTCTTCCGCACTGTATTGTATTTTATTTGTGAAGCACTTTGGTACAATGAGAGTTGTTTTTAAATGTGCTATATAAATAAATTTGATTTGATTTGATTTGATATATATATATTTCGGACTTGGGGGAAAAAAGAGTTAAGTGGCATTTCTTCCTCTGCCTAGTGGGAATGTGTGTGCATAATTGCATGGAAATTGCACGCTGTGTTAAGATTCAAGGCATTTTGTTCAAAACGGACCAATCCTGCAAACTTTGGAAGGTACAAATAGTCAAATATACACTTCTAAATAGCCCAAAACAGCGGGAGCTAGGGGAGGGAGATTTCTAGGTAGACGACCGGTCCCGTGATTGGCTGGCTCCGGGCTCCCCCGCAGCGGATTGGCCTCGGCCCCAGTCTATCATTAAATGCAAGCCAGTCGGCTCGAGGACTATTCCAACTAGTATTCTAATGAGTCGTTCAATCATTGGCCGAGCCAGGCCGATCGTCCTTCCAGGCTATGGGATTTTCTCTGGGAGGGATGGGGTCTAATCTCCTGAGAGTAGCCATTGTTTCCCCTGCGGTCTATGGTAGTAGCATACTAGCACTGTCAATTAGCATCGAACGTTTGCGCTCGTTATAGCTAAATACGGTATTAAAAAATTATGAATTATGATCGAAAATCTCAGTTACAATGAAACTGAATGGAGGTGTTTTTTTAAAGGGTAACTGTTTTCCGTTTTGGCAGTGTCAGACGATCCGCGATGTCAACACCAGTCACTCCGCCCAGTCAACCCCAGGCATGAAGCCTTCTACCCGGGCATAATTTCCTCTTTACGTCCCCTGTCTGTCTGGGACCATCAGAGGTCCAATAGCTATAGCAATTATCACAATTTAAATAAATAAGCATATTGAAACTATTTCACATTAACAATGTTGGTAAAACTAAGATATTTGAGGGGAAATATATAATTTATATCCACAAATAAAATATTATCATTGATTAAAACTCCATTCCTCTACCCTCCATCCCTTTAGTTTCCATGGTTATTGAGCCCCTCCTATATTTAATCTATACTAACCAATTATGGTAATATGAATTGTATTAATGCTATTAGTATAAAGAAGGAGCCTAATCTATTTTCATGTTTTTATAGCATTAAATACTATATATTCTTTTTGGTATGTATTAGCCTGTTTATTTTCCATTGATATAATTTCACCATAATAGTATAATAATAATATAATAGTATATATCACCATAAATTTTAATATTAGTACATTTAAACAGAAGAGAGCTAATTTAATAACCAGTCACTTTTATTGTTTGATTGTCACTCTTTGATGAATTGAACAAGGTGGTCCACCTTGTTCAATTCATCAAAGAGTGACAATCAATAAAGCAAGCATTAAAAGTCCACAGACTTGGCTGCCACATGACGTCACGGGGGAGCATGAATAAGTCCACCGTGGACCCTCTTGTAAACAAGTAATTCTGCAAACTGTTAATCTGTAGGCCTAATAAATGTGATAAGAGTGAGTTGTGGCGATTTATTTGTTCATAAAAAAAATGCCAGCTTGTAAGAACAGTTGTCTATATAACAATAAAATGTCAAGTGATGAGTGTGAACAAATTGAAGTTATACGGGTATGTAAAAAGCTTTATAGAAAAAGCTGTAGGCCTATCATGTTGCATTGCTTAAGGAAAGACACAACCTATTCATGCCTCTCTCCTGGGATTCCTGGACTCAACCACCACTGACTATGAGAACTACCCCTGCCACCTCTACCATCACCAGACCTGTGCCCTCCCTCTCAGCATCTACAGTAAACACTGTTATTGCCGTGATGCCTGCATGTCAGGCAAACCCCGCTGCTGATCCCTCCACACAACCCATGTCTGCCCTTCCCACTGCTGGCCGCTCCACACGACTCATAGTACCTGCCCCCTACACAATGCTCATAATGCCTGCCACTGGTGATACTGCTACACTCTCCTGGTCTCAACCACCACTGGGATCACTGCCGCCCTGTGTGCTACTACTACTGCCTATGACAAATACCCCTGCCACCTCTACCATCACCAGACCTGTGCTCACTCTCTCAGCATCTACAGTAAACCCAGGTATTGCTGGCCCTGCCACACGACTCCTAATTCCTTCCCCTGCTGGCCCATCGACACAACGCATAATGCCACCTACATCAGCCCCTCCAACTATGCCCACAACACCTGGTGCTCAAACTGTTGCCAGTCGTCTATCCTGGGCGAAGTCTACATTATACCTAAAGCGCAAGAACATGGAAACAGTTAACAGGAGTAGGAGGCAAAGTGTCACGGGTTCATAATCGTCTACCTGTCTGTAAACTATGTGGCCAACCATCTCAGGGACATAGAAAATACAAAAAAAAAACGTATTGCCCTGTAAAAATGATGTCAAGCTCAACATGTGTTGGTCTGACCGACAGAGTGTTTAGCAGCTATGACGACTTCACCTCTGCTGTTGACAACTTGACAGTATAATGTCATTTGTCAAATAAGAAGTATGTACAATACTATTGTAAATACTGTTGTTTTAATGGCATTTCACCCTGTACATGTTTCTGTTAATAATTGCTTATTTGATCCTATTTGAAATTGTACATTTGTATTTGTATTCTCCATTTCATTCATTAAAGTGATCAGTACTACAGTAACAGGAGTTGTGGATTGTCAATTAATGAATTCAACACTTTAAAGGATTTAATGTATAAAGGGAAATTAAAATCCAAACCAGGTACAACGTTTTTAAGTAGATTTGTTGAAAAAGCACTTACATGTATACAGTAGTAAGGTATTACTTGCATGAGCTGGTGGGTGCAGAGGATGTCTCACATCCTTACATGCACACATCATAACTGCATTGCATTTTAAAACATAAAGTTATAACAGATATAACAGCGTGTGTTTACTGTTTAGTGGCTAACCACAAGGATTGTATGTCATTTTATTTTTCCATGTACACCAAACAAGTGATCTGCAAGCTCACAACACATCACACTGCAACACATTATGAACTTAAAGATCTTATATTCTTCTGAATGTCATAACTGTGTTATGCCCAACATTCACATGGAATACACCATGTAATTCCCTTTGACCTCATGGGGTCATTGGGGGAGTCACCAAGCTAGATGTGACTGTAATGCCCCTGACCAATGAGTAGTGGTCATTGGTCAGGGGCATTACAGTCACATCTAGCTTGGTGACTCCCTCAATGACCCCATGAGGTCAAAGGGAATTACATGTGTATTCCATGTGAATAACACAGTTATGCAGTGTGATGTGTTGTGAGCTTGCAGATCACTTGTTTGGTGTAGATTCATTTTCAAATTGACATGTGTACGGAAAGGAAATACAAAGGAAAGGAAAATGCAATGTGATTTGCTTTTGCTTCATCTCTAGGTATGACCAAATGAAAAAGCAAATAGCATTGCATTATCATTTTCAAATAGTAGGCCTACACACGCCAATTTGAAAATGTAAATGCTATGTCAGGGGTCCTCAACTAGAAATTATGAAGGTCCACAAATATTTTTTTGAATAAGACCGAGGTCCGGTCCCATGCGCGGCGTCCATCGGAGAGCGGGGCTCTATGCCCGTTTAGTATGGTCAAGCCAAGCTTATACAAATCAGATCCCCTTCCAACCAACCAATAATGGGGTGCAGAGTGCAGGCCCGGAGTGGAACTCCAAATCCAAATCACACTTTGGGGGCCCTTGGGGGACATTTTGGGGGCCTTTGCAGCAATTTCACATGAGAAATGTACCATCTGATGTTATTTATATTATTAACTTCTTCCCTCCATTAACATAAGACACACAATGTATAGTTGTGCTGCAGCAACACTGCCTGAATTGAATTGAAATTGACTGTGGCTGGCCTGGCCTGAGCTTTATTTATTTTTTTTGCCTAGGGTCCGCAGAGAGGTGGTCCGCGGTCCGGTCGTGGACCGCGGTCCGCCAGTTGAGTACCCCTGTGCTATGTTAATTGCTTTTGCTTTTTCATTCTGTCATAGAATGACCACACCTGGAGATGAAATGTAAATGCTATTGCATTATATTTTCACTTAAATGCGTTCATTATCTGAAGGTTAAAAAGCATTTCTCTTATTTCAATTGACTTTTCATATTGTGAAAATAGCCATCTACAAGCTCGTTGTGAACTTGTAGATCGGCTATTTTCACAATTGTTGATTTAATAATCTGGCCAACCAGTTTTTTATAGCATGGTTTGCTGATTACTTTTGAATGTTTTGATGCAGTAATGGTATTTTTTCTTTTAGAGCCTTTGATGTATTATAAAAGTCTTAAAAGTCCTTAAATTGCCACTGACAGTGAAGTGACACCGCCAAATCATGTGGGGACCCACATGTTGAGAACGAATTATTTATTGGGACATCGTAGGGTGACCAGATCCAAACTGTTCATTTGAGGGACAGAAGTATCACATGTGTGGGATAAGTGGGACGGGGACCCCGTCTCACTTATCCCACACAAGCCATACTGGAGTACCGGGTTAGCAACTTATTACATGAGTTGCTATTAATAGCCTTGATGTCATATTCGACCATAGGCCCAATATTGGCTATCATAAAAATCATGCTTTATTTTTATGCTATTTTAACATGCTTAAAACACTTGCAGGGAGAGACAATGAGAGAGCAGAAGGCCAACTATTATGGGACTAACTTGCAATTGAACAACAAATTGGACTTTAACCTTATTCCTTAACTTAACCTCAGTAAAACAATACCTAACCCTAAACTTGTTTCTAATCTTAAAAAACATATACAAGAACCAAACAAAAACAAAATGAGGGCAAGGGTGTTTTGGGGTGATCCTTCCAGTTACCACTCCAACCAGTGCAGAATTGGTCTCTCATTCTCAGAGTTACAAATGGCTAAAATGGCACAGGGGATTTGACTGTGTGCAGGTGCCATTCTTTCAATTAGAACATATTTCGGTAAATTAAGGTCATACTCACAGGGTACTCCGTTACAACCCCTTTGTAAACTTCATAGAATTCTTCTGCATTGGCCTGGTCAATATTGAACTGTGGAGAGAAGATTTCAACCCGTCAATAGACTCAGTATAACTGCATTTCCTCAAATTAACATATTAAATTAACAAAACAAAAAAAAGAAAGGATGTTGTCAAATCGCAGGATGTATCACAGATGACCCTACTGTTCCAGAAATATCACCTGAAATTAATGAGAATGACATGACAAGGAGAGCTCTTTTAATTAAACAGTTTGTGTAAGTTATTTGGGTCGGATTGGATTTGTGATCATGCAGTAGCTTCATCCACAACAGGCCATCTCTGTTCAGATAAAATGGCTATGAGAATACTAATATTATTAGCTGATTTATTACTAATTAACAAGCAAGATTACACATTTTGAGACAAAGCTCACAAGAGCCTAGTTATTTCACTCCTATAAATAACATACAATGCTCTGTGTCAGATTAAGAGGGGGAGAGAGAGAGAGAAAAAGATTGATTAATCTTTGTCCCACGGCCAACAGTGAGCACCATTTCCGATGTGGCTACATGAATAGGCATATTGGGCAACAGAGAGCAGCAGCACACACATTTGTGAGTGTTAAAGGTCACTGTGTGGTGAGTTCAATGAGGTCAGATCAGCCGTTATGCCCTTAGGTCACATGCGTAGAACTACATTAGATGGGGTTATGGGTGAAAGCAGGCAAAAGGCAAATGTCTCCTATAATTATCCCATTATCCCTTTATCAAACATGTATGACTCAGATGTTACCCCACCATAGCTTTTAGCATTAGGGCACTCATAAAAAAAAACATTCGTTCATATCTCACCATCTGAAGGGCGGAGATCTCAAATCCAGCTGCAGATATGGAGTTAAGTATCTTCCCAGCCAGGCCTGAAAGCAAATACACCACATTAATTACAAAAAATAAATAAATGAGTATTCCCCAAAATAGGGAAAATAGCAGATTAAAAGATCAAAACACGCTGCAATAAATTGTGATTTGTAAGCTTGTAGATCGGCTATTGTCGCCATTTGTTGTATGTCAAATAGGGCTTAAGTGGTTAATAAAGTTAGAAATTACAGCACTCAGGAATGTTCATCATACATTAAGGGAAATGTTTTCAACATGGCATGGTTTTAATGTTATCATGTTTTAAAGCCAGAGACATTTAACAGTTAATCCCTCTAAAATGAAATAGCTTCATGTCAGTTGCAAAGCATGTTAATGAATGCTGATTTATTCACAGCTAATTGCTCAGTGCTCATATTCACATGTTACAAAGGCATTCTGGTGTAACATTCTACCAGTACAGGTTTCTAACAAAGTGATGTCTAGAATGTTAAACAGATAACAAAGGTGAACTTTAGGCCACGATAGACGAGCATCCAGTAATACAGTCAGTTACTAAAGATGTACGACCCAAAAGCGCGCGCTCGCACGCGCACGCGCACGCACACGCACACGCACACGCACACGCACACGCACACGCACACGCACACGCACACACACACACACACACACACACACACACACACACAAAATAAATGCTTTAGGGTTCTTCACAAATGTGTTCATAAAGGTGTCTAGTACTATCACCTCTCAATTTATTCCAACGCATGGCTAACATGTTAATGAAAAAGGTTAAAAAACATGGCTCCTCACAGGTTAAAATGAAGTTTGAAGTTACAATGGGTTTATGTATTTAGGGGTTGTGTCTGATAAAATGTATATCGCTCACAAAAGCCTGAGTAGACATTTAAACGACTCAAAACAACGTTTATTTGGTTTTGAAATAAGTTTGAAATATCCCTTTAAATAGGCACTGTAGGCCAAGATCCATTACTTTCACAGACTCAACAATGGGTTTCACACAATACTAATAACAATGCACCTGCAGATGTAAACCACACCACCATCCAATCTATCCATTTGAGATTTTGTCATTTTTTACTTTTCAATACTGATCTCCGACTGATCTCGTCATATCTTCAGGGCAGCCTACTGGAGATTAGCACCAAGTGTCAAGAAACCCCCAACACCCATTCTTGAGTTTGACCGTGATTGTAACCTTGTTTCAGGAAAATCTGCACATTTTTGTTTGAGTTTGATCATAGAAAGCTGTGATTACAGTATGAACACAATAGTCTCTAAACGCCTACTGGTTTATATGTTAACGTTTTTTTAAATTACAGTATAGCAGTTGCCTGCAAAGACTTTGATCAGTGTCAGCCATTTTGTGGAGGCATTCTATCAGACTGCCCTTGAACGTCTCCTTTGAACAAAGTACAATGAGATTACCTTACAAACGTAGAGGATACATTGTCCCTGTACAGGGTGTCAAGGTTAGTCTTTTGTAGGTATACAAAACCAACAGAGTGTGTCAGCCTCCTAAGCTCTGACAACTAACAAGATTTGTACACACACAAATCTTGTCAGTTAAAGGGATATTTCACTTTCAGTATTTAGTTATTTGATATTCATTTTAGCTGCCCTGCCCCCTTCCTATACAAACCTGTAAATTCTAAATTTGAACATTTTAACCATGGAATCGAAAACACCCGTCCTTTTTTCTGGTGACTGCATGATAAAATAAATGAAAAAAGTAAAAAAAACAAGGCCCGCTCATGTATTAGTAATACTTTTTGATAAGGTAGAAAGAAGAGATCTGTAGCAAACCAAAATTACGTACATATAGGGAAATCAAACATGACTATTATACTGAAAACTATGTTTTATTTAATCTGCCAAAGAAAAACATATCACTTTGTGCCCAGATTAGAGGAGGTATATTGCCTTTATATTGAAACGTGTCGTTATGTTGGGCTAGATGAAGAAGATCGAATCTGCCAAATGTGTGATCTCAATGAAATAGAGAATGAGTATCATTTTGTGTTGTATTGTGCTTTTTATGGTGTGGTTAGAGAAGCGTTAATATGATGGATATGAATGATGCATAATTTATTAACCGTTTATTTGAAAAATACTTATTTAAATTGGCAAATTATCTAGAGAAAGCCTGGGAACTGAGAAAAAAGGCCATGTACAGCCAATAAGGAATATATATGCTAGTTACGGTGTTTTGTTTTTATTTGTTGTATTTGTATATGTTGCATGCGATCAGTACAGTAGTATGTGATCAGTAAAGAACTAAGTGTATAACTGTTTATTGTAACTTGTGTGAAAAGGTGTCATATAATCCCATGAGGGATGGGCCACAAGGTGGCATGACACTTAAATCTCTCATAACTGACAAATCTGTCATTGTAACAATGTAATGCCTATGTCTGGGTTAGTCCCGACTCTGCATGTCCTCTGTGACCTTCCCCCCAAGCCAAGGCTGCACCCATCTGCCCGCTAGGACGTGGAACAGTCGCCACGGCTCCCAAAAGCAGCTGGTACTGTTGCTAGGCGATGCAGCTCTGGGTGCCTGGCAACAGATGCTTCTCTATTCCAGTCATGACTGGGTGCAATTTCAGTCATGACTCCTCCTGTGATCGGTTGTGCATTCAGGATGGCCGCGGCTAGAGACACAATTAACGCTAGGGGCAAATCAAAGCGATACTTTCTCTACAACGCCCTTCATCCCGATTGATGGACACAGTTTGTGTTTGTTAATTAACTGGGCCTTTCAGATTGGTGTACTGATGACTCAGACCAAAGGTGTCTTGACAGATGACAGTGAAATTAAGTACTAATTAGTACATCTTCACTTAGAGTACTTTTAATTTCAATGAGACACTGAAACACCAGTGACAGAAGTAATCAAGAGATAAACTGACATCTTTCCTGTAACCCCATTTAATAATAAATGCTGTAAAAGGTGCTGCACAGTTACCTTTGTAAACAGATTAGGATAACGAAAGGGTCCATCATATGATGACTAAATAATGGCTAATCAAGTCCATATCTTGAGAGGAGAGCCTTGTCAGAACTCAGAAGTAAATGCCTATAAATTGAATTAAAAGTAAAACCGTAGAACAGTACATGTTCTATTATGTATATTATATTGCGACTGCAGGTCGCATTTACTATGAAAACGTGCATTTCCCGTCAGTCAGTCCGTCCCTCACGCCACGCCTCCATATATGGTCATGCATCGTGACATAACGTGACATCACCAGGGATGGATTTGCTGAACATCAATATTGGCCAGCAACACTACATCTGACCATAGACATATGGGTAGACGCCTCTTCCGGCTCTGGGGCGTCTGTATCTCAACGGAAAGCCACATGGAGGCAACGGGAGGCGATAGCGATGCGAGATTCCTTGCGAAGCATAGCGGAAGAACAGAAGGGGCCAATCAGAGGTGCGTGCCTTCAAGATTTCGCTTGATTTCCTGCTCCCGTTGCAGACGCTCCAACGAACCGCAGCGGCCAATGAGGCATCTATATTTTTAAGGGGCGCTAGCCCCTTCTATAAACAGCTTTTGTCCCCACCCGTCTCAACTTTTGCCATTGACGATGACCGGATAAATTCCGCTAAATATGACGCAAATTAAACATTGAAGGGAAAATTTACGTCATATGTAAACGAGCAAATCGGCTAACTAATTAGATGTTAGTGGGAGCGCTTGGCCAATAAGGGACCACCTTATGTACCTTATGTAGAAATGTCCGCTAACATAAATTGATGTACACGCTCCAGCGCCAGTACAGAATTCATTCCATGTTGATCTGACCCCCCCATGCCAAAGCACCAGTGCTCGCCCAGCAGTCTGCCGTCACCCAGGCGGATGCGTGCACGCGACCTCAGGGCGTCTTACTGGTGGATAATACCTATAAAATATAACTGTATCAGAGTGGCTTATTAGCATGAAATAAATAATTAATTATTAGTCACTCCTGTAGTTTATTCCATAGATAGACCGTTCACTGCATATGTATCTGTATCAGATAGAGTTCATAAAGCCAACATAGAAATAGAATTGGCCACTTATGCTGTAAATTGTACTTAAATGTTTTTTCTCAAATGCCCTAATGGTCCTGCTAGCACTTTATGATAAAAAGAACACATATACTTAGATTTTGATGGCATTGCTCTATGCCTTGATAATAGTTACTAGTTAACCATATCTTTTTGACATGGGTTCCCTAAGGGCCGATTCATACTCCTATTTTAGAGCCGAATAAAAGTCGGTTCGGCACTGTAGAGCCTACAATTTGACGTCATTTGAGGTTCGGGGGGGCGGGTACCGTCCTAAAGTCGGCTCTTCGTGCTACTGAAAATTTCTGACGAGCCGAAATCATTTCGGCACTACAGCGCCGAAACAGCGGTAAAATAGGAGTATGAATCGGCCCTAAGGGTCGATACTCCTACTACTTCGAATATCTGCCAAAATAGCCAAACTACAAGCTCACGTGTTGTGAGCGGCTATTTTCCCAGATTGATTGTCCCAGAATAAGGACACTAGGGTTGATTTGGTTAAGTTGTTACTGGAAATGACTCACTGATGAAAACAGAGCATGTCCATACTTTGGATAGCTTTACTAATGGACCTGCAAATATTAGATTACACTGAAACAATTGGATGACATTAGTAAACCATAATCTCATAACAGCCATTAGCAGGATGGATGTCTCCTAGGATCTCTAATGACTATTGACTTCCTCATTAGGGATGGAACTCACGCGATACCTGAACAAAGTCAATAACAAATGTATTGGTATATCAATAAGCTTTAGGCTTATCAAACCGGTTATCGAGCATAGCGGCCCATGATGTCCTCAATCAACAATCAAGACAGGAGGACAGAAGAAAGAAAGAAATCAAATCACTCACACTGGCACAAACATAAAAGTGTATTGATACCTGCCAACCAGCGCTGAAGGGGTAAACAAAATTACGCTTTTAAAGTGACGGTAGAAACATTAACCAGTTAACGGTTACTTCAGTAAAATTACCTTCCGTTTGTTAGAAATGTACTGTATTTGAAGGCACTAGTAAAATGTAGCGCAAGTCATATTTTTTTGGGTTAAATAAATATATTAGTTATATAAAGAGTTAAATAGTTTATAAAAAGATAGATACATGAAGAGACAGAAGAGCCTAGGGAACTGCATAAGCAGCCCCCACTCCATTTGTCTGCGCCAACTGCACTAGAGACACTCCAGAGTGGGGCTCTTCAGCCACAGCCACCTGCAAGAAAACCTGACCACTCAGGCCAAATCCATCGTCAGTGACGGATGCCTATGATGATGATGGTCAGCCACAAACTCAGTTCGTTGTGTCACTCACAACTGGCCAAGTTCAAATTGTCGCCTCACGTCTTCCTTCAAGATAATAGAAAAAGCTCAATAGTGATCTCGATAAAAGCCTGGCTCGATAATCCGGCTCAATGTGGTGCTCAACTGCTCATTAACAATAAAAAACTTACAAGCTCCATCCACAGAGTTATAAAGAGACCGGACCGGGAGCCCCCCGCCATTAATTTCAATGGAAGTTGCTCAGCTTGTCATGTAGTGTCTGAAAAAAAAAAAATTTGCTTCTATATAACTGAAGTGTATTGTGATCCATGTCTCCAGCTCTTCTCCTGCCTAACTCAACTTGGAAAAGAATGCTGTATTATAGTAGTTATGTCAAGCTGTTTTTCTTTGTTTTTTTTTCTTTTTTGTGTATGTTTTTTGTTTCTTCTGTTTTTTGTTTTCATTGATTCGTATGTTTTACTTGTGTTTGATCATTTATTATTTGGTGTAAAAAAAAAAGAAAACTTTTGAATAAAAACAAAGTGGCTCAGTGGCGTTTTGAAGCATCCGGAAGAACACTCTACTTCCGCATTTGACAACCAACAGTTGGTGGTCAAATGCGGAAGTGCAAACAAGCGCTTAATCTTAAACTCCAGCTGCACGGGGTTTCCTCGTGCTAAATACCCGCCTGCAGTTCCAGCTGCTTACAACCTGTTGGCTGTTAACAGATATTGCTGAATTCACAACGTGCACGACAACGCACGCACACACAAACAGAATGTCATCTCAGTTCCCAATCTGCTCTAGAATTTATCTTGGCAGTGAGTTGTTGCTATGAGAAAGTGAGACAGTTGCACAATACCGTGCCGGTGTGTGTGTGTGTGTGTGTGTGTGTGTGTGCATGAAAAACAGACACATCCATGGAGACTCAAAAGTAAACAATGTGCAGATCGGATGCCTCCACAGGCGAACACACCACAGCAGCCACAAGCCTGACGAAGACACACACCAGTTTCACACACCCATCCAGAAACAAATGAACCACAAAAACACCAGATGAAATGAAGGGGATTCTCTACATAGAATCCATGACAACTTTAGGGGAGCTCTGTCGAGTCAGAGCTGCTGGAATTAACTGGGTCCCTCCACATAGTCACCACTTTGGAGAGTCTCCTCCAGCTTTGTCCGGATAACCGAACATTTCACAGGTCAGAGCCCGGATGGCATGCACACCGAGCACAGGGATCAGAGCAGGGATTTGGAAAAATCCAAAAGCAAGGTTGGTTTACAATGCAGTGGCTTTGTGTGACGCAAACTCATTAACAGGCATGGAGAAGAAGGGGGTGCTATGGGTGTTATGTAAGAGCTACGGCTGAGCAGACGTTCTTATACAACAACTATCTGGCTTGTGAGACTTGTACATACGCATATATTGGAGTAATTAACCTCCGTGTGTGGTGCTGGAATAGTTGGGCAATACATCAATATTATATAAATATCGTGAAATGAGACTAGATGTCGTCTGGGTTTTCTTTGTATCTTTATATTGTGATATGACATACATGTTGTCTCTTTATGGCTTTAAATCCTTTGAGCCCTATTTTATATATTTTTCATAAATAGTGAAAATAACCCATCTACAAGCTCACATCACGTCACAGAGTACATCACATGTTTGTAGATCTTAGCTAGTTTTGAATATTTTTGAAAAAGTTATATCATCACAATATGACATTATTGTGTTGATAATTGATTTTGTCCATATCACCAAGCTCTTCGTCCAAATTGATCTTGGGCTGGTGTTGTGAGAAGATGTAACATATCAATTATAATCAATACATTTTGAAGAGACTACTAAGAATATGTTCCATACGGTACCTTCTGATATGGCGTGTGGTTTAATGATGCAGCACGTGCAGTCTGTAAAGTTGGCTGTATTTGAGAGGCCGTGACCCATAGTGGATGGAAAGAAAAACTCAAGTTCCTAAAAATAAATAAAAATAAAAAATAAAAAAATAACAGTGAATGCATATTAAATACATCTTTGTAAATGTGAGCTGTGCAGAAGGAGGGCATGTGTCGAAAACATTCTAAAAGTGATTTATACCATGCCTAATGTCATGCACCGAAACAAGGAAATCTGCATATGCCATTTCCGGTGCATGACATGATGCGTGTCCGAGTATAAATCAGGCATTAATATAACATGTCTCACTCTTGCTGCTGCAGTGACTGAGTCAGAGCCGTGTGCCGCGTTTTGGACACCATCTGCTCCGAACTGAGCACGGATGCTCTCCTGAGCTTCCCCCCGCGCGATAGACGATTCGGTTGGTCCCAGCAGCTTCCTCCAGACTGATATGGCCTCCTCGCCCATGAGCTCCATGGCAACCACCGGGCCCGAGGACACATGCTGCACCAGGTTACTGCAAAATTCGTCACCCAGTGAATAACCTTTTGATTCAGATGCAACTCTCATAGACACGCGCACGCATGCACACGCTGTTTCAGAACTATGTCACATCTGGTCAAACGTCAGGGCAATGTCACTGGGAGGACTATCAGAGGTTACGCTAATGATGAAACCTCCTCTGCTAGCTCCCACCAGCTCCTGCCTGGTAAATCATTCACACAGGAACTCACTTGAAGAAAGGCTTTGACTGGTGTTCCATATAAAAGTCTGCTGCTTGCCCCCTGTAAGGGAAACCATAAACTTGGGGTTAATGAGTGTCCAAGACAGATCAGATATTCAATGTTAACTCTAAGGAATAGCCCCACAAGGGCCACAACTGTGGATCCTATGTGTCGTTAGTATCAACAAGCCATGGTCATTGGTATTCACCAATACTATAGTTAGTACTAGTAGTATACAGTTATACTTGACATTTTTGGCAGGTGCTAATTGCTAGAAAGGTGAACAAAATATACTAATTAGCTGGTATACATTGTAACTTTGTTCATTTGTAACTTCACTAGTCTACGTAACCTTCTACAGGAACATTTCATTTTTAATGTCGTTTATATTTTCTCCATTTAGTCCCCATGTAATATGTCCCCGTCAGTGCTGAACCCTTCTGGATGGCTTTGGAGATGGTGGCAGAAAACCAGGAATCTCCTACGATAAGTGACTTCACTTCTTTTCAGGCATGGAAAGGAACACACAATTCCTTGCAGGAACCAACCAACCCATGGACCATATTCACACGGCAGCCATGTTGGATTTTAAATTCATTAACTTAATGGCCGGCGTGTGAATATGATCAATAGGAGTGCCTAGTGCAGCGACAATGATCAGGGTTCCCTGTGAACAGCTTCCCTGTGAACATGGCCAAGTGTGATTCTAAGCACGGTGGTGGGCAGAACTTCCACCCTGTGCCACTCGGAGGCCCCTACAAGAACATAAATGTACATTGTGTACAGTTGTCTTTGTGCATCTGTGTGTGTGTGTGTGTGTGTGTGTGTGTGTGTGTGTACTTATCCTGCCTCAGGCAGTTCGCAATCTATTACATCTTTAGAATGATTCTGATTTGTAATTATGTTTAAAGAGCTCCCTTCAAAAACATGTTGTTATCAACTGATTGATCCTATGCACATCTGAACCACAACCATAACGAAAATGTGTCCAGGCGTCACCAATCAGCTGCATTTCTCATGATGGATTACACCCGTCAAGCCAGTATGCTTCGCGTTCTCGTAACTGTCTACTGAAGCGAAGTAGTCTGTCTCTGCAAAAGGGAGCGAGGGTGCTTGGAAGACACGGCAAGGCAAAGACAGAAACTTATCCGTGCCTTTTCCATAAATGCCATGAATGTCTGCTCCCTGAAGGTATTCCCTCCAGGGACTGGTGGTGGACAGGAAATTGACCATGCATTATGCAGCCTTTGCTATCATGAGGTGCTTTGTTTTCATGTCCAAGGCAGAGAAACCGTCTTCACAGTTGCTCAGCTCACACAGGTACTGGTACCAAAATAAAGTCTCCAAAAAGGGAGCTACAGTGTATGATTTGTCATTTGAAATACAGCACCTGCCCTTAAATGGTATGCAGATGTGCCTGACCTCTGTTGATCCTCTAATGTTAATGACCAACATGCACAGGGAACCACATCCACACACAAACAGCCCTGGGAGTGTTGTTTGTGTGTGTGTGTGTGTGTGTGTGTGTGTGTGTGTGTGTGTGTGTGTGTGTGTAATCATATAATATATAATATATTTTTGTGCCTTGAGAACATACACAGAGAACACCAAGATTATGCTGCGATAAAGTAGAGTGATTCTTAATCAAAACAAGTCTGATTGTTCACCCCAAATAAAGGCATCAACTATATGAATACTATTTACACTGATGCATTTTCGGATGTTTATTCGCCACGCTCCCGGTGTGTAAAGACCTTACACTGCAGCCCTTTTCTCGTATCTGCAACAGAATAGCAATGGCACTAGCCGCTACATCAACATCTGACCAGGACAGGACAGAGGACACATCATCTTTTATGTTATCATCGTTGTTTGCTATAAAATAATCTCCCCTGTGGCAAATCCACATCCCATGTATAATTGATGTGATGGCCCACAAAGAAGAAAGCTGTATCGATTCGTCTGCCCCCGATGCCACCGGAAGAAACGTAAAAACTCAATTATACTGGTAATCGGATCCGCTTGTTTACATTTTGCTCCAACATGTATTTTCTTTTTTTCTTTTCCTACATTTTTATCCCACGATTTTGTAACCCAGTTTTCTTTTCACCCCGTGCCAATTATCTAATGTAATCCTCGGCGCTACACTTCCTCTGCCAACCTGGGGGGGCAGCAGACTGACCTCATGCCTCCTTCTATGCATGAGGAGTCCAAGCTGCTTCTTTTCACCTGACAGAGTGGAATTTCCCCGGACGGACGTAGCGCGTGGAAGGGACACTTTATTCCGACTAGTTCCTTTCCCCTACATCAGGCGCCCCGGCTGGCCAGGGGGAGGTAGTTTTAGAGACCAGGACTACGGCATGTTTTTGTGAGGGTATCTACCCTAGGGGACACGGGGAGAACATGCAAACTTCACACAGAAAGGCCCTATCGCCAACCCCCGCCTCGGGTATGGGCACTGATGACGCGGAGGAGGGAACACGCCGCCAGTGCCCACAGCGTCCCCAGTGGGAATCGAACCCAGGACCTTCTAGCTGTGAGGCGACAGCACTACCAACTGTGCCACCGTGCCACCCCAACATGTATCTTCATTGTCAAGAAAAGTGGTAGTACGATGGGCATCTGTGCTACAGAAACATGACAATGAAATGTCTGTGTGTATGAGTGTGCGCGTGGAGGTTGGTGCACAGTAAAGTCCTCAGTGTAAATGTAACTGTAAAATGTAAATCATTGTTTGTTTCTAATTGATTGATCTCCCTCTTCCACTTTGTCCCTTTCTTTTTTATGGAAATAACAAAACAATAGAAATTGCACTAATTACACTAATATAGGGCCTATACCCAAAAATAGAATGGGGTGAAAAAAGGACAGGACCAAGTACAGACCTGTGGGTGTAAGGGGTCCAGCTTTAACAGGAAAGGATATAATATAATTTCATGGCAGGATGCATTTGCTCTTCTGCTTGAAGACCAAATGTAGGTAATTAGTGAAATTCCAGTGCCTTCTGCCCATTGGCATGCCATATGTTCCAGACATGAGGAAGCTGCACTGTCTGCCTGCAAATGGGAGAGCTCCGGCACCGGGAAGCCTTGAAATACCTCCCTCTTCTGGACATACAATTCAGTCTGATAGATTAATTATGTCTGTTAATTTAATGACAGTGACAGGGAATTGTTGGCCAGGGAGGGACTCAAATACAAACATGCATGGACGCACACACGCACCCCAACCAGGCTTACCCAGTCAGCCTGACCATTTTGGCTTTGGTCACGATCAAGTTCGCGGCATATATCATCTCAAGGATGTTTCCCATCTTGGCAACTGCATCCGGTTTGAGCATAGCGAGAGTTCTGGGGTGAGAAATTATAGGCAGAGGAGATGAGAACATACACAACGGAAGAAAAATAAATCTAAGACTGACGAAAACCTGTGACACTGTGAAGGGATTGTCATGGCTGAGTGTAAGCAGGCTACAGACAGACAGAGGTGCTTGTTATTTTCACGGCAGAGGTCTGTGGAGCTACAGTGTACTATTTGACTATTTTGATCAGTGATCAGACAACAAATTACTGGCTCCGGGGACAGCTAGCCAGCGAGTAATAAACGAAACAACCACAACGAGAAATTGTCATGTTAAACTACACTGTAAAATCCTGAGTTACTTTGGAACCAAATTTGTACATGCCCACCCCTGATGTACACAGTAACATTTTGTAACTTTAAGAAGAGTGTACAACAACCTCTTTTTGATCTACCGGGTCATAAACCTGGGCTATTGAGGTGATGATGAAAAACAACCATTATTAACCATACATTATACTCAAACTTTATCATATCTTTATTATATGAAATGATTAATAAATCATAGTTCATTAGGTTATATTATTAAGATTATTATTAGATTATACTGCACTTTTTCTTCTCAGCTTCAATTGATCACTGCCTTTGGTGCTTGAATTTCCCTTATGGGATCAATACATGTCTTATCTTTCTTATCGTATTGCTAACTTTTAGTTAACAAATATTACAATGCACAACAATCCTTAGATCATTACCATTTGTATAATCTCTGAAATGAAAACTAAAATCAGTTTTCAAATTATATTAACTGAAGCGGTTTTACCCCAAGTTATAACAACAACGTTTACTCCATGGGGTAATTTACAGGGACACATAGAACAGTAGAAATGGAGATGAGACTAAATTAGAACGCAATTATTTGAACCTACATGCAGCAGGATTCTTTTTTTTTTTAATCATCACCAAATAATGTCAGAGTGGGGATTGGATTTGTCACTGTTAAATATAGAGCATGTAATTTGAAAGGATTACAATTATCAGATGCATTTTGGTTACATTTGCACACTCAGAGTTAAATAACACTAAGGATTTCACAGTGTATGTGGACACAACCAACAGAATCATACCTTTCTTTTTTGCTACCAAGTTTGTTTGTTGTATATTGGTCTCCATATCCAATCAGACTGAGTTGCCGTGAGAACACATTCACCCGATTCCCAACAAACAGATCCTCCTGGCGTAGGTCATCATATTTGGTCCTTCTCAAAAAGATCCGCTGGTTTTTCACGTCGAACTGTGAATCAAACAGGCACATCCCTAGTAAGACTACATTTAGAAGCTAACCTGAAGGGCTGGAAGTCTGATAAGACTGAAAGCTCAAAACAAAGTGAAACATTTAATTCCATCCATTTATCAGCTATAGTGGAAAATACCTCATAGGGTTGGTCTCCCTGCAATTTTGAACTACATACTCACTCTCATATTTATTGTTGTTGATTTTACAATGGAAAATAAAATTACCTATTTGCACACTTAAGGTGTGACCCTTGTTATGCTGGTAAACAGATCAGGACGTATGCAAAGCCGTGGCGTAGACTATACAGTTATGTATGAGTTGCGTCAGAACTAACATTACAGCTGAGCGTAATAACGATTCAATTATTAAAACCTGTCACTGATACTAAGTAGGCTAAGGCTTCGTACACACATAAAGAACAACTGTGCTGTGCTCTGCCTGTGTTCCATGGCCGCCCCAATGCTTTTCCAATGGAAGTCACATGGTTTGACCAAACACTTTTGATCAGCATCACTGCATGCCTGGATGCCACAGACTGAGCTTCTCTTCTTCCCAGCTAAGTCCTGCCCTATGCGGGAGCTTACTATTTCCGTAAACAATGCCCTGGTAACGTCTGTCCCAACAGCCAGGAACCTTGGTGTTGTCCTGGACAGTCAGCTCTCGTTCAAAACTCACATCACAGCTGTCACTCGATCCTGTAGGTTCACACTCTATAACATAAGACGAATTTGACCGTTCCTCACCGGCATGTGCACTTAAGCCTCTCCAACTGATCCAAAATGTCGCAACTCGCTTGGTCTTCAACCAGCCAAAATTCTCACATGTCTCCCCCCTGCACTGGCTCCCGGTCGCTGCACGCACAGAATACAAAACTCTGATGCTGGATTCAAAGCAACCAAAGGTATGGCTCCCCCATATCTTGCAAGCATGATTGAACCCTACAAACCCTCCCACGCACTCAGATCAGCCAAGGCAGGGAAGCTGGAAGTACCCTCACTAAAAACGCTGGGACAACGCTACACACGTCCCAAACTCTTCTCCCTTCTGGCTCCAAAACGGTGGAATGCACTTCCCATTGCAATCAGAACTGCAGCATCACTCCCAATCTTCCTCCGTAGTCTGAAAACCCACCTTTTCAGACTCCATCATGGCCCATAGCACTTACCCTACCCCCTTGGATAGCACTTCTTTAGACTTAGATAGCATTTGATACAGACTTATAGCATGTCATGTAGACAGCACTTCATAGTACATAATTATGTATAGTATATATGTATAGTTTCATTATATAGATATTCCACTGTTACGTTCTTAGCTTTCATGATAAATGATGTATGTGATGTATTTTTGTTCTTGTTTTTGTTCTTGTTTAATGTAAATCGCTCTGGATTAAGAGCATCTGCTAAATGCCTAAATTGTAAATTGTGGCCCAAAAAAACTACCAAACATTGCTTGATTGGTGTTTGGTACGTGTGAATGAGGACTACGGCTGCTGTATGAGTTTATCCGAAATTGAATTGCAGATTGGCTGGTGCTTTAATGTCATCATTCAATCAGTTTTATGCTTGGGAGGGGATTATCGACGCACCACTATTGGGAAGACAATAGACAAAAACTAAGCCTTTTCTGTATACAGTGTTTTTATCTGTCACTGGCTTGCTGCTCACTTTTGTTTCTTTTCTCATGCAGCTTTGATTTGCTCAGGTTGAACAGACAAAAAGAGAGATTTCCCTTACTGACGGCGTCTGCCACTGATTGAACATTCACAATCCAATTCACAATTGGTAGCGGCCAATGACTAACTAACAACTACAGGTGAATGTTGGCCACAAACGCTCAATGGCAGCTATTCGCCTCAAAAACTGCTTTTGTGTGTTTCCATTCACTTAATGGACAGAGGGTATTGTTTTGTTTCCTTTGTAAATGTAAGCCTGTAAAGCCCTTTGAACTTTTTTAACTGTGATTAAGGGCTATGCAAATAAACAAGACTTGACTATTGGTTCAGTGTTCCACAAATTAATATAACTGGCCACTTGGGATGGAATGTGATGTCCCAAGAACGTTGCCTGGTCATTCTAATCAGCCATACATCATATTAGCTAGGGTTTCATAATCCTTACCATTTCCACTGTGCCATCTTTGGGGTAGTACAGAAGTTGGTAACGACGCAAGAGAGATGCACTGGGGTCAAACCACTCAGCAAGAAAAGCATAGCGTTCCGCCTGTGAGAGATATTCAGTGACATAGAAGTACTCACATGTTATCAATACTGCAATATACTTTATGTTACAAGTAGATGTGCTATATTAAAAATGTACAAAATGATTGGCATTAAAATATACTTAAAAGTACAAAAAGTTAAAGTGCAGAATGTCCCATTTCACAAGTTCGAATATTCTATCTATATATCTATCTATCTAATCTATACAAAAATCTTTTGAAACACAATGCTCACAATCTGTCGCATCGAACTTGTAGATCAGCTATTTTCAAATGGCCGATTCGATATATATATATATATATATATATATTTATATATATGGCTGAAGCCGTTGGTTAGTGTGTTAAGTAACTAGTAACTAAAGTTTTATAGTGGAGTAAAAAGTACAATTAGTAAGTAAAACATTGCACTTCTGTGAATGTTGACTTGATTCTACTCTACTCATATTTGCCATTGACAATGAAAGGAGAAATTTAGGTCAAATGTGACTTACATTTGTACGATGACAAGAGCGCCCATCACTTCCTATTCTTTTTTTGTAATTATATTGATTAGCTCGATTAACTGTTGCAAGTGGATGCTCAAAAAATGCAAGATGTTAACTCTGGTCCATAGCCCTAATGCTTTGATTATGCCCTTAATGCAGGGCAGAATCAAAGCATGAAGGCTATGGACCAGAGCTAGCAAGATGTCATTTCAGATGAAAGTTGAAAACTGTCCAGGGAAGCCTCATCATTCACAAATACTAGCTCTGTAGCTCATCATTTCTAACAGAACAATGTTAATACTGTAACGTTTAGTAGTAACGTTAGTAGCGTTCTTACTAATAGTAGCCTATATGCTGATAAATATTAAAAAATAAAATGTCAAGGAATGATTAGCTATAGCTGGGCTAACGTTAGCTCTATTATTAGCAGACGTATCTGTTCCAGAGGTTTCAGAAGAAGCCTCTGCAAGCGCATTGTAACGGTTAAACAACAATAATATAACATGTGCACTGAAAGGAATGCTTGAAGTAATCTCCAAACAAACTTACCATTTATGGAAAATACTCGATAACTTGATGGCACCTGTGTTTTGCTATTGCTACTATAGCTAACCAGGCTGTCACCATAGCAACGATGGTGCGTTAACTTAAACGCCGTAAGGGGAGATAATTTATTCCACATAGAATTTGGTAACATGTAACATGCATGTAACCAGTTTCTACACTTAACTAAATGCAAAGCCTGTACACTACAGAGAGACCTATATTATGACACGTTATTTTCTATGACAAATGCAAAAATGTTTTATTCAACAATTTGATCAAATCTTTGGACGATTTCTTATCATGCGTAATATATTTTTTAATAACAAACAACACTTTTCATTAATATGTAAATGTGAAACATTACAATTAGGATTTCAAAATATCCCCTCTCTTAAACCTATGATGCTTTCAACCAATTTACAATCATTATTTTGGTACAAAAGTACACGGAGTTATCTTAACTTGAACGCAGCAGACCCAGAATGCAACCGCCACACAAACAACAATTGTCACGTGTTTGTCTAGGCTTACTTATCTGCGAAAATAATTATGATTATGGGCTGAACAGTTAACTCAGAACTCAACTCATCAAAGGGGAAGATAATCATTAACAGTTCATACTTCATAATCGCTTAAATCATTTACATTACAACTTGTTCTTCGGCTTCTTCCCATACCTTTGTTCTGAGTAAAGTTTGATGTAGGTCTTTGTCAAAATGACATTCGTTGGGGATCTAACGTTTGACAGGAAGGGGCCTCCTCTTATCTTGGATGGCGGTCTTGCAACAGAGCTTGAAGCGCAGGGTCTCAAACTGGAGGTAACTTGTCTTTATGAAATTCAAGTCATCTTGGGAAGAAATAAAACGTCTGGGTTTCCGAGGCTATCTTGGGAATGACTGACAGCTTTTGAAATTGTTACGCCGAAGGCGGCGTCCTATCGAATTGTGTGACTCCGGGCCAATAGTGGTCGTACGTCGTAGCCCTGAAACGGACTGTCAATGTCATGCGTACGTGATCTTGATTCTTGACTTGAATTAAGTGAAATGTAACGTTTGGTTAAAAATGGTGGAATGACTTAGTGTGAAATGTAGGAATCAGTCCTAAACTAAACTACATACCGGTATCTGTCTTTCTTGTCCTGTGACTCCTGTCCGACAATAAGCGACAACCTGTGACTGTCACCTGGCGTCGAACATCATACATGCGATACTGTCATAGGTCACCAATAGTAATAGTAATAGGCGTAGTACATTGGCTGAATCTCTGCACACAGCATGACATAATGAAAGTGATAGCAAATGTGGCACCACCATATCCTGACTTTAGAGGTATCAGGCAGGCACATCAAAGTGATATCCAAGAAGTGACTCATCTTTCCTTGGTTAAAAGAGACAAGAACCAATGCTATTGCTGTCCATTCCACTCTATTCACATCACATCTAGCACTGGTCTGCATTGCAAGCAGCAGCACCTCCACCAGGAGCATCGGTACAGTACCAGCCATGCCATGGCCAGGCCCAGGGCAAAAACAAAACGCCTGTTGTCTCCGAGGCTAGGGCAATACTAGCCTAAGATTTAGACTCTCGTAGATGTATTTGATCGATTCTGACATTTTCAATTTACGAGAGTCTGTGTTCATTTCCCTGATGGGGAGAACGGCACCATCTGCCCCCTTAGGGACCGAACACGTACAAATCCATAACACAAGTCGCTTACCCTGATGCCCCGAATGTTAGAGGGGCCTACGGGGTGCTTGTGCAATGTGTTAGTCCGTCGTTTTCAATAAAGAAGTGTTTCAATCTAGTTTGTTGCGTTGCGCCTGTTGTGATAGATAAGACTGCCCACTGCGGGGAGGCAGGTAGTTCGATAATAAAGATGGTGGAATGATCACACCAGGACCAGGTCTCTCCGAGTAAATTCATAATACTGCATGGTGTCAGAGTAAAACTACGATTTTTTACAACGACATGGAGACATTAAAACCACCACAGACACTGTGTCTTGACGGGAACACAGCAGAAAACTGGAGAAGATGGATTCAACGCTTCAAGTTGTTCATGTGCGCCAGTGAAAAGGATAAGAAAGCAGAGAAACTACAATGTGCCATGCTTCTTCACTGTGCCGGGGAACAAGCGCAGGAGCTGTATAACACATTCGTATTCAGAGATGGATAAGATTGCACCTCTCATTCAAAAGTTTGAGGACAACTTACTGCACACCAAGGAAGAACACGGCATATATTCAACAACCGGGTACAAAAACCAGATGAGATGATCGATCAGTATGTTACAGACCTGTCACCTACGAATCTTATCCAGAAACTGTGAGTATGGAGATTTATTGGATGGACTTATCAGAGATCGGATAATAGAAGGCATAAGAGACAATGACACTCGTAGAAGATTGCTGAGAGAAGACCAGTTAACTTTGGTAAAGTGCATTGACATGTGCCGTGCAGCAGAGTGCACACAACAACAGATGCAGACTTTGACTGCCGGTGCTGCTGGCGCCAATACTGACGCTTGTGTTGTTAGCGCAGTGACACAGAATGGCTTTGAATAGGCTCTGGGCACACAGGAGCGTCAGATGAAGCTGAAGTTTTCTTCTTCGTGGGGTTTTTAGACAGCTGGTGGATGGAAAAGAAGCTCCACCTCCGCGCCCGACGGACGCGACGGACAGCTTCACGGACGCGCTCTCCTGTATTGCAACTGGCTATCGAGTCATGACTGTCTAGTCGACTGGTTAACGTACGTGCCTTTGGAACTGGTAACCCGGGTTCGCCTCCCGGCAGAGGAGTTTTAAAACTAGTTTTGTTTTCGCCGACGACTTGCGCGACGGCCAGCTTACATCTGACGCTGTCCTCCGCGTCAGATGTAAGCTGCCGACAAGCATAAAAATTAAGTGTGTCACCCGGCGGTGAGAAGGAGATTTTTGATTGATTGATTTAAATATTTATTAACAGTTTGCAGAATTACAATACATTTCAAGCACAAACTCAATACAAAGACTGTTAACTGTGAGTGGACGACCCAATTAAGCATTACACTTGTTTACAACAGGGTCCACATTGTTCAATTCATCAAAACATTAAAGACGTACAAATAGACACTTCTATATAGAACAGAACAGGAATTCATCATAAAACAGTGTTCCCTGACCGGGAATCGAACCCGGGCCGCGGCGGTGAGAGCGCCGCACCCTAACCACTAGACCACCACGGAGATGATGATGATGTTGATGAGAAGAGCTGTGGAGGCTGAAGAGAACGGGCTATTTTATAAAGTATAAAGTTATTTTCAATGTCATGGATCAGGGTTACAGTAAATGACAATGTAATTCAGCCAGGGGTGCCATGGATGAAAAGATTACAGGGGTGATCTGAAGCAAACATGAGAACCAATGCTTTACTTTATTTCTTCAGACGATTTTTCAATGTTTTGTTAACAATTTGGACTGAATGTTACTTCGAGGTGCCCCAATGCCCAGTCTGCCTGTATCCCTCGACATGGCTTTACAAATCCCTCCCAGGATTTGTTTGAGAAGACAACTACAAGTGAAACTCCTCCCAGTGGATGGGCTGCAGGCTGCATCTGTTCCATTGGCTAGTGCCTATCACTGCCGGGTGACGCGCTTCATTTTCACGCTTGTGCGCGGCTTCCATTTGAGTCTGGCCGTCGCGTCCATTTGAGTCTGTCCGTCGCGCGCGGAGGTGGAGCTTATTTTCCATCCACCAGCTGTCTAAAAACCCCACGAAGAAGAAAACTTCAGCTTCAACTTCACGCTCCTGACGCTTGCAGTGTGCTCAGAGCCAATGTACGGGACGCGCATGCGCAGAGAGGCAGAGAACCTCCGACAGTAAGATCACAACGTGACGGGAGGAATGATTACACTGAACGAGAGTACATGGTGGTGGACTGTAAATACTGCGGCCAGACACATGCCAGAAGGAGATGCCCTGCATATGGGAAATTTTGCACAAAATGCAACAAATCAAATCACTTTGCAAAAGTTTGCAGAAACAGAGTTGTAAATGAGATACAGGCAGATAGTGAATCAGATGATGATCTTCATATTGAAGCAATCAATATTGAAGAGGTTACAAGCAGTGCAGAGGAAAATGCATGGTATGTCAAACTGGGCATTAAAGACAACAAAGTGAAATTCAAAATAGATAGTGATACAGCTGCACAGACAAACGCCATTTCAAAACAGCAAGCCAGAATGATACAAAAATATTGCCCATTCAATATCAGACAGCACAGAAAACGCCTAACTGGATATGGAGGCAGGAAACTGTCTGTTGTGGGCAAATGCAAGCTGCCCTGCACTTTCAAAGGAAAGACCTACATATGTGAATTCTCCATTGTAGACATGCCCACTGCGTCATATTTATTTTTCGCCATGTGTGTGTGTGTGTGTGTGTGTGTGTCACAGGGGGACCCATTGTGGAGTGCCAGAGTTTTGCACACCAATCCACAGGCTATAAGAGATGCTCATTTAAGGTAGGCATGCCTGAGTAGAGTACTAATGCGTGTTAATCAAGTCACAAACCAAATGTAAGACATCACTGACACATGAAAGCTGCTTTATCCACCATTCCATATTTTGAATTATATTTCTGTAGATTTCTCCTCCATGGTGCTGATGTCATCACAACGGCCACATACCAGGCAACTATCGAGGGATTCATCAAGCACATGGACATGACCTCAGACTCAGCCAGCAAGTTGCTGATGTCTGGAGTTCATCTGGCCAAAGATGCAGTGAAACAATTTGTATCTGACCACCATCCAACAGGTAACCAATGCTAACCATCCACTGTGGCGGCAGTTGCATAGGAGATAGTGGTAGAGCGGCCGTTTGGGACCTGGAAGGTGCCTGGTTTGACCCCCGGCTCCTCCTCCGTGCGTGTTGACGTGTCCTTGAGAAAGACACTGAACAGTGTTTCCTGCAGGAAAAGGCCTTGGCATGGTGCTGGGCGCGGGGGGCCCAATGTTTTGATTAATTAATTAATTAGATTAATAAATTAAGATTAATTTGGATTATTGCTCTTGTATTGCTATTGGAGACACTGGGGAGGCACTGGGGAGGCACTGCAGGGGCACTGGGGGGGGGGGGCACTAGGGGGGCACTGGGGAGACATGGGGAGGCACTGGGGGGACACTGGGCAGGCACTGGGGGGACACTGGGGAGGCACTGGGGAGGCACTGGGAAGACACTGGGGAGGCACTGGGGGGACACTAGGGAGACATGGGGGGACACTGGGCAGGCACTGGGAAGACACTGGGGAGACACTGGGCAGACACTGGGGAGGCACTGGGGAGAAACTGCAGCCACTGGGGAGACATTGGGGAGGCACTGGGGAGCCACTGGGCAGACACTGGGGAGGCACTTGGCGGAAACTGGGCAGGCACTGGGGGAGGCACTGGGGATGCACTGGGGAGGTACTGGACATTTCATATGACACACACTATGATTCACTATCCCCCTCAAAAAAGAAAAAAAAAAACTTATTTTTTCTTTGGAAGCTTGGCATGGCGCGATTTATTTCAAGCATGGCGCAGCGCCATGCCAACAACATTGTGCAGGAAACCCTGCTGAACCTATTCCTGATGAGCAGTTTGGTTCCTTGCATAGATAGATACCTTTGCAGTCCGGGTGAATGTAATACATTTTGTATAAAGGCACTATAAACGGTGGTTCCCAAAATGGGGTCCGGGGACCCCCTTGAGGGAGTTAGAGGGGGTCCCCAGCTAAATGATAGTTTGGAACCAAATGGACCTTTATAAATTAACATTTATTTTACAATATAAATTGGTCCCAGAGATAGAAATGCCATTAAATGGGGGTCCGTAGACTTATGCATGTCAAACTGGGGGTCCTTGAAATTAAACAGGTTGAGAATCACTGCTAGACCTAAAAATCTCCTCTTAAGGGGGTCCCCGGCATATCATTTTCAAATGGGGGTCCGTGGGCTAATTAGTGTCAATTTGGGGGTTTGGGAACCACTGCTATAGAAATATGCCTTTATCCTGTTGGCAGTATATTCATATTGTAATAGTTTAACATGTTGACATGCTATCAATAGCTGATAAATAAGGTGTCTTTTCACTTTGATTCTAAAAGATCGAAGGTATCCTATGGTGGCAGGCTCTGTTGGAGCATACGGGGCATTTTTGCACGATGGCTCCGAGTATACAGGAGTTTATGCAAAGGATATGAGCATTGAGGTGAGTGGCAGTCCCATTTCAAATACATTTTCTAACCATAATGCAGGTTGAAGGGCTCACGTGAATGGCCCTCAGCGGAACAATGTTTACCACAATGTGTATTTTCAAGATCACTTACCAGAATTACTGTCATTAGGCCAGCTCATCAGAACTCTGCCATTATGGTTACAGTAGGTTAGTGGTACTGGTGAA
This sequence comes from Protomyctophum parallelum, assembly GCF_964188405.1. Classification (NCBI taxonomy): domain Eukaryota; kingdom Metazoa; phylum Chordata; class Actinopteri; order Myctophiformes; family Myctophidae; genus Protomyctophum; species Protomyctophum parallelum. The sequence goes on along the minus strand of NC_139701.1, from coordinate 21,310,662 downwards.
TAACCATGAGTATTACTACTATTTAATGCATTTGGAGGAAGCATTCAGTAAGTCCTCATATATTTATCAAACGTCTGTTCGTCTGTTCCCCAGGAGCTTAAAGCCTGGCATCGGCCGCAGATCAGCTCTTTAGTCGCGGCGGGAGCCGACATCATTGCTATGGAGACAATTCCAAGTATAAAAGAGGCAGAGGCATTGGTGGAGCTGCTCAGAGAATTCCCCAATTCTAAAGCCTGGCTCTCCTTCTCTTGCAAGGTTATCACTGTCTAATGTAGTCATACAGTATATTTAGTCTAGTACATATAAGGCACTTTAGGAGAGGGTGAATAATGAATATTGCTCCCATATATAAAATGTAGGGCATTAAAACAAATCTCTGGATTCTTATTATAAAGCAACATTAAGTAAAAACTATTTCAGTAGAAATAATTCATTTATTTATATGACAAACCTTTCTAGGATGGGACTCGTATATCAGATGGAAGCCTTTTTGCAGAGGCGGTCCAGATTGCCAATAGGTCAAAACAGCTGATTGCAGTTGGGGTCAACTGCTGTTCACCAACTCTAGTGAAGCCACTTCTAGACTCTGCAAAGTCAGTTCTCAGTCCAGAGCTCTTCTGGGTGGTCTACCCCAACAGCGGAGAAGAGTGGGATGCACAGAGCAAGTGAGTCTGATGATGTCATGTCACCATTATATATAACCCCCAGCCCAATGTAAACAAGCCATTTTAGCCATCTTTTCTGGGTATTTCAATCCTCTTAGGATACCTTGTATTGACCTGAGCTTTCTTCAAACTGTACTTACTCTACAAACTGTTAATACAAATTTCAATCAGTCAATCAAACCCACCCTACAAGTCTACCGTCGAGACTGCAGGCGTTTGGTTTTCAAAGGGGGGAAAAAAGCCTGGGCAAACCCATCAGGAAAAGTGGCATAGGAGTGGGAGTGAACCTTCTATTTCGCAAAACAAAAACAGTGCAGAGGGGCGTCGCTCCAAATTTGATGACGTCATTGTTCTGTTGCGTTCTACTGGGGAGGGGATCGGAGGAGGGGAGACGGGGTTGGTGAACCAACACGAAGTCGGCATCTTTCCAGCGCTACAAGTCTGGAGACTCTGGACTGCCCTCATTCAGAACAGTATTATTGACTTACGGTGATTCCTATACAAATGGTTGGATGTGAAATTGCTCTATACCAGATCCCAGCTTGATGTATTTAACTGAAAAAACATTTAGCATTTTTATGTGCAATTGAAAAGATCAAGATCAAAGGTAACATGAAATCGTATTGCAACTGGCATGTGATGTTTATCTTGGCGTGTGCATTGTGTCTTCATACACAGGTCATGGACAGCATCACAGAACACATTAGCAATTGAAGTACTAAGCAGTGAATGGATGAAGGAAGGTGCAGCATTGATAGGTGAGGAGAAGTTGTTTGTTTTGTCCCTAACAAACATTAAATCCCATTAACAGCATTTGTTTTGACACAGTTTGTTTTACATCATTACATCACCTAATCATAGCACCATGAGTTAGGGCCGATTCATACTCCTATTTTAGAGCCGAATAAAAGTCGGTTCGGCACTGTAGAGCCTACAATTTGACGTCATTTGAGGTTCGGGGGGGCGGGTACCGTCCTAAAGTCGGCTCTTCGGCTCTTTCTGACGAGCCGAAATCATGCGGTAAAATAGGAGTATGAATCGGCCCTTAGACTTTAATATATTAGCGTCCCTCACTTTACCCGAGTGTGATTTCTTTAAAGTATAAATAAGCCATACAGAAATTGAGGTCTGTTCTCTTTCACTCAGTAGGATCTTGTTTATCTTTGCTTATTTCATCAACAGGGGGCTGCTGTTGCATTGGTCCAGCTGACATAGCCAAGTTACGACAACAACTATTAGGAAGCCATTTACCTCTATCATAATTGGTGTGATAGAACAAGAATAATTACAAATCAGGTGCTCTCATCTCACCTTGCCTATGCCTTCTAAATATTATATTATAAAGAGATCAATCCCAGGGTGTCATGGTTTTTCCGTTGGTCACAGTACATAGGGGGAAAATATATAGACTACACACACAATACTTTATATAGAAAAAAACTTGTACCTCTTTCCTGCCATATTCTTGTCTTTGCTCCCTTATAGAGCAGACAAATGCCTTAAAGGTAATGTCAGGATTAGCTCTGGTCCATAGCCTTACTGTTTGATGATTCTGCCCTGCAGTAAAGGCTCATACATAGTCTGGATTTTCGGTGGTGGGGTGACCACCAAACTACAACATGACGTCACGAGCCGCGGTGAAGAGCAAACCACCGCTCCAGTCCTTCTCTCTGTTTTTACTCATCACCGCTCAACGTTATTTACTTATTTCAGCTCTGGTGGTCAGCTCACCGCCGAGTGGTGGTCACCTCACCACCGAAAATCCAGACTTCAGGCTATGCTACTTTCGTTTTTAAATCTCACCTGACCAGCCTCTCCTCTTTAGCGTAAATAAAAAGAACGTTTTTGCTACTTACCAAAACAAAGGCGGGTTGTGTCATTAGAAAGCCTACTTTCCTTAGTGGGAGCACTCTAAGCAAAAAGGGATTTTGTTTCCACCGGAAAAAACTCCTCTACCAATATTGCCCAGAAAATTGCCTCAGAGAATATTTTTCCTCCGGTGAAAAAAAATCCCTTTCTGGCCAAAAAGTACCGTTTATACGTGTGGTAGGGGGCTCAGAGTGCGTCCATCATAGAAGCAGTAAGGCTGTGGATCAGAGCTATGTCAGTTCAGTATTAGGAATGGGAAGTGAGAAATCTGTTCCTTGTCTCAATAAAGAACCACAAACCAAAACTGGTCCTGCAATAAACAATGACCTAGGAAGAGAAACTAAATGTTCTGAAGATGTTGATTTTTTTAAATAATTTTATATAAAATAAATAAAAACTCACATTCACCAAATACACATTGCCATAATAGACATACAGCAAAAGACAGATGGCACCACAGGGGCTCAAATGGAAATTGTGGCTCTACACATGGAATGAAAAACATGCAGTCCTAACTTTTCTGTGGTTCAGTCACACTTTGTTTGAATACCCACAAACGTCATTTTTGGTAGGGATGACCAGTTTCACCATGGACAAGGATAGGCCTTTGATTACATAGAGCGTAACAAGTCTGCCACTTTCACAACTATATTACATATTAGCACTCTACTGCAGTAGTCACTTTCAGCTAAATTGTCAAAACACAACCGACATGCCTGTACAAATTTATGGACTGCGGTTGTCCTCAATGTCGATAGTTCCCTATCCCTATTAAAATGATAATCATGTACACATAAAGCATTGCTATAGTGACTTCAAACTAACAGCTGTGATTATACTCCTGATTAAACCCAGGGAAATGCGATTGGAATAATCTGAACATAATATGTTTGCGGTGTGGTGGTAACCTGTAACAACACCTATTAGCTCTTATTTTGGTTTACATACTTACATACACCAGCAGACAGAAGTTAGTTATTTCAGTCTGTGAGGTCTTCTTCAAGGTCACTCTCAGGGGAGCTCCTCTGTCTGTACTCTGTAGTGTTGGACAGACGCTTCCAGGCAGTGTCTTTCTGGCCTCCCATGCTGTGGGAGCGTCCCAAGCAGGCCAGGCGCTTGGACGAGGCCTTTTCCTCGGCACCCTCATCCGTGCCCTCGTGGGCTCTCTCCGCACCCGCGTGGTGCAAGTCATGACGCAGGTTCTCCAAATTGAGAGCCCAGGGACCAAGCTTCTGCCAGTTCACCCGCTGGAAGGCCATGATGCAGTGAAGGTTGCCACCTACCTGTAAGGTTGTGATTATTCATCAGTAAGGTTAGTTGTCAGAAAGTGTACAGAAGCTCAAAATATTCAGTCAGCACAAGTACATAACATTGTATAATGTGTTTTTGGTGCCTTATAATCCCATAAAAGCGATGGGTCCGACAACCACTTGATATACATATTCTGAGGCAAACATTGGTGAAAACAGCCGATCTACAAGCTCATAAAGCAACGTCTTTTGAGATTGTACATTGGTTATTCGGTTTGGATTTTGTGTAAAGGGAAAAAAGCAGGGGATTCTGGACAACAAAGTATATTGTTTAAATGGTTAAGAGAAGACACAAACATTAACAAACACAAACTACGACGGATTAGACCGTTCCTCACCCAGGAATCAGCCCAGCTCCTAATCCAGACAACAGTCTTGTCAAAACTCGACTATTGTAACTCCCTCCTTACTGGCCTACCAGCATGTGCACTTAAGCCTCTCCAGCTGATCCAAAATGCAGCAGCTCGCTTGGTCTTCAACCAGCCAAAATTCTCACATGTCTCCCCCCTGCTCCGCTCCCTCCACTGGCTCCCGGTCGCTGCCCGCACAGAATACAAAACTCTGATGCTGGCATTCAAAGCAACCAAAGGTATGGCTCCCCCATATCTTACAAGTATGATTGAACCCTACAAACCCTCCCGCGCACTCAGATCAGCCAACGCAGGGAAACTGGAAGTACCCTCACTAAAAACGCCGGGACAACGCTCCACACGTCCCAAACTCTTCTCCCTTCTGGCTCCAAAACTGTGGAATGCACTTCCCATTGCAGTCAGAACTGCAGCATCACTCCCAATCTTCCGCCGTAGCCTGAAAACCCACCTTTTCAGACTCCATCATGGCCCATAGCACTTACCCTAACCCCTTAGATAGCATTTATGTTGGCTTAGATAGCATTTGACACAGACTTATAGCATGTTATGTAGACAGCACTATAATTGTATTGTATATAGTCATAGCACGCCATAGTACATATGTATAGCATAGTAGTGAATATGTATAGTTTATTATGTATAGTGTATGTATAGTTTCATCATATAGATATTCCGCTGTTACCTTCTTAGCTTACGCATGTTTCATGATAAATGCTTTTATGTGATGTATTCCCATGATTTTGTTCTTGCTTAAATGTAAGTCGCTCTGGATTAAGAGCGTCTGCTAAATGCCTAAATTGTAAATTGTAAATTAAAAACATTCATTCACAAGAACCTTTTTGGTTTTGCGACACTGAATTCCTCTCTCTGTATGACGGATATCCAGGAATTCAGGATTTTGCGTGTTGAGATCAGTCACAATATCCAACCATCTGAAAAGAAAAGCTATGTGAAAAAGAGCTCAACAATCACAACGAAATGCTGTTGCGTCTGGAAAGGCCTTACTTTTTACAGTGAATAGCTGGGTGTTTCCTGCTGGGTTCACCAATAAGAATCCAGTGCTCCGTTTCATTCGTTGGCAGAGGCCCCCTATACACAAAACAGAATTGTTCATCATCTTTTAATGTCTTTAAACCCAGCTGCATACAATGAGACCAGTGGGAATATTATACTCTCACAGAAAGCACTGATAATAATAAAAATCTACATCAGTAGTTCCCAACGTTTTCCTGGATCAGGGCCCATTTCAAAGTATTCACACTTCACAGCACACCCTTCTGACCTGATCTGGCTGCGTGCATTTTTGAGAGCATGTTTATTTGAATTATCAATCAATGGATTGTGTTCTGGCTTGGATCAAGGGAACTAACGTAGTACACTTAAAGATCTTATTTATTGGTATCAATATGAAAACTCATTTTTCAAGGCTCTAAATAATTATTTTACCAATTATTTGGGGGCCCACACACTTGCATTAAACTCACAGCCTGACAGGCTCACACGTTGGGAATTGCTGATCTACACAATCCTACCTATAAGCCTTAGCAGCTTTGAGTGGAGTGGCCTCAAAGCCTACAGGACAGAAGTAGTGATTCTGGCAGTGGTAAATGTATGCCATAGTTTCATCCTTCAGTCCCTGTGTCAGCTTCAATAACGCTCCTTCAGCTAAAAAGGTGTGTTGAGACTATCAGTCGACTGTTTTGTCACTTTTAAAAGAACACAAACTGCTGTGTTGAGACCGCAGATTAACTCACCCGTCTCTCCTGCCGTCTTGTGTTTCCCATGTGGTTTGTACAGAAAGTAGGAGCATCCACGGACCCTAAAATGGTCATTAATCTGCCTGAACCATCTGTGAACAATTTGGCATATGTTATTGTTTGAATTGTGGCATCTACGGTATCATGATCATTGTAAATGATCATGTAAAGTTGTAAACTGTGGACACTGGAGAGAATTTGCCATTACCGCATGAGGGTGGCATTGCCGGTGAAAGGGCCAAACTTGATCTCTTCAAAGGGAGGCGGGAACCCCAAAATGTGCAGTGCCTCTTCCTGAGAGATGGGTGGCAGGCTGGAGAAGATACAAACCAAAACATGTTTAAAATGATATCCATTGTTCATAATCAATGACCGTAATGATTTACTTTTCAATATGATTTGTCTCCACACTTAACATAATGAGCTTCTGGGCATTTCATATCGTAATAGGCAACATTCTGCAAAAATATCACGTCATCATGTAATTTTCACTAACAAATTATACAGGTTTTAAGCAAAGCCAACGATTGATTTAATCATGCGACGCCGGCTACTTCAATATGTAATGCACACACACCTCCCTGCTCCTACTGTGCTGTACAAGAAGTTCCAGCAAGACACCAATGAGGAAATACCGCAAGACGTCTTGTACTGTGGCCTGCTGATGCAGTACCTGAAACAGAAAACCATCCAAAAAGAAAGAAATAACTGATAAGGGAGACCTTTGAAATAGTATACATCTGCCGCAGCCCGCAGCACAGATTGGACATCTTTAGTGAGCGGTCACAGCGGTCTTCCACAGTAAGAAATAAGAGAAGAGTACAGTATATCACCCCTTATCTGTGCTGACATTTAAACTTGACTGTATATAGAATGAACTATAATAGGGGCTTGAAAGGGGCTTCTCAAGTTCTCACAAAGGTCAAGACAGTGAGCACATTACCATCTCCTGAGATCTAGGACCTTCCGCTCTTTGATGTCTTCCAGCGAGGCATGGGAGGGAATGTCTTGCAGATTGCGGCTGGATCTGTCCGACGACTTCATCTTCTTGGAGCCGAATTTCTTCATATTGCCTTCAGACAGGAACATTTTCGTTAGCCGTTGTTCATAATCACTGTTGCAGACGATCATTGTTGTTAGACAATAAATATCAAAGAAAATCACCAGCTGGTGAGTCGCTAAAATAAAACACTTTTTCACAAAGCCAAGACCTGAAACTGAATGCGCTCGTACAAAGTGGAGATAAAACATTCACAGTGGTAATTATCCCCTGAGCTCTCACCAAGATGCTGCACAGCTGACATAACTGCCGGAATTATATAACTGTGAGGTATTAGCAAATGGTCTGGCTAATTCTTGACACATTTAAAAAGACAACCATCTCCTGCAGACCTGCAACATTCAAAAATATCTTATCACACACCAAACAAAAACACACAATCATAACTGACAAACCCCTGCTACGTACTAAAGCATCATTCCGGCTTACTTGTTCTTATTTTTCTAGTAAGCACAGTTTCAAAGTCTGTTGTGTCGATCTCCCAGGCCAAAATAGGTTTTGTGTTGCTCGAGGACTCCTCATCCATGTCACAGTCCCTGTCCAAAGCAACATCGCCGCCTCCAGGCTGGCCTTGGGTGAAGTCAGTAGAGCTTTGGGTCTTCAGATAGGAAGGTTCCTCATCCTGCTGACTAGATTGGGGTGCATTAGCAGGACGGTACACTGAAGCGGCCTGGTTGAGAAGAGCGTAATCAGAACAAACGGTGTAGAACTTCTCTCTGGAGTGTGTGACAGGGCAGGTCCATGGGAGCTGGAGCTCAGCACTTGAAGCCCGCCTCAGCCTGGCATTGTCCCGGGCAAGGGAGCTCAACAGGCTGCGTTCATCTTCTCGGTCAGGGGGTCTCTGCGGCCCAGCCCGGTCAGCCGGCCTAGATAGATGTGTTCCTTGACCTTCTGGAGTATTAGGCATTGAACAGCCACTTGGATGAAGGATGAGAGAATGGCTGAGGTCTCTTTTGGGCAGGTCTAGTGAGAATGAAAACAAACATACACAAGCCTCATCAAGACAACTAGCTTTGAACCAAGGCTGTCAAGAAGAGAATTATTTAATTGATTCTGACATTTGTGTAGATCTCCGTCAGTATATACACATATCAGAATAGATAAAAGAAATCCGACAGTCTTTTAGACAGTCCACGGCATGATAGTGCTGATAGAAAAGACATATAGTCATTGGTCAAGAAATACCACATTTTGGTCACACCAACAGCCACAATGATAACACGGTCATCACCACAATTGTTTCATGGGGACCTGCAGTTGTGTCAAGTCACATTCGGGTGCATCATGTAACCACCAGTAAGCACCGAGGCAACAGTTACATGACACATGACATAAAGCTCTTACATCAAGCCATCTTAAACGTCTAAATGCATGACTGTGGCGTACGTAGTACGTACATTAGCTGTGCCTGTGTGTGTTTCAGTTTAATAACCATCACAGTTCACCTGCCACTGCCAAGTTGGCAGTGCCAAATCCTTGTCAAGATGGCATAATAACGGGCTAACGGCACACGTACGCAATCAATCGAATGGATGGCACACTATGGCAGAGACGATCCTTCATAGCTACCAGTAGTTAGCTACACATACAGAAAAGACAATTTAGCTTAATCGTACCTTGCTTTATGTCACAGCAAATTAACAGCCAAATGGCACGTTAAAATCGTGCATCGTCAGTCACAGGTGATGTAGAGATTTACTGTACGTTAAATGATAACGTTCCACAAATTTCCACAGCAGCCTTCTGTCTCGTGTCTTCTTCCGCTACAAATCCAGGAGGACTGTACCATTATGTTACGGGGGGGGGGGGGGGGGGGCTAATTTGAGCTCAAGATATTTTTCAAGGGCCTTTTCACAGTAATATAAATCCAGTAAGAAATTATAGGAGTTCATCTAATCCAAAAACTTGTTTTTTTGTTCCATGATGCATTTTTAGTTTTTTACGGGTGAATATTTTAACACACATTCCAATAAGAATACCCCCCCTCCCGTGTTTCTTATAATGAACGAACCCGCCGAGGTCTGTGTAGCCTATGTGTTGCAACACAATAAATTACAACTTCACTTTTTAGAGAAGAGGGAAAGGAGAACTTCATGAGGTTTGTATTTACTTGAGGCCTTAATCAATTACTTTGACTAATTACAGATTCTCGTGAAAATTGCTGTCACTTGATATTGAGCTAGCTCCCCTGGTGGCTACTGGTCACGCAAGACAGGAAACTTTAGGCTACCATTGAATGAAGTTACCATTACAACTTAGTCTACTCTAATTTATTCTTTAAAGGCCTACTTAATAATATGTGCAAAGTTGGTTACACTATATGTCGAGCACAGTAATTTATTTAGGTTGTATTGTTCTGTAGAATTTATGAACGCATGTTTAAATCTCAGGTCCACTCCTGAGGTCCAAGGCTTTCAATAGTCCGGCAGCTCCGGCTGGCTGACCACTGGCACTGACCACTTCACCTTGCCCTTTGCACTGTTGTGTAGTCCTGGAGCAGTGGAGCCAGTTGCAGCTCACACCAAGTTCAAACTGGCTTTTAAGTCAAGACTTATGCATTACTAAAAGCCATTTTATAGTTATAGCCTATAGGCTAAGGTTGAAGGTGGTGCAACCGTGCAACCCCCAGGCCTCCAGAGCGGTTGAAGTTTTTTTTTCTCTTTTTTTGTACATATTGACATACAATACAATACAAAAAACACAAACAACAAAGTTATTAATACAACTATACAACATCCAGGGGGAATTACTAACAGAAAACATTAAAGAGTGAACACAAAGCAACAGTTCTTGCAGCTTTCTTATACTTTAAACTAAATTGGTAAATTGTTTTAAAACTCACTCAGTGCCACAGGACGCCTTAAAGTCTTAGTGCCTTTGGACGCCTTTTACAAAAGATCTTCCATATTTTTTGCTCTAATCCGGTGTGCAGGTGAAGAGATGCACATGACGTGCACAGTAGAATTTCATTTTCCAAATGATAATGAATTGTAGGATAATATCTATGCAGGATTTTAAACTAGACCTCCCTCAATTTGTTGGTTAGATATTTCATATTTATATTGAAGATTCCAAATAATCTTCCAGTTCAAGTTTATCAACAAATCTGGACCATGTTCCGGGACGTTCATAGAGGTGGACAGACGTTCAGTGATGTCATGACTCGAAAGTGCGTCAAAAGTGACCTTAAAATTGAGAGTAATCTCAACTTCTGCTTGAGCCAACCAGAGTTATACAGTAAACTGAGCACTGAGCAACTTCCATTGAAATGAATAGCTTGAATAGCTGGGGGCAGGGCAGTCCTCCCTCTAGTTTATATATAACTATGTTGTACTCACATATAACTTCTGAAAACACTTCCCTTTGTCCTTTTTAATAGTTAGGGAAAGTTCAAATTTGTGACAAATCTGCAAAATAAATGGTACAATAGATTTCTTCACAAGTGTGTTCATAAACATGTCAACTATCACCTCTCAATTTGTTCCAACCCAACTCCCTTGGGAAACTTTGTGACAGCTAGGCGTACCAATGACAACCTATATGCATTATGCAGGCACATTTACAAAATGTCATTCTGCTTTAAGTAGCATGTGACGGGTCAAACTAGGGTTTTTTCATGCTTCTGAAATCTGAATTCATTGCAAGCATTTGTTCTGCATGAAAAACACTCTTTGGGCTAAAAACACATAGCTACTTTTCCAAATGTGATGATTCATCACATTTGTGATGATGGCTATGACACAATTAATCAAACTCTTAGATATGTGTGAGCTTGTATATCTGATGTTTTTAAGAAACACTGTTCTAAAACACGGTTCTAAATCCTAAATATATGTTGCTATATACAGTACGTTAAAGGACAACTTTATAGTTTTTTTCAACCAAGGTTCATGTTGGTGTTAAACCTTTCTCATTAAAACCAAAGTTGTCCTTTAAATCTAAAATGGTCATTTGGAATCTGCCTTGATGAATCTGTTTAACTCTGTTTGGGAATCTGTATTTTAACAGAATACCATGGCAAAGAAGTTGGTAATCATTGACACAGACTGTGGCATCGATGATGCCCAGGCTATAATGATGGCACTGGCAGCGCCTGACGTTCAGGTCCTGGGAATTACCTGCTGTTTTGGGAACGCATCAGTGGAGAATGTTTGCCAAAATGTCTTGATGGTGCTCTCCATCTGTGAACGTGGGAAGGTAAGCTCTCTAAACGTAATCAATACACAGATGAAGCTTTTGTCCACGCATGGAATCCTAGGTGTGCTTACACCCAGTGGGGTGGAGTGGGAGAGCTGATCACCTCATTTAGTGGTGGGTGGGGCGGCGCACACCTGTGGCTAGCATACGCAGATGGTATACCACAATGGTATGGTGAAATCATCAGTCAAGGGCTTCTGCCAGAAATATAGGGAGGGGACGGAGAGGGGAAGCCTCCCCTATTGGGCGGAGATTCTGGCAGGCTTTATTTTTGAGTGGTGCAACCACTCCTACAACCAGAAATGTCCGTGTACCTGTGTGTAGTCATGAGCACGAGTGGTGTGCGCATGCGTGAAATTGACTTATTAATACCAGTAGGGGGCACCAGAAACGGAGAGAGGGGTAGTGCTGTGCCTGCTAATGAGAGAGAGAGAGAGAGGAGGAGGAGGGGGGGGGAGTTGCACCACTCGGTGGTGCAACAGGTGTGATTTTATACATGAGTTGGGCGTTGTCATATTCTAATACAGCCTGAAAACCCATTCTGGAGGCCAGCTCGGTAGCATGCCTCACTAGTTATTACACACCTCAATCCCACTTGTGCCACTATTTTTGTGCCAACCACAAACAATGTTTTTTTTGCTGATTAAGTAAAGATTTAGAACACAACAGAGTCTGACATTAATGGCCGGTTAAGTCAAGACTGAGGCAACGGAGTCTGACATACATGATGGCTGGTTAAGACTGAGGCAACGGCCTCCCCCTGGCCAGCTGGGGCGCCTGCTGGAGGGGAAAGGAACTGGTTGGAATAACGTGTTCCTTCCACGCGTCCGGTCCAACCAGGGAAACTCCCCCCTGTCAGGTGTAAAGGAGCAACTTGGACACTCAGGCATGAAGGAAGCATGAGTTCAAGTCCGTTGCTCTCCCCTTGTCCCCCATATATGGGGACTAGGTTGGTGGAGGGTGTGTAGAGCCCAGGATCACATTAGATGATTGACACAGGGGTGAAAAAAGGGTTACAAAATCGTGGGATAAAAAATATACTGACTGAGGCAACGGAGTCTGACAAACATGATGGCTGGTTAAGACTGAGGCGACTTGAGTCCGACATACATGGCCGGTTAAGACTCACCCGGTGTGGCTGCCGCATGCAGTGCCACTCAAAGTGACTACTGGGTTGGGCTGCTGGATGCAAGGGGCTGCGTTGTTATGTCTGGCAGATATAGTTGATGGATGATTTCACCAGGTGGTACTTGGAAAGACTACTAATCAGGCTCCCATTTCCACAGATCCCAGTGTTCCAGGGCTCTGCTGGTCCTCTTGTTGGGGCCAATAAACAATTAAGTGACCATTTTGGAAGTGACGGACTGGGGGATGTGATTGAAGACAAAGATCCTCTGTGGAAGGAGAAGATCCAGAGAGAGCATGCAGTCAATGCAATGATCAGACTGGTATCTGAGAACCACAAACAGGTGCTACATCTTTTCTGCATTCTTGTGCCATGAACATTCATTCATTTTCATTCATGAAAATGTGGATGTGGATGTTGTAACTCTTATACCACTTCATTCATCTCCCATGCCTTCTACAGGTGTCCCTGGTAGCCCTCGGGCCGCTCACAAATCTTGCTCTTGCTGTCAGACTGGATCCACTGTTTCCTGAGAAGCTCAAGGATCTCTTCATAATGGGTGGCAACATGGAGGGTAGGCTGCAGCTATTCAGAGAATTAACTAACTATTAACTATTATTCCATTCAGTACTGTTTCAATTAACGAATTAATCGTTTTCTTACAATCTTTTGTACATTTTTATATTAACGGATAGGTGTGATTTTCTTTATAATTAGCCCTTTGCTAAACCCCACCACAAAAAGCGATTGTCCATTGCCAAATTCAAATAGTTTAGCAACCGCTAAACAGGGCAAGCTTTCGTCACCTCTGTCAATGTTATTTTGCATGGCTGTGTTGTTTAACACTTACACAGCTTAACGTCAGGAAAGTTACACGACTGACCAAACCAGGTGATGGCAATAATACTAATGAGCATCTTTCTGTGCAACAAGAAAACTCCTGTCGGGCGGTCGTTAAAGTTGATTGTTGGATACTGTTTCTCCCTCTGTCATTTCCTCGTATTTCTACTTTATTGAAATAATGTCATGCACATTTATCCAGTGCATAGCCTACTGCAGGCCTAGTTGACTAGATTTCGAAGACATTTTGATGCTATTGCTACTAAAAATCTTTTTATTAGGTCGATGTTTCGATCGGTTAGACCTTCATCAGGACAGACAAAAAAAGGTCAACCTCTTCTTTGGTTTTTCAAAGATATCCTTTTTAATGTATGCTCTATTGCCCTACGCACCTGTCACCAGCCTTTTGAGGTGTGCATCAGCCTTTTGCTATGATGCTATTTCTACTGAAATTATCTATTATTTATATGGAGAAATCCCGTCATTTAACATGCATATAGAGCGGCGCAGTCCCTCCCCCTTTCAGAACAACGAACGGCCCAGGAAATGAAAACGCAATGCATTTCCCCATAGGCAGTTTTTATTTAATTTATTTAAAGACCTTTTAAGCGTCGTACGAAGCCAAATCTTGTCGTGACAAATCATGACAACACACACAATATTTCGGGCCAAACAAAGAATTAGAAAGTAGAAAGAAACGGCAGGTTACAACACTTATTTTGTTGTTTTTCTTCTTTGTAATTATTTGTTTGGTCCAAAATATTGTGTGTGTTGTCATGATTTGTCACGACAAGAGTTGGCTTCGTACGAAGCTTAAAAGGTCTTTAAATAAATTAAATGCCTATGGGGAAATGCATTGCGTTTTCATTTCCTGGGCCGTTCGTTGTTCTGAAAGGGGGAGGGACTGCGCCGCTCTATTGGCATGAGCACACCTACAAGATGCACAAAACGCGCCTCCAGGCGCCACTTCCTGGTTGGTGGATGGAAAATGAAGCTTGCTCACGGCTGCAACTTGAGTTGCAGCCACGCAAGCTTCATTTACCATCCACAAGCTGTCTGAAAACCAGGAAGTGAGTCAGATTGTGAAAATAATAATGATCATAATAATATTAATAAAATGATTGAAAGAAAGAACTATTGTCTGCTAGTGTGCATGCTGCTTGCTTATGTTATGGATATACATACTGTTGACTTTGTCATAAGTAATTCAACAAAAAATACTTATAGCACGCACAAATAAATTGCATTAAACAGTGCTGCAGGGCGGGTGTTGCCGCAACCCGATCGGCGTTTGGATATAGACGTAATAACTGCATCAGGGTGTTCATACAGAGAAGGCAGTTAGGTACTGTATATTATATTATATCTATTTTCTTTGTAGGAAAAGGGAACGTGACATTATGTGGAGAGTTCAACTTTGTAATGGATCCGGAGTCGGCTTACATTGTGCTGGAAGAATTCCTCTGCCCCACACACCTTGCGTCTTGGGAATATTCCTGCAGGAATACATTGACATGGGTAACATTGCCAGTGAACAGTGAACAACATCTCACTTGGAAAATAAATACACTGTACTCTTGTCTTTTTTTAATTACTCTGATGATTCCCATTGTATAGGAATTCTTTGAAGAACTGACCAATCAAGACACACCTGCAGCACATTTCATGAAGAAGATCACGTCAAAATGTTGGGCCTACTCCAAGTCGGCTATGATGAATAAGAGAGATGTATACTTCGGACCTGGCTTTGTCTCCTATGATTCGTACGCAATGGCGGCCTTCATCGACAGCACCGTGGTAACACAGAGCATTGATTGTGCAGTCCGCGTGGAGCTGCAGGGAACAATGTGCCGTGGTATGATGGCACTAGATCAGACAAATCAATTGAAGAAGAGTCACCGCATTTGTGTCATGAACAAATGTGATCTTGCCAAGTTCAGTCGGTTGCTCATGGACTCCCTCAAGCTACCTCTAAACAAGTAACATTTAGTGAACTAGGGATCGATATCATGATTTTGAATATTTCCTGGTTACATTTTTTTAGCTTGATTTTATACATTCAAAGATGATAAAATGAAATAAATACAAAATAATTTAATCATCACTATCGATAGAGGTATTTCCATATCACCCAGCCCTATTGTGAACGAACATAAATATGCAATGGCAGATGCATAGATGTCATTACATAATTAACTTGTCATTACATAGTTCACTTTGAAATCCATCTTTTTATTTAAATTTGCAGACAAATGGAGGTAATGTACACAAACCCAAACCTCTAAATTGCCACGCATTATTAAAATTGATTGCAACACAAAGAAGAAGATGAGGCGTGGAACCCATTTTGCCAGAAAGAAAAATTATCCTCAAAAGCAGTTCCAACAGAATAATACTGAGCTTTAGAATAGGCCAGTTAGGCACCTTGGCTGGTAAGCCAGCCTTACAGCGTGTCGCGGGTTCGAGTCCCGATCCCGACAAACTTTGCTATGTGTCCTTCCCCAAGCCCCCAAGGAGGCTCTCGAACGTTGAAGCGTTCGGCCCTTCTGGTCAGAGCGGGGAGTCGGGACTGCAGGCGACCCGTGGATTTATGATGAGGAAACCATAGACTGTAGATTGCAATGCATTTCTCCCATAGGCTTTTCTTAAAGTATTTATTTAAAGACGGTTACGCCGCGGACAAATCATGACAATGAACACAATGTTTTGGGCCGATCAAATAATTTATAAGAAGAAAAACAAAACGAATAGTGTTGTCTCCTGCCTTTATTTTCTTCTTTCTAATGATTTGATCGGCCCAAAATATTGTGTTCATTGTCATGATTTGTCACGATCCGAGTTGGCGTAACAGTCTTTAAATAAATACTTTCTGAAAAGCCTATGGGAAAAATGCATTGCGATTCATTTCCTGGGCCACTCGTCGTTCTGAAAGGGGGAGGGACTGCGACGCTCTATAGCAGTGATTCTTAACCATTTAAATTTCAAGGACACCCCCCCAGTTTGACATGCATTACGCTACTGAGCACCATTTAATGGCATTTCTATCTCTGGGACCCCAATTTATATTGTAAAATCAATGTTAACTTAATTAGTTTACATAGAAGTCAGTCAATTGGGTTTGTGGGAAATCCCCCTTTAACGTGAGCAGAGATTAATGCTGTTGTCCACCATGTAGTTTACCTCCTGTGCTGTTGGACTCCAAATGCAAGAAAAAGTTTGCATCGTTGAAGCTCGGACTGTTGCTGTGTCAATGGGACTCCATAATACAGAGCTGTCGAGGACTAAATAAGAGTTAGTAGTTAAGTATATTAAAAGTGTTAATCAAATGCACAAGACAGCTCTCTGGTGATCACATATTGATCACAGTGTCAGTGAATTTGATGCTGCGTTCACGGGCAGAAAGATAGTGTGGAATCTGGAATTCCATAATTCTAAATATTTCATGTTCTTGGGTGATCTTGTTTATTCAACAACCAGGTCTGACTAGCTGGCGCCTGTCTGGCTTAATTATGCAAGTCAGTTAGTCTCCAAGGCCTGTCTTTGTTCTACTGATATTCAAGTCCCACCTGGGGACAGGGTTTGTTTATACTCCTGAGTCTCTTCCTGGGGCTTGTATGAGAAAGGAGTTATGAAGGACTTATCTCTAAGTGTATGCATATTTCTGTCGACACCTATACAGTATACTCATGTAAAATGCTTAAAGGACAACTTTAGTTTTTTTCAACCAAGGTTCATGTTTTAGGTTGTTATTAGAGAAACTAAAAGGTGAGTGTTAATTTTCTTTCATTTGCTGCTTTCTTTTGTTTTGGGGATTTTAGCAGTTTTTGACAGGGGGGCGGGGGCATTCGAGCATGGGGCTAAATATGTATTTTTTTACAAAATATTATGGCGATTTTTTTATTTATTATTTACTATAGTCCTAATAAACCCCAAGAAATTGCATCTGACCACAAAAGATCACGGGATCTATTGAATGTGTCAAACTGACATATTGAGCCTATACACACAGTATAAGCCTTCCCCCAGTAGGCTACCTTCACATTCAGTAGATCCTGTGATCTGCTGTGGCCAGATGTAATTTCCTGGGGTTTATTAGGACTATAGTAAATAATACAAAAATAAATCACCATAAAATGTTGTAAAAAAATACATATTTAGCCCCATGCTCGAATGCCCCCGCCCCCTGTCAAAAAGAGCTAAAATCCCTAAAACGAAAGAAAGCAGTAAATGAAAAATAAAATAAGACTCATCTTTTAGTTTCTCTAATAACAACCTAAAACATGAACCTTGGTTGAAAAAAACTAAAGTTGTCCTTTAAAGATCAGTTGGGCGTGAGCCTTTTGTGTGGAGCACGTTGGCCATTCTGGCTGGCGTGAGCCTTAACCTGTGCTGTGCTGTAGGCCTACTCTGAAATAAACAACATCATCGGAACATCTCATCTGCCGTCGTGCAGTGTCAACTTTCTCCGGCTCTCCCAGTTAACAGTATTATAGAGTGTACAATGGTAGAAACCAGATACCACAATAGTCAACATTCATTTTGGTGCATGACCGCTTAGTCCCTCCCCTTTGCAACCTATTACGGGTGATTTTTTGTAACCCCCCCTTCCAATACCCCCCCCCCCCCACCTATACAATAAACGAGCCCGCCGAGGTTTCTACCAATCACTGTCACTGTGTCACTGTTGCAACACAAAACTTCAGAAGACCCAGAAGAGGTAAGTGAGAACTTTAGGTGATGTTATGACTACGTAATTAGATTCTTGTGAGAATTTCTGTCACTTTGCATGATGTCATATTTCCTAAAGATAGCCCCCCTTGTGGCTACTGATCACGAAGACAACGTTATTTATTACTTGATACGTTGTTAGCAGATTCATTTATTTAGATTTTATTGTTCTGTAGAATGTATGACTTTATTTATTTTTTATTGTTGAATGTGAATTTGTGACATCTCAGGTCCTGAGGTCCAAGGTTTTCAATGGTCAGTGGTCAGCCCTTTGCACTGTTGTAGTCACATATTGAAAACACTTTTGTCATTTTATAGTTAGTTAGGGAAAGTTAGCCAAATCTGTGACAAAATGCAAAATAAATTCTTACCAATAGTTTTCTTCACAAATGTGTTCATAAACGTGTATCACCTCTCAATTTGTTCCAACCCAACTTCCTTGGGAAACTTTGTGACAGCTGCTGAAGTTTGGGACTAACAACCTAGGCCTATGTAGGCTGCAGGCAAAATATACAACATTTCAGATCTGCTTTTAAGTAGCATGTGATAGGTCAAACTAGGGGTCATTTGGAATCTGCCTTGATGAATCTGTTTAACTCTGTTTGGGAATCTGTATTTTAACAGAATACCATGGCAAAGAAGTTGGTAATCATTGACACAGACTGTGGCATCGATGATGCCCAGGCTATAATGATGGCACTGGCAGCGCCTGACGTTCAGGTCCTGGGAATTACCTGCTGTTTTGGGAACGCATCAGTGGAGAATGTTTGCCAAAATGTCTTGATGGTGCTCTCCATCTGTGAACATGGGCAGGTAAGCTCTCTAAACTTCATATGGATTACCTGTAATTACATAAATACACAAATTAAAATTATTCAAAAACTCCTTCCCCTGGGGTAATGCCTCATTCCCTACTTGGACTGCACAATCACATTATTGTGTCCTGCTGAGAAAAAAAGTAAATTTATGTAATCATGTAAAACCATAAATGAAATAAAGATTAAATGAAAGATGAAATGTAATTAATACACTATATGCAGTTGTGTGTGCTTCAGATATTATGTCACTTTATATGCTATTTTCTACTTCTCTTTCTATGAACCAGTACTTGGAAAGACTGTATGAATCAGGCTCCCATTTCCACAGATCCCAGTGTTCCAGGGCTCTGTTGGTCCTCTTGTTGGGGCCAATAAAGAATTAAGTGACCTTGACCATTTTGGAAGTGACGGGCTGGGTGGTGTGATTGAAGACAGAGATCCTCTGTGGAAGGAGCAGATCCAGAGAGAGAATGCGGTCAATGCAATGATCAGACTGGTATCTGAGAACCACAAACAGGTGCTACATCTTTTCTGCATTCTTGTGACATGAATGAACATACAAGTTGTACATGTGAATGTTGTTGTAACTCTTATACCACTTCATTCATCTCCCATGCCTTCTACAGGTGTCCCTGGTAGCCCTCGGGCCGCTCACAAATCTTGCTCTTGCTGTCAGACTGGATCCACTGTTTCCTGAGAAGCTCAAGGATCTCTTCATAATGGGTGGCAACATGGAGGGTAGGCTGCAGCTATTGAGAATTCCATTGAGTACTTTTTCGATTCATGGAATAGTTTTTAAGAATCTTTTGTACATTTCTATATTAACGGATAGGTGTGCTTTTTATATTTTTATAATTTAATAATATAATTGACTATATAATTGACTTCGCTATAGGCCTACAACAATGTCATGTAAAAATACTGAAAGTAGACACATTTTTTTAAGACTTAACTTTTGTCCTAAATAATTAATTGTTTGATTAACTGTTGGCCCATAAGGGTATAACTGCATCACAGTGTTCAGGGAAGGCAGTTAGGTACATTATGTTATATCATATTACATCATAATCATTTTCTTTAGGAAAAGGCAACGAGACATTATGTGGAGAGTTCAACTTTGTAATGGATCCGGAGTCTGCTTACATTGTGCTGGAAGAATTTCTCTGCCCCACACATCTTGCATCTTGGGAATATTCCTGCAGGAATCCATTGACATGGGTAACATTGCCGGTGAACAGTGAACAACATCTCACTTGGAAAATAAATACACTGTACTCATCTTTTTTTTAATTACTATTGATTCCCATTGTATAGGAATTCTTTGAAGAACTGACCAATCAAGACACACCTGCAGCACGTTTCATGAAGAAGATCACATCGAAATGTTGGGCCTACTCCAAGTTAGCTTTGATGAATAAGAGAGATGTATACTTCGGACCTGGCTTCGTCTCCTATGATTCGTACGCAATGGCGGCCTTCATCGACAGCAGCGTGGTAACACAGAGTATTGATTGTGCTGTCCGCGTGGAGCTGCAGGGAACAATGTGCCGTGGTATGATGGCACTAGATCAGATGAATCTATTGAAGAAGACTCACCGCGTTTGTGTTATGAATACATGTGATCTTGCCAAGTTCAGTCGGTTGCTCATGAACGCCTTCAAGCTACCTCTTAACAATTAACATTTTGTGAACTAGGGATGGGACATTATATCGATATCACGATATGAGACTAGATATCGTGAGAGATTTTGGATATGGTATTCGTGATACGGATTAAGTGTTTTCTTTTCCTGGTTTTGATCATTTTTAGTTCCATTTTATACATTCAAAGATAAAAAAAAAAAAAACATATACCAGTATGTTTTTTTTTATCATCACTATTTCCATATCACCCAGACCTATTGTGATTGTGAACCAAAAAATGGTAGATGGTAAATGCATAGATTAAAATTACATAAATAAAAATCAGACCAGTCTGAAGCGAGTGGTGCAACAGCACCCCCTATTGGTACTATAAACATCGGGACAGGTTGGGACATTGCTGTTCCTTGGAGTGGTTGCACCACTCAAAAAAAGGGAGTAATAGCTCTCGGTTTGGTACAAATGTAACGTGTACAATGACACCAATGAAAACTGTTCACTTTGAAATCCATCTTTTTATTTAAATTTGCAGACAAATGGAGGTAATGTACACAAACCCAAACCTCTAATTTGCCACGCATTATTTGACCGCTTGACCGAATTAAAATTGATTGCAACACAAGATTGTTTTATTTATTGAAAAGCCCAATTTAAAAACGGTGAGTGTCGTTATCAATGAAGCTGTTGAATTGGCCGTGGATGTTCTCGGGGCAGAGGTCATTTCAGGGTCAGAAAGATCCCTGCTGTCAAATGACACCCTAATGAAGACGTGAAGATGAGGCGTGGAACCCATTTTTAGAATACAGCAATGCCAGAAAGAATGAAAATTAAAACAATCCTCAAAAACAGAACATACATGGCTTAACACAAGAAGCTTGTTCCAACAGAGTAATACTGAGCTTCAGAATAGGCCAGTTGTGCTGTGCCACATGCCAAACTTAGAGAAAGAATGCAGCATAACCAATTGCTTGGGACTTCTAAAATAGAGCAAAATGCCTTCCATACTATGAAGATTTCTCTTTAATTTATGGGTAGCCGCTAAAATGAAAGTAAGTTTGCCATTTCCTTGCCCTGAATAAAAACAAAGTTGGAGGTTGGTAACCTAAAGAAACGGGCTACCGTATATACGGTATGTTATATAATAT
Organism: Protomyctophum parallelum; assembly: GCF_964188405.1. Taxonomy (NCBI): domain Eukaryota; kingdom Metazoa; phylum Chordata; class Actinopteri; order Myctophiformes; family Myctophidae; genus Protomyctophum; species Protomyctophum parallelum. The sequence goes on along the minus strand of NC_139701.1, from coordinate 21,289,135 downwards.
AAATGTGACATTGGTTTCAGGCAGGAGTCAGTTTAAAAATGCTTTGCTTTAGCGTACAAATTACATGTTTCTAGTAAATTCAAGTCGTGTCTTCAGTTGCCGTTGTCAGAAGGGTTGGGCCAGGGCTCAGAGCTCCGTCGACACAGGGTAGGACGCCACATGTTCCAGGGATTGTAGAATCCCCGACTCATCTCTGTAGGAGCCGGGGTGGGCGGAGCCGGGCTGCCGACCAGATCGCTGAGAGTTGTGGAGTTGGTAGATGGAGTGAAAGAGTGCAAGGCAGAGTCCCCACTCGTGGACCAAATGGAGCTGCCGAAGGGTGTGGTGGTGGACCACGGACTGCGGGCGTTTCCTAAGATTGACTGCACCATAAAACAGAAGATTTTAGAATGCAGTGGTTCCCAAACATTTTCATGTCAGGAATCCCAAAATGTATAAATCAATATATTTGGCAGCAGACCCCCCCCCCCCCAAGTTAAAAATTTCAAGGATTATTAGTTTTTTTATTTCTTTCAAAAACTTTTGAAAGCTTACAATGCATCACAATGTATAAAAGCCAAAGTATTAAATTGTGTTAAAGTCAAAAAACTGTTCCAAGGACCCTTGGGGGATACCGGACCCCACTCTGAGAAGTGTTTTACATGATCTGCGTTCACAGTGGGAGTGGGAGTCTCACCGTGGTTGGGGCTGTTGATGAGCCAGCACTAGTCGGCCAGGAGTGAAGAGAGTCGTTGCTTGGGATGTCCCAGATGGAAGAGGACACAGCATTCAAATCATGCCAGCTCTGCTGTGGCTCAGAAGTTTTTGGAAAGTTCATTCCACTGAAAACTGAAACAAATCAACCCAAATTAGACAGTTTACACACAATGCAGCCGTGGTCACCGTTTCTATACCATATGGTATAAAAAGTGAAAAAATAATCCCAATAGCACTACTGTGGCGATCTGCGCCTTTAAGCAGTACCGCTACGTCACACATTCCCACGCTCTCACAGAAGTTTTGTGAATGAAGCAAGTAAAGTAAACTCACTGTCAAGTGGACTTTCCTAACGGGGACGCTGATCGGGTCTTAACTTCCCCACCATCCATCCCAAGGGGTCCACGTAAATGCTGACCACTCCGCTGTCATGAACTGGCGTTACCGGACGTTGTAGAGCACAGGAAAGCACTGACAGGCGAGAGGGAAATCGCCGCTCCTCTGGACGAGAAGAAACGATCCCAGTCCTTCACTCGAGTTGATACGGCCACTGGATTAATACTAATAAAGACGGACTGTATTCACGGACCAGGCGTAGGCCACTGTGGACGGCAGGTATAGCAGCAGGTAGCACAACGCTTGGCTTCACACACCATCTGACAGGCCGCTTTCACACTACCTGCCCGGCTCCTTTGCTTCATTCACGAAACTTCTGTGAGAGCGTGGGAACGTGTGACGTAACGGTACTGCTTAAAGGCGCAGATCGCCACACTACATCTACAAGCTCACGTGTCACGATGAAACATATTGTGAGCTTTTAGATCAGCTATTTTCACTATTTTGGAAATAGAGGTCAAGAGGTTAATTATTGTTCAAAATAATTTAGATTAGAACCATGTTGCTTACCTCCTGTCAGATTGAAAGAATTATTGGGTCCAAATGCAGAGAAAGAGTTTGCAGCACTGAAGCTGGGACTGTTGGCTGTGTCAATGGGACTCCATAATCCAGAGCTGTCGAGGTATGAAAAGAAATAAGAGTTCAGGCTAGATAGTTAAGTACAATGACTTATGGAGTTACTCCAATTTGTCCAGAGTTGCAATTACCTGTCAGAGCTGTCACTTTCCACTGATGTCATGTGTGAAAGGGTCTTCCCTTGGGTTTCACTTTTACCTGGACCAGTGCCACCTGATAACAACCCAAAGCAACAGGTCCACATTTACAACATTATTAATTTATACCCAGCCCACACAGGGATACAAGATTTTTAGTACAGTATGTGCAGCAAAATGCCAAACTGTATTAAAAATTCCAACATAGAATAAAAACAAGGTATAATACAAGGTAAACAAAAGGTGCAATACTAGGGTACACGTAGAGTTATGTCAACATGACATTTTCTACTATAACTCCACTGATGATGGTCAACATATCCCATGTGGACCATCATCAGGTCAGTCCTCCTCCTCCTCCTACTTCAGGGCAAGTGAATACACCCAACACACGTTATAAAGTATGAACTCACCTGGGCTTCTGTCATAACCAGCTGCAACAGCAGCAAATGTGGGATTTCCATATTTGCCAGGGAGTGAAGTGGCTATGGAGGACTTATTCCCAGGAGCCTTCTTCAGGTTTCCCTCACTACCAAAAAGAAGAACAGAGAATTCTTCATTCACATTATAGTACACTACTACTACACATAGGGGTGCAACAGTTAATCAAACTTATTGGTTTAATCGATCATATAAGTGGTTAATTGATTTGTTGATATACGTTTAAAAACAAAACAATTAAAAAAGTAATCTATAAAATCTATAGTATGTTTGTTACCTGTTGTTAGTGTTGAGGACACTACTGTAGGAGCTTCGGGGCACTAAGCTAGGGGAAGTGGGTGGCGGGGGGGAGCAGGTCCTGGATGAAATGGGTCTCTTCAGAAAGGGGTCTGCATTCATCGTCTGCAGGGAGATCTGCTGAAGACTGTCAGCTTCTGTATATGTGGAGAGCAGAAGAGAGACAACAGTTTATCTCAAATACGTCATGTAATTGCTTTTTTGCTAACTTTTTGGCATCTATTGTATGATGTATGATTTTTCATTTGGTCTTCAACCAAAAGGTTTATCCAAAGGGGAAGAAGGGCGATAGATTCCGACGATGTGACTCACGGTTGCTGCCTTTGGGGAGAGGAAGATCCCATTCTGGAGAAGCCAAATCCTTCTCGCCCTCAGAGCTGCTGCTGTGACCCGGCTCAGGGACAGAGCCGTTAGACAGCGACTTAACGAGCAGAGAGGGGCGGCAATCGTCCAGTTTCACAGCCACTTCATGAAAAGAAACAAATGTTAGACTCCACCGTAGTAATAATACAAATAATCCATTTCCAGTGAATGAACTTACATCTCTGTTTCTGCAGGGACCGCGTCTTTGGGACGCTGGTGACAGGGTGAAGCACTTTAGATGTGAAACTCTTGCGTTGTTTATTTTCCAGGGGTGTGACATATGGTAGTTCCAGTGAACTGTGAACAAAGATTTCAATGTTCAGTGTCAATGTTAAGTGGATTTAAAAGTGAACAATAGAACCAATTTTAATTCACAAACCTGGACTTCTCTACTTGGCTCTCTTTCTTTGTTGGTGTTTGTTTCTTGTTTTTTGGCTTGATGAGGAAATTCTGAGTTTCCTCTTTCCCCTTTTCTGCGGCTGATGTCCGTCCCTTCTTTTTAGCAGGTTCCTAGTCAAGGAAAAAAGGAAAGGTTCACACACATGAATCCTTGCGTACCTAGTATGGGGCGAACATTCAGCATAAACTGCAGATTCACAAGCTTACAAGCTATGAGTACATACTACATACGTATGTGTATGTGCATACCTCTTTGAGGCTAGCCTCTACATCTGGATTGGAGGTCTCTGTGGTGGTTGAGGAGCTGTCATCGTTGTCAGCCAAGGGGTCTTTCAGTTCATCTCCCTGAGGCTTAACCTTAGTTTTTTTCTCCTTTTCCTCTTTCTTCCTTTGGGCTTTTGTTTTACCCCGCAACTTCCCTTTAGACTCCAATACTGTGAGCAAAGTAAGTATATATATATTATGACATCATATTTATCCCAATCTGCTTAAAACAAATCCTTCCCCCTTTTCTTAACCACCACAGGCAGAACTAGAACTCGTGACAGGTAAGAAAGGGCCCCACCCTAGTGGTCACTAGAATAATAATAATAATTCATTACTATAAATGTGAATGAATACCTTTGTTTTGTATCATTTGACAGTTCTGCTCCTGTAAAGCGCCCAGAGTAGGAAGCTCTGGGCGGTCGAGGTCATTGTCCATGGCCCCTAGTAAGTGTGTGAAGTCTGCGTCCTCAGGACAGAGACCTCTGTGAGACAATGCTGACCCAGCTAAGCTTGGACTCTGGAGGTCCAGGAGGACCACTGCCTGCTGCTGCTGTGGCTGCTTGGAGTTCCGAGTCTTACGATTGGTTAGCTGGCATGCAGCCTGAGGGCCCTCTTGGCCTGTGCTGGCACTGCCTTTGGTCAGCTGATGGGATGAAGCGGCTTGCATAGACGAGCGACCAAAACCTACTCCTCTGGACCTCTGGCTCTCCGGGTCAGATAAGGCCCTCCCTTGCCGGCCCCCGACCCGGGACGCCCCACTGCCGGACCCGTAGAAACACCTGGAGTTCTGCTGTGAGTCACTGTAATCATTCAAGCTGAAAATGAAAGGAGTAAATACATGGCCCTTATAAAATATCAGATCAAAATATCTATGATACATAGATAGCACTAGAATGTAAAAAAAACAAACAAAGCATGACAAAGCTACGCTGTGTGCTGTCCAGCTCACAGGATAAACATGTCTGCACTGGAGCCATCATGAAAAATAGAGAAGAGACTAAAAGCACCGCTAGCAGTAGCAGCCCCTAGTGGCCGCACTGCTCCTTAGTATAAAAGTGGTTGAAAACCACTGACCACCTAGGACTGTAAAGGTGGTTGCACACTGGACGCGTTTTTCTGGAAAACCGATGGAGAAACGCTGCTAAAAATAAAATAAAATCTGGTGTGTGGGGACCTTAACTATTGATTATTTTCATATCAAATCTACAAACTGAACAACACATTGTGAGCTTGTAGATTGGCAATCTTTACATAAAATAAATTAGGAAGGTTTTCACCTATAAAAGACAACATGCAGAAAATTATTAATCGATTATTTTATATTTATATATTTTTAACTTACTTGGCATCACTGTGAATTTGTGCTATATCCCTGAAATCAAAGGGCCTCCCGGTCTCCAAGCTGGAATTGGATTCCACAGACAGGCGTCTCCTGAAAGGCTCCCAGATGCCCTGAGCCTCGAGGTAGGCTGTGACGATGACCAGCAGGAACATGGAGCTAGAGACAGGAAGGTAGGCTGTGACTATGACCAGCAGGAAGCTAGAGACAGGTAGACAAGGTAAGCTGTGACTATGACCAGCAGGAACATGGAGCTAAAGACAGGAAGGTAGGTTGTGACTATGACCAGCAGGAACATGGAGCTAAAGACAGGTAGACAAGGTAGGCTGTGACTATGACCAGCAGGAACATGGAGCTAGAGACAGGAAGGTATGCTGTGACTATGACCAGCAGGAACATGGAGCTAGAGACAGGACAAGGTAGGCTGTGACTATGACCAGCTGGAACATGGAGCTAGAGACAGGACAAGGTAGGCTGTGACTATGACCAGCAGGAACATGGAGCTAGAGACAGGACAAGGTAGGCTGTGACTATGACCAGCAGGAACATGGAGCTAGAGACAGGAGGCACATGAATATGAAATCCTTCAAGGGATACAATCATGATTTTCAACATCTATAATCTATATATTGTCGCCGTTGGGCAGAAACCTTGTATCCCTCATTTGTTATTTATTTCATAAATGAATGCCCTATTTTATACGTCATCATATGACCATGTCTTGCAAAAGCAGTGAAATTAGACATATATACAAGCAAGCAACGTGCTGTGATATTAGAAAAAGAAAATCTCTTGAACCATTTTGAACATTTTTACCTAATGGCATGCCCAAAATAGGGATACCAGGTTGAAGGTGGTTAAGTCTGTCAGTGCCTTTTAAATATTGAACCAATACAAATAATTACCAGGAGCTTGTGACTAAATAATACTTACATTGGAGCACAGTTTATTTATTTCATTGCCTGAAAAGTAACGGTTTCCACCAAACTGCAACAATCTAATAGTCGTAGGGCTGACAATCCATTAGTAGCCATAAAACAGAGCATTGCTCTTTCTGTCTCTGTAATGAAGCTGTGCTTGGTGTTCGTGAGTGACATTGTCCTTGTTTGCCGTTACGACTTGATTTCAGAAAATATTAATCAGTTTGATGTTATAGCAGACACTGAAAAAGCCATAAACAGACAGGTCTTTTCTCTGCCAATATGGATTATATTGTAAATATCGTTGTTTCTATAAACAGAAGAGCACAAAGAGAATTGTTTATTTTGCTATCAAACAAAGGGGTGCATACGTTGGTTAGACATACCAACAGAACTACAGTCATTTATCAACAAAACTGTCATCTGCATTCACAGCTCAGGTTTTCCCTTTTGCCTCCCAAGCGACATGGTGCAGAGACACACCCTAGCCAGAAGGTGTCACTGTTGGAGAAGGCTGTACAGTGACGTGTGACACTAACCTCATGAGTAGAGACACTATGATGTAGATCTCCAGCTCCCAGCTGGGTCTGGGCAGGGTCTCTGTGCACGCAGCCAACATGTGGTACGGCAGGGAGGCGTTGAGAACAAACACAAACTCTGAGCCACCACACGTCACCAGCTTCAGCTCCCGGATGATACGAGATGATGTGAAATCAGGTGTAAACCTACAAGACATGGGGAATTTCCATGAATGTGTGCAACACAAACACCAATATCACACTACTAAAATACTACTGAAAGGGGACCGGTTCCCTGAGTTTAGATCTCAGACACAACGATATTTGGGTTACAAGGGCAAATATCGCTGAGATATCTGGGTTAATAGTATCTCGTGAGGAGCGTAGTAAATAAAGGAGACTCTTTATCTAAGGTCAGCTGAATGCGTGTCACGATGATGATGCCAGTCGGCTATATCCATACTGTATATAGAGCTCAGGGTCAGCCAGGGCCAAATATGAAGATTGTAATGTAGTTTACTGGGTTAATAAGATTAGATATGTCGGATATCTCATAACAGTACTAAGGCCAAAAAAGGTTGCGTTTATATTTTTAAGTGGTGCAAACCACTTCCTTAAGTGACTATGTGTGTGGGTAGCTGGCTGGCTGCCTGGGTATGTCTGAGCACAAAAACAGAATGGTTGTTTTTCACCACCTGTGCGCAACACACACACAAACACGCACATATTAACTGTATATATGGTGATTTCAGGTGAGCCAGTACAGTAGAGGGTACAGTAGAGGGACCCCCACACGGTAACTGTTATTTCTCAACCGTTTCGGATGTGGGGCATCCGTGTGGGGCATCCGTGTGGGACCCCCACACGGAGTTGCACCACTTACTTCACATGGGTGTGATTTTTTAATTTCATCTATCTTCCTCTATCCTATATATTAAAATTGGAGATTGTCTGACCGGACGGACTGTCAGCCAGTGGAGCTCTGGGATGCTACTGTGAACAAACTCAGTGACACAGATCACATAACCATAAACAAACCCCATACAACCATATATAGACAGGGCCGCCACAGCTATGTCATACATCCATATATAGGCAGGACCACAGCTATGTCATACATCCATATATAGGCAGGACCACAGCTATGTCATTCTGACTCAGACATAACCATAAAAGAACCAAAGTCAAAGTCGTACGATTTGTCACACACGATAGTGATGTTATCACAGTGAAATTTGTTCTCCGTATCTCTTGGAGCAGTGAGCCACAGCCAAGGAGCCAGCCGTACCGCGATCAGGAATGATTTGATTAGTTGATTTGATAGTGGACTTAAACTCTACTATCCATAAACAAGCAGGCAACGTGGCATCAGCTCGGCATTGCCTCACAACACATTGTCTACTTGTGGAATCATCAACACTGCACTCATGTCAGCCAGTCTATCATGTCAGTCATCTACTGTGTGATGTCAGTACTATATGAAGTCAGTACTATGACGTCAATAGTAAGATCTAAATCATCGTCTCACCCCCTTATAACATGTCTGTGGTTAATAACACAACTTGACAAACCACAGGAGATGAGAGAATTAAATAGGAACACGACATAAAACACTAGGCAGCAGGATAGCAGCAGACAGCATCATGGGGCATCCCTCAGTGACTGCTCTGTCTGTGCTGATGGCAGGGAGAGCCTGCATGGGACTCACAGCCACCAGACGCAGCTCCGTGTCCGTGTATGGAGGCTATACCTCCACCAATGTCTCTCTCCCCACATCTAGGTTTTCGTCCCGTCAGGGACAGGGACACCACTCGTCTCAAAGACGATTGTATTCCAACAAGGCACCAAAGGATAGGACGAGCAAGGAGTCAACCGGTGGAGGAAAAGAAAAAGATTGGTGGAGCCGCATCCAGAAACATAAGGATTTCTATTACCTGGCAGGGGCATCCGCAGGGATCTCATCTTTGCTCTACTGGTACGTCAGAGATTCCGGCAAGGAGATTACCTGGAAGGACTTTCTGCATGACTACCTTGGCAGAGGCATAGTTGACCGTTTGGAGGTCGTCAACAAGCGGTATGTTCTAGTCATTCCAGTGTCAGGAGCTGACACCTCAGATAGGCGGAGCTGTGTGTGGTTCAACATAGGGAGCGTGGAGACATTCGAAAGGAACCTAGAGGCAGCCCATTTGGAACTAGGCCTGAAGCCTTCACAGAGGATAGCTGTGGTCTACCGTTCAGAAAGCGATGGCTCATTTTTGATTAGTATGATGCCCACCGTTCTGTTTATTGGCTTCCTGCTGTTTGCCATGCGACGAGGTCAAATGGGAGGAGGCGCTGGGGGTGGAAGGAGTTGGCCCTTTATTAGCGAGTCACCTGCCAAGATTATTGCCAAGGACAAAATTGATGTGAAGTTCAAGGATGTGGCTGGGTGCGAGGAAGCCAAACTCGAGATACTCGAGTTTGTCAACTTCCTGAAGAACCCCCAGCAGTATCTGGCACTGGGAGCAAAAATCCCAAAGGGGGCTATATTGTCTGGACCTCCAGGAACAGGGAAGACCCTGCTGGCCAAAGCCACAGCCGGAGAGGCCAACGTCCCCTTTATCACAGTCAATGGCTCCGAGTTCCAGGAGATGTTTGTTGGTGTTGGTCCAGCCAGGGTCAGGGACATGTTTGCCATGGCGAGGAAGAACGCCCCTTGCATCCTCTTCATTGATGAGATAGACGCGGTGGGACGTAAGAGAGGCAAAGGAAACTTTGGATTTCAAAGTGAGCAAGAAAACACCCTCAACCAATTGCTGGTCGAGATGGATGGATTTAATACCGGGTCCGTCAATAATGTGGTGGTCCTGGCTGGCACCAACAGGCCCGATGTTTTGGATCCTGCTCTCATGAGACCAGGGCGATTTGACCGGCAGATCTTCATAGGTCCACCTGACATCAAGGGCAGAGCTTCCATTTTCAAAGTCCATTTACAACCAATAAAACTAGACCCCGGTCTGAACAGAGATACCCTTGCCCGGAAATTGGCTGCTGCGACTCCAGGGTTCACGGGAGCCGACATCGCTAATGTGTGTAATGAGGCTGCGATCATTGCGGCCAGACACCTCAACCCGTCTGTAAGCACAAAACACTTTGAACAGGCCATCGACAGGGTCATTGGGGGCCTAGAGAAGAAGAGCCAGGTCCTACAGCCTACAGAGAAGAAGATAGTGGCATACCACGAAGCTGGCCATGCCATTGTTGGCTGGTTTTTAGAGCATGGTGACCCACTCCTTAAGGTGACCATCATCCCCCGGGGAAAGGGTCTGGGTTATGTCAATTACCTTCCCAAGGAGCAGTACCTGTACACTCAAGAGCAGCTGTTTGACGGAATGTGTGTGTTGCTTGGAGGGCGTGTGGCTGAGGAGGTGTTCTTTGGGAGGATCACCACCGGGGCACGGGACGACCTGGAAAAAATCACCCAGTCGGCCTACGCTCAGGTGGTGCAGTTTGGGATGAGCGACAAGGTTGGTCAGGTGTCCTTTAACCTGCCACGACAAGGGGAGCTGCCAAGTGAGAAGCCCTACAGCGAGGCCACGGCGGAACTTATCGATGGGGAGGTGCGAGATCTGGTGGACAGAGCCTACCAGCGAACACGGGAACTCGTCACAGAAAAGAAGGAGCTGGTAGAGATGGTGGCGAAGCGTCTTCTAGAGAAAGAGGTGTTAGACAAGGCGGACATGTTGGAGCTGCTGGGCCCTCGTCCATTTAAGGAGAAGTCTACATATGAGGAGTTTGTGGAGGGTACAGGCAGCTTTGAGGAGGACACCAGCCTACCCGAAGGACTCAGGGGCTGGAATCTGGAGAAAGAAAACATCCCTGCAAAGGACAAACTGAGAGAAGAGGACAAACACACAAGCTCTGTTCACACCTGGCATTGATAGGTCTCATATCCAGAATTATGTTGTTAAGTGTGTCTACATTTAATTGTATAGCTGGTATGAACCATATGGGGGCAGCAGTGGCTCAGGAGGTAGAGCTTGAAAATCAGAAGGTTTCTGGTTTGATCCCTGTCTCCCCTGGGTTATGGTCAGTGTCCTTGAGCAAGGTATTGAACCCCTAACTGCTCCTGTAGAGCCTTGCATGGTTTCCTCCACTGTCAATTATGTGAGTGGATGGGTGTAATGCACAATGTAAAGCTCATTGGATAAAGGTGCAATAGAAATGCACCATTTACAATTTAGCCACTATGATGTCAGCACTGTGTATTTGTCCATATATATATTGGTGCATGTATCAGTCACACATGTATATAGTATCAGTGTCTATGCTATGTGCCTATATCGGTACATGGCATCGGACAGGTCAGGCATTAGGCACAAAGTAGAAAATAGAAATGAGCCCCAGACAGACAACCAGAGGCAAAAACATCATCTACCACCTTGCCTCTGCATGGCAGAAGTACTGTACATGCCTACAATTCTTTCATTTAGTATTAAAAGCATTTAAGTTTCAAGTAATTCTGCAACATATCCATGCCAAGGGTGAAGAATACACAAAAGCTCCTTCACTTTATGTACAGTATTGTCCGTCAGTAGTAGTAGCAGACCAAGAATTGCTTTATACAGTATTAACCCATTTAGGACTGAGGCAACAAGAACCCCAGAAGGGGTTCCCGTCCTGAATGGTTTAAGGGCTGAGTATAAGTCACAGTGGTGAGTCGCAGCTTTACAATATTGGTAATTTGGTACTGAACCTTGAAGGAAGCATGGTAAGCTAGCTCAACCACATGGAGACACTGAGCGGAGGTATGCATTACATAAGACATCACCATAGTGCAGTAAAAGAGTAAAAACTGAGCATTGATTAAGAACGGTGACTTAACTGTTGACCAGTCCAACCATTCTTCATGGTATGCCATGGTAGGACACAATGTAATTCAATTTTACGGTCAATTGGAGCAAAAGAGTAGTAGAGGAGATAAGAGCCTACAGAGGAGCGTTATTTCCTCAGACTAAAGGCCTATTCATAGTCTGGATTTTCGGTGGTGAGGTGACCACCGCTCCGGTGGTGAGCTGACCACCGGAACGTTGAGCGGTGGTGAGTAAAAACAGAGAGAAGGGCTGGAGCGGTGGCGGTGGTTTGCTCTTCACCGCGGCTCGTGACGTCATGTTGTAGTTCGGTGGTCACCCCACTACCGTAAATCCAGACTATGTATGAGCCTTTACTCACCAGAGTTGCTAAAGGTGAGTGTTAATAGAGTGGTGACGATGGAGACCACATGCACGCCTCAACTATAACCACACACAACTACACATCCACCGTTTTTGCACAATAACCACATTGTTATCCTGTCTATTTAAAAGAACGAGCCAATTTAGAGCAAATAGCCACACAATTCTGCAAAATTCCACAGAAATGTGGAAGACAGACACGGCGGG